>NC_060149.1:962481103-962784134 GCF_021461385.2 Schistocerca piceifrons
GCTTTTGGTATTCAATCCCGATGCAATTTCTGTGTTTCATGGTCAATGTGAAGGTCCAAGGGATACAGAAACCCTGCACTGGAGCATCGGAAACTAATACTGGTCTCCCAGGAGCTGTTCAAAGCACAAACTCTCAGAAGTTTCAACCATCTTGTACTTAAGTCGGCATTGTGAATTTTGTATTCTATCCCATTGCGATATCTGTGTTTCATGGTCAATGTGAGGGTCCAAGGGATACAGTAAACATGCACTGGTGCATCAGAATCTAATACTGGTCTCCCAGGAGTCGCTCACACCACAATCTCTTATAAGATTCACTCTTCTTGTACTTAATTCGGCATTTTCCCTTTTGTATCATATCCCGATTCAATTTCTGTGTTCCATCGTCAATGTGAATGTCCAAGGGATACAGTAAACCTGCGCTGGTGCATCGGAATCAAATACTGGTCTCCCAGGAGTCGCTCACACCACAATCTCTTATAAGATTCACTCTTCTTGTACTTAATTCGGCATTGTGCCTTTTGTACTCAATCCCGATGCAACTTCTGTGTTTCAAGTCAATGTGATAGTCCAAGGGATAAAGTAAACATGCACTAATGGATCGGAATCTAATACTGGTCTACCAGAAGCCGCTCAAAACACAAACTCTTCGAAGATTCATTCTTCTAGTCCTTATGTCGGCATTGTGCCTTTTGCATTATATTCCAATGCGATTTCTGTGTCTCATGGTCAATGTGAAGGATGCGAATTCTGTGTCTCATGGTCAATGTGAAGGTCCAAGGGATACAGTAACCCTGCACTGCTGCATCGGAATCTAACACCGGTCTCTCAGGAGCTGCTCAAACCACAAACTCTTAGAAGATTCACTCTTCTTGTACTTAAGTCGGCATTTTGCCTATTGTATTCTATCCCGTTGCGAATTCCGGCTTTCATGGTCAATGTGAAGGTCCAAGGGATACAGTAAACCTGCACTGGTGCATCGTAACCCAATACTGGCGTCCCAGGTGCCGCTCAAACCACAGACTCTTAGAAGATTCACTCTTCTTTTACTTAAGTCTGCATTGTGGCTTTTGTATTCAATCCCGAAGCAATTTCTGTGTTTCATGGTCAATGTGAAGGTCCAAGGGATACAGTAAACCTGTACTGGTTCATCGGAATCTAATACTGGTCTCCCAGGAGCCGCTCAAACCACAAACTCTAGAAGATTCATTCTTCTTGTACTGAAGTCGGCATTTTCCCTTTTGTATTATATCCCGAAGCAATTTCTGTGTTTCATCGTTAATGTGAATGTCCAAGGGATACAGTAAACCTGCGCTGGTGCATCGGAATCAAATACTGGTCTCCCAGGAGTCGCTCACACCACAATCTCTTATAAGATTCACTCTTCTTGTACTTAAGTCGGCATTGTGCTTTTGTATTCAATGCCAGTGCAACTTCTGTGTTTCAAGTCAATGTGATAGTCCAAGGGATAAAGTAAACGTGCACTAATGGATCGGAATCTAATACTGGTCTCCCAGGAGCCGCTCAAGCCGCAAAATCTTAGAAGATTCACTCCTTTTGTACTTAAGTCGGCATTGTGCCTTCAGAATTCAATCCAGATGCAATTTCTGTGCTTCATGGTAAATGTGAATATCCAAGGGATACAGTAAACCTGCACTGGTGGATCGGAATCTAATACAGGTCTCCCAGGGGCCGCTTAAAGCACAAACTCTTACAAGATTCACTCTTCTTGTACTTAAGTCGGCATTGTGCTTTTTGTATTCTATCCCGTTGCGATTTCTGCGTTTCATGGTCAATGTGAAGATTCAAGGGATACAGTAATCCTGCACTGGTGCATCGGAATCTAATACTGGCCTCCCAGGAGCCGCTCAAACCACAAACTCTTAGAAGATTCACTCTTCCTGCACATAAGTCGGCATTGTCCTCTTGGTATTCAATCCCGATGTGATTTCTGTGTTTCATGGTCAATGTGAATGTCCAAGGGATCATTAAACCTGCACTGGTGCTTTGGAATCTAATACTGGTCTCCCAGGAGCCGCTCAAACCACAAACTCTTAGAAGATTCACTCTTCTTGTACTTAAGTTTGCATTGTGCCTTTACTATTCAATCCCGAAGCAATTTCCGTGTTTCATGGTCAATTTGAGGGTCCAAGGGATACAGTAAACATGCACTGGTGCATCAGAATCTAATATTGGTCTCCCAGGAGCCGCTGAAACCACGAACTCTTAGAAGATTCACTCTTCTTGTACTTAAGTTGGCATTTTCCCTTTTGTATCATATCCCGATTCAATATCTGTGTTTCATCGTCAATGTGAATGTCCAAGGGATACAGTAAACCTGCGCTGGTGCATCGGAATCAAATACTGGTCTCCCAGGAGTCGCTCACACCACAATCTCTTATAAGATTCACTCTTCTTGTACTTAAGTCGGCATTGTGCCTATTGTATTCTATCCCGTTGCGATTTCCGGCTTTCATGGTCAATGTGAAGATCCAAGGGATACAGTAAACCTGCACTGGTGCATCGTAACCCAATACTGGCGTCAAAGGTGCCGCTCAAACCACAAACTCTTAGAAGATTCACTCTTCTTTTACTTAAGTCTGCATTGTGGCTTTTGTATTCAATCCCGAAGCAATTTCTGTGTTTCATGGTCAATGTGAAGGTCCAAGGGATACAGTAAACCTGTACCGGTTCATCGGAATCTAATACTGGTCTCCCAGGAGCCGCTCAAACCACAAACTCTTGGAAGATTCACTCTTCTTGTACTTAAGTCGGCATTTTCCATTTTGTATTATATCCCGATGCAATTTCTGTGTTTCATCGTTAATGTGAATGTCCAAGGGATCATTAAACCTGCACTGGTGCTTTGGAATCTAATACTGGTCTCCCAGGAGCCGCTCAAACCACAAACTTTTAGAACATTCACTCTTCTTGTACTTAAGTTTGCATTGTGCCTTTACTATTCAATCCCGAAGCAATTTCCGTGTTTCATGGTCATTGTGAGGGTCCAAGGGATACAGTAAAAATGCACTGGTGCATCAGAATCTAATACTGGTCTCCCAGGAGCCGCTCAAAGCACAAACTCTTAGAAGATTCACTCTTGTTGTACTTAAGTCGGCATTCTGACTTTTGTATTTTTCCCGATGCGATTTCTGTGTTTCATGGTCAATGTGAAGGTCCATGGGATACAGTAAACCTACACTGGTCAATCGGAATCTAATAGTGGTCTCCCAGGAGCCGCTCAAACAACAAGCGATTCGAAGATTCACTCTTCTTGTACTAAAGTCGGCATTGTCCCTTTTGTATCCAATCCCGATGCAAATTCTATTTTTCATGGTAAATGTGAAGGTCCAAGGGATACAGTAACCCTGCACTGGTGTATCGGAATCTAATACTATTCTCCCTGAAGCCGCTCAAACCACAAACTCTTAGAAGATTCACTCTTCTTGCACATAAGTCGGTATAGTTCCTTTGGTACTCAATCCCGATGCAATTTCTGTGTTTCATGGTCAATGTGAAGATCCATGGGATACAGAAACTCTGCACTGGAGCATCGGAAACTAATACTGGTCTCCCAGGAGCTGTTCAAAGCACAAATTCTCAGAAGTTTCAACCTTCTTGTACTTAAGTCGGCATTGTTAATTTTGTATTCTATCCCATTGCGATATCTGTGTTTCATGGTCAAAGTGAAGGTCCAAGGGATACAGTAAAACTGCACTGGTCCATCGGAATCTAATACAGGACTCCCAGGAGCCGCTCAACCACAAACTCTTAGAAGATTCACTATTCTTGTACTTAAGTTTGCATTGTGCCTTTACTATTCAATCCCGAAGCAATGTCCGTGTTTCATGGTCAATGTGAAGGTCCAAGGGATACAGTAAACATGCACTGGTGCATCAGAATCTAATACTGGTCTCCCAGGAGTCGCTCACACCACAATCTCTTATAAGATTCACTCTTCTTGTACTTAAGTCGGCATTGTGCTTTTGTATTCAATGCCAGTGCAACTACTGTGTTTCAAGTCAATGTGATAGTCCAAGGGATAAAGTAAACGTGCACTAATGGATCGCAATCTAATACTGGTCTCCCAGGAGCCGCTCAAGCCGCAAAATCCTAGAAGATTCACTCCTTTTGTACTTAAGTCGGCATTGTGCCTTCAGAATTCAATCCCGATGCAATTTCTGTGCTTCATGGTAAATGTGAATATCCAAGGGATACAGTAAACCTGCACTGGTGGATCGGAATCTGATACAGGTCTCCCAGGGGCCGCTCAAAGCACAAACTCTTACAAGATTCACTCTTCTTGTACTTAAGTCGGCATTGTGCATTTTGTATTCTATCCCGTTGAGATTTCTGTGTTTCATGGTCAATGTGAAAATTCAAGGGATACAGGAAACGTGCACTGGTGCATCGTAACCCAATACTGGTCTCCCAGGAGCCGCTCAAACCACAAACTCTTAGTAGATTCACTCTTCTTGTACTTAAGTCGGCATTTTCCCTTTTGTATTATATCCCGATGCAATTTCTGAGTTTCATCGTTAATGTGAATGTCCAAGGGATCATTAAACCTGCACTGGTGCTTTGGAATCTAATCCTGGTCTCCCAGGAGCCGCTCTAACCACAAACTCTTAGAACATTCACTCTTCTTGTACTTAAGTTTGCATTGTGCCTTTACTATTCAATCCCGAAGCAATTTCCGTGTTTCATGGTCAATGTGAGGTTCCAAGGGATACAGTAAACATGCACTGGTGCATCAGAATCTAATACTGGTCTCCCAGGAGCCGCTCAAAGCACAAAACTCTTAGAAGATTCACTCTTCTTCTACTTAAGTCGGCATTTTCCCTTTTGTATTATATCTCAATTCAATTTCTGTGTTTCATCGTCAATATGAATGTCCAAGGGATACAGTAAACCTGCGCTGGTGTATCAGAATCAAATACTGGTCTCCCAGGAGTCGCTCACACCACAATCTCTTATAAGATTCTCTCTTCTTGTACTTAAGTCGGCATTGTGCCTTTTGTACTCAATCCCGATGCAACTTCTGTGTTTCAAGTCAATGTGATAGTCCAAGGGATAAAGTAAACCTGCACTAATGGATCGGAATCTAATACTGGTCTCCCAGGAGTCGCTCAAAGCACAAACTCTTCGAAGATTCATTCTTCTTGTCCTTATCTCGGCATTGTGCCTTTTGAATTCAATTCCAATGCGATTTCTGTGTCTCATGGTCAATGTGAAGGATGCGAATTCTGTGTCTCATGGTCAATGTGAAGGTCCCTGCACTGCTGCATCGGAATCTAACACTGGTCTCTCAGGAGTTGCTCAAACCACAAACTCTTAGAAGATTCAGTCTTCTTGTACTTAAATCGGCATTTTGCCTATTGTATTCTAACCCGTTGCGAATTCCGGCTTTCATGGTCCATGTGAAGGTCCAAGGGATACAGTAAACCTGCACTGGTGCATCGTAACCCAATACTGGCGTCCCAGGTGCCGCTCAAACCACAGACTCTTAGAAGATTCACTCTTCTTTTACTTAAGTCTGCATTGTGGCTTTTGTACTCAATCCCGAAGCAATTTCTGTGTTTCATGGTCAATGTGAAGGTCCAAGGGATACAGTAAACCTGTACTGGTTTATCGGAATCTAATACTGGTCTCCCAGGAGCCGCTCAAACCACAAACTCTTAGAAGATTCACTCTTCTTGTACTTAAGTCGGCATTTTCCCTTTTGTATTATATCCTGATGAAATTTCTGTGTTTCATCGTTAATGTGAATGTCCAAGGGATACAGTAAACCTGCGCTGGTGCATCGGAATCAAATACTGGTCTCCCAGGAGTCGCTCACACCACAATCTCTTATAAGATTCACTCTTCTTGTACTTAAGTCGGCATTGTGCTTTTGTATTCAATGCCAGTGCAACTACTGTGTTTCAAGTCAATGTGATAGTCCAAGGGATAAAGTAAACGTGCACTAATGGATCGCAATCTAATACTGGTCTCCCAGGAGCCGCTCAAGCCGCAAAATCCTAGAAGATTCACTCCTTTTGTACTTAAGTCGGCATTGTGCCTTCAGAATTCAATCCCGATGCAATTTCTGTGCTTCATGGTAAATGTGAATATCCAAGGGATACAGTAAACCTGCACTGGTGGATCGGAATCTGATACAGGTCTCCCAGGGGCCGCTCAAAGCACAAACTCTTACAAGATTCACTCTTCTTGTACTTAAGTCGGCATTGTGCATTTTGTATTCTATCCCGTTGAGATTTCTGTGTTTCATGGTCAATGTGAAGATTCAAGGGATACAGTAAACGTGCACTGGTGCATCGTAACCCAATACTGGTCTCCCAGGAGCCGCTCAAACCACAAACTCTTAGTAGATTCACTCTTCTTGTACTTAAGTCGGCATTTTCCCTTTTGTATTATATCCCGATGCAATTTCTGAGTTTCATCGTTAATGTGAATGTCCAAGGGATCATTAAACCTGCACTGGTGCTTTGGAATCTAATCCTGGTCTCCCAGGAGCCGCTCTAACCACAAACTCTTAGAACATTCACTCTTCTTGTACTTAAGTTTGCATTGTGCCTTTACTATTCAATCCCGAAGCAATTTCCGTGTTTCATGGTCAATGTGAGGTTCCAAGGGATACAGTAAACATGCACTGGTGCATCAGAATCTAATACTGGTCTCCCAGGAGCCGCTCAAAGCACAAACTCTTAGAAGATTCACTCTTCTTCTACTTAAGTCGGCATTTTCCCTTTTGTATTATATCTCGATTCAATTTCTGTGTTTCATCGTCAATGTGAATGTCCAAGGGATACAGTAAACCTGCGCTGGTGTATCAGAATCAAATACTGGTCTCCCAGGAGCCGCTCACACCACAATCTCTTATAAGATTCTCTCTTCTTGTACTTAAGTCGGCATTGTGCCTTTTGTACTCAATCCCGATGCAACTTCTGTGTTTCAAGTCAATGTGATAGTCCAAGGGATAAAGTAAACCTGCACTAATGGATCGGAATCTAATACTGGTCTCCCAGGAGTCGCTCAAAGCACAAACTCTTCGAAGATTCATTCTTCTTGTCCTTATCTCGGCATTGTGCCTTTTGAATTCAATTCCAATGCGATTTCTGTGTCTCATGGTCAATGTGAAGGATGCGAATTCTGTGTCTCATGGTCAATGTGAAGGTCCAAGGGATACAGTAACCCTGCACTGGTGCATCGGATTCTAATACTGGTCTCTCAGGAGCCGCTCAAACCACAAACTCTTAGAAGATTCAGTCTTTTTGTACTTAAGTCGGCATTTTGCCTATTGTATTCTAACCCGTTGCGAATTCCGGCTTTCATGGCCCATGTGAAGGTCCAAGGGATACAGTAAACCTGCACTGGTGCATCGTAACCCAATACTGACGTCCCAGGTGCCGCTCAAACCACAGACTCTTAGAAGATTCACTCTTCTTTTACTTAAGTCTGCTTTGTGGCTTTTGTACTCAATCCCGAAGCAATTTCTGTGTTTCATGGTCAATGTGAAGGTCCAAGGGATACAGTGAACCTGCACTGGTGCATCGTAATCCAATACTGGCCTCCCAGGTGCCGCTCAAACCACAAACTCTTAGAAGATTCACTCTTCTTTTACTTAAGTCTGCATTGTGGCTTTTGTATTCAATCCTGAAGCAATTTCTGTGTTTCATGTTCAATGTGAAAGTCCAGGGGATACAGTAAACCTGCACTGGTTCATCGGAATCTAATACTGGTGTCCCAGGAGCCGCTCAAATCACAAACTCTTAGAAGATTCACTCTTCTTGTACTCAAGTCGGCATTTTCCGTTTTTTATTATATCCCGATGCAATTTCTGTGTTTCATGGCCAATGTGAAGGTCCAAGGGATACAGTAAACATGCACTGGTGCATCAGAATCTAATACTGGTCTCCCAGGAGCCGCTGAAACCACAAACTCTTAGAAGATTGACCCTTCTTGTACTCAAGTCGGCATTTTCCGTTTTTTATTATATCCCGATGCAATTTCTTTGTTTCATCGTCAATGTGAATGTCCAAGGGATACAGTAAACCTGCGCTGGTGCATCGGAATCAAATACTGGTCTCCCAGTAGTCGCTCACACCACAATCTCTTATAAGATTCACTCTTCTTGTACTTAAGTCGGCATTGTGCCTTTTGTACTCAATCCCGATGCAACTTTTGTGTTTCAAGTCAATGTGATAGTCCAAGGGATAAAGTAAACATGCACTACTGGATCGGAATCTAATACTGGTCTCCCAGGAGCCGCTCAAAGCACAAACTCTTCGACGATTCATTCTTCTTGTCCTTATGTCGGCATTGTGCCTTTTGCATTCAATTCCAATGCGATTTCTGTGTCTCAAGGTCAATGTGAAGGATGCGAATTCTGTGTCTCATGGTCAATGTGAAGGTCCAAGGGATACAGTAACCCTGCACTGGTGCATCGGAATCGAACACTGGTCTCTCATCAGCCGCTCAAACCACAAACTCTTAGAAGATTCACTCTTCTTATACTGAAGTCTGCATTGTGCCTTTAGTATTCAATCCCGAAGCAATTTCTGTGTTTCATGGCCAATGCGAAGGTCCAAGGGATACAGTAAACATGCACTGGTGCATCAGAATCTAATACTGGTCTCCCAGGAGCCGCTGAAACCACAAACTCTTAGAAGATTAACCCTTCTTGTACTTAAGTCGGCATTTTCCGTTTTTTATTATATCCCGATGCAATTTCTGTGTTTCATCGTCAATGTGAAGGTCCAAGGGATACAGTAAACCTACACTGGTGTATCGGAATCTAATACTATTCTCCCGGAAGCCGCTCAAACCACAAACTCTTAGAAGTTTCACTCTTCTTGCACTTAAGTCGGCATTGTGCTTTTGGTATTCAATCCCGATGCAATTTCTGTGTTTCATGGTCAATGTGAAGGTCCAAGGGATACAGAAACCCTGCACTGGAGCATCGGAAACTAATACTGGTCTCCCAGGAGCTGTTCAAAGCACAAACTCTCAGAAGTTTCAACCATCTTGTACTTAAGTCGGCATTGTGAATTTTGTATTCTATCCCATTGCGATATCTGTGTTCCATCGTCAATGTGAATGTCCAAGGGATACAGTAAACCTGCGCTGGTGCATCGGAATCAAATACTGGTCTCCCAGGAGTCGCTCACACCACAATCTCTTATAAGATTCACTCTTCTTGTACTTAATTCGGCATTGTGCCTTTTGTACTCAATCCCGATGCAACTTCTGTGTTTCAAGTCAATGTGATAGTCCAAGGGATAAAGTAAACATGCACTAATGGATCGGAATCTAATACTGGTCTACCAGAAGCCGCTCAAAACACAAACTCTTCGAAGATTCATTCTTCTAGTCCTTATGTCGGCATTGTGCCTTTTGCATTATATTCCAATGCGATTTCTGTGTCTCATGGTCAATGTGAAGGATGCGAATTCTGTGTCTCATGGTCAATGTGAAGGTCCAAGGGATACAGTAACCCTGCACTGCTGCATCGGAATCTAACACCGGTCTCTCAGGAGCTGCTCAAACCACAAACTCTTAGAAGATTCACTCTTCTTGTACTTAAGTCGGCATTTTGCCTATTGTATTCTATCCCGTTGCGAATTCCGGCTTTCATGGTCAATGTGAAGGTCCAAGGGATACAGTAAACCTGCACTGGTGCATCGTAACCCAATACTGGCGTCCCAGGTGCCGCTCAAACCACAGACTCTTAGAAGATTCACTCTTCTTTTACTTAAGTCTGCATTGTGGCTTTTGTATTCAATCCCGAAGCAATTTCTGTGTTTCATGGTCAATGTGAAGGTCCAAGGGATACAGTAAACCTGTACTGGTTCATCGGAATCTAATACTGGTCTCCCAGGAGCCGCTCAAACCACAAACTCTAGAAGATTCATTCTTCTTGTACTGAAGTCGGCATTTTCCCTTTTGTATTATATCCCGAAGCAATTTCTGTGTTTCATCGTTAATGTGAATGTCCAAGGGATACAGTAAACCTGCGCTGGTGCATCGGAATCAAATACTGGTCTCCCAGGAGTCGCTCACACCACAATCTCTTATAAGATTCACTCTTCTTGTACTTAAGTCGGCATTGTGCTTTTGTATTCAATGCCAGTGCAACTTCTGTGTTTCAAGTCAATGTGATAGTCCAAGGGATAAAGTAAACGTGCACTAATGGATCGGAATCTAATACTGGTCTCCCAGGAGCCGCTCAAGCCGCAAAATCCTAGAAGATTCACTCCTTTTGTACTTAAGTCGGCATTGTGCCTTCAGAATTCAATCCAGATGCAATTTCTGTGCTTCATGGTAAATGTGAATATCCAAGGGATACAGTAAACCTGCACTGGTGGATCGGAATCTAATACAGGTCTCCCAGGGGCCGCTTAAAGCACAAACTCTTACAAGATTCACTCTTCTTGTACTTAAGTCGGCATTGTGCTTTTTGTATTCTATCCCGTTGCGATTTCTGCGTTTCATGGTCAATGTGAAGATTCAAGGGATACAGTAATCCTGCACTGGTGCATCGGAATCTAATACTGGCCTCCCAGGAGCCGCTCAAACCACAAACTCTTAGAAGATTCACTCTTCCTGCACATAAGTCGGCATTGTCCTCTTGGTATTCAATCCCGATGTGATTTCTGTGTTTCATGGTCAATGTGAATGTCCAAGGGATCATTAAACCTGCACTGGTGCTTTGGAATCTAATACTGGTCTCCCAGGAGCCGCTCAAACCACAAACTCTTAGAAGATTCACTCTTCTTGTACTTAAGTTTGCATTGTGCCTTTACTATTCAATCCCGAAGCAATTTCCGTGTTTCATGGTCAATTTGAGGGTCCAAGGGATACAGTAAACATGCACTGGTGCATCAGAATCTAATATTGGTCTCCCAGGAGCCGCTGAAACCACAAACTCTTAGAAGATTCACTCTTCTTGTACTTAAGTTGGCATTTTCCCTTTTGTATCATATCCCGATTCAATATCTGTGTTTCATCGTCAATGTGAATGTCCAAGGGATACAGTAAACCTGCGCTGGTGCATCGGAATCAAATACTGGTCTCCCAGGAGTCGCTCACACCACAATCTCTTATAAGATTCACTCTTCTTGTACTTAAGTCGGCATTGTGCCTATTGTATTCTATCCCGTTGCGATTTCCGGCTTTCATGGTCAATGTGAAGATCCAAGGGATACAGTAAACCTGCACTGGTGCATCGTAACCCAATACTGGCGTCAAAGGTGCCGCTCAAACCACAAACTCTTAGAAGATTCACTCTTCTTTTACTTAAGTCTGCATTGTGGCTTTTGTATTCAATCCCGAAGCAATTTCTGTGTTTCATGGTCAATGTGAAGGTCCAAGGGATACAGTAAACCTGTACCGGTTCATCGGAATCTAATACTGGTCTCCCAGGAGCCGCTCAAACCACAAACTCTTGGAAGATTCACTCTTCTTGTACTTAAGTCGGCATTTTCCATTTTGTATTATATCCCGATGCAATTTCTGTGTTTCATCGTTAATGTGAATGTCCAAGGGATCATTAAACCTGCACTGGTGCTTTGGAATCTAATACTGGTCTCCCAGGAGCCGCTCAAACCACAAACTTTTAGAACATTCACTCTTCTTGTACTTAAGTTTGCATTGTGCCTTTACTATTCAATCCCGAAGCAATTTCCGTGTTTCATGGTCATTGTGAGGGTCCAAGGGATACAGTAAAAATGCACTGGTGCATCAGAATCTAATACTGGTCTCCCAGGAGCCGCTCAAAGCACAAACTCTTAGAAGATTCACTCTTGTTGTACTTAAGTCGGCATTCTGACTTTTGTATTTTTCCCGATGCGATTTCTGTGTTTCATGGTCAATGTGAAGGTCCATGGGATACAGTAAACCTACACTGGTCAATCGGAATCTAATAGTGGTCTCCCAGGAGCCGCTCAAACAACAAGCGATTCGAAGATTCACTCTTCTTGTACTAAAGTCGGCATTGTCCCTTTTGTATCCAATCCCGATGCAAATTCTATTTTTCATGGTAAATGTGAAGGTCCAAGGGATACAGTAACCCTGCACTGGTGTATCGGAATCTAATACTATTCTCCCTGAAGCCGCTCAAACCACAAACTCTTAGAAGATTCACTCTTCTTGCACATAAGTCGGTATAGTTCCTTTGGTACTCAATCCCGATGCAATTTCTGTGTTTCATGGTCAATGTGAAGATCCATGGGATACAGAAACTCTGCACTGGAGCATCGGAAACTAATACTGGTCTCCCAGGAGCTGTTCAAAGCACAAATTCTCAGAAGTTTCAACCTTCTTGTACTTAAGTCGGCATTGTTAATTTTGTATTCTATCCCATTGCGATATCTGTGTTTCATGGTCAAAGTGAAGGTCCAAGGGATACAGTAAAACTGCACTGGTCCATCGGAATCTAATACAGGACTCCCAGGAGCCGCTCAACCACAAACTCTTAGAAGATTCACTATTCTTGTACTTAAGTTTGCATTGTGCCTTTACTATTCAATCCCGAAGCAATGTCCGTGTTTCATGGTCAATGTGAAGGTCCAAGGGATACAGTAAACATGCACTGGTGCATCAGAATCTAATACTGGTCTCCCAGGAGCCGCTGAAACCACAAACTCTTCGAAGATTCATTCTTCTTGTCCTTATGTCGGCATTGTGATTTTTGAATTCAATTCCAATGCGATTTCTGAGTCTCATGGTCAATGTGATGGATGCAAATTCTGTGTCTCATGGTCAATGTGAAGGTCCAAGGGATACAGTAACCCTGCACTGGTGCATCAGATTCTCATACTGGTCTCTCAGGAGCCGCTCAAACCACAAACTCTTAGAAGATTCACTCTTCTTGTACTTAAGTCGGCATTTTCCCTTTTGTATTATATCCCGATGCAATTTCTGTGTTTCATCGTTAATGTGAATGTCCAAGGGATACAGTAAACCTGCGCTGGTGCTTCGGAATCAAATACTGGTCTCCCAGGAGTCGCTCACACCACAATCTCTTATAAGATTCACTCTTCTTGTACTTAAGTCGGCATTGTGCCTTTTGTATTCAATGCCAGTGCAACTTCTGTGTTTCAAATCAATGTGATAGTCCAAGGGATAAAATAAACCTGCACTAATGGATCGGAATCTAATACTGGTCTCCCAGGAGCCGCTCAAACCACAAAATCCTAGAAGATTCACTCCTCTTGTACTTAAGTCGGCATTGTGCCTTCAGAATTCAATCCCGATGCAATTTCTGTGTTTCATGGTCAATGTGAAGATTCAAGGGATACAGTTATCCTGCACTGGTGCATCGGAATCTAATACTTGCCTCCCAGGAGCCGCTCAAACCACAATCTCTTAGAAGATTCACTCTTCCTGTACTTTAGTCGGCATTGTCCTCTTTGTATTCCATCCCGATGTGATTTCTGTGTTTCATGGTCAATGTGAATGTCCAAGGGATCATTGAACCTGCACTGGTGCTTTGGAATCTAATACTGGTCTCCCAGGAGCCGCTCAAACCACAAACTCTTAGAAGATTCACTCTTCTTGTACTTAAGTCTGCATTGTGCATTTAGTATTCAATCCCGAAGCAAATTCTGTGTTTCATGGCGAATGTGAAGGTCCAAGGGATACAGTAAACATGCACTGGTGCATCAGAATCTAATACTGGTCTCCCAGGAGCCGCTGAAACCACAAACTCTTAGAAGATTAACCCTTCTTGTATTTAAGTCGGCAATTTCCCTTTTGTATTATATCCCGATGCAATTTCTGTGTTTCATCGTCAATGTGAATGTCCACGGGATACAGTAAACCTGCTCTGGTGCATCGGAATCAAACACTGGTCTCCCACAAGCCGCTCAAACCACAATCTCATAGAAGATTCACTCTTCTTCTACTTAAGTCTGCATTGTGCCTTTTGTATTCAATGCCAGTGCAACTTCTGTGTTTCAAGTCAATGTGATAGTCCAAGGGATAAAGTAAACTTGCACTAATGGATCGGAATCTAATACTGGTCTCCCAGGAGCCGCTCAAACTACAAACTCTTAGTTGACTCACTCTTCTTGTGCTTTATTCGGCATTGTGCCTTTTGTAATCAATCCCGATGCAAAATCTGTGTTTCATGGTAAATGTGAAGGTCCTAGGGATGCAGTAAACCTGCACTGGTCCATCGGAATCTAATACAGGCCACCCAGGAGCCGCTCAAACCACAATCACTTCGAAGATTCACTCTTGTTGTACTTAAGTCGGCATTGTCCTTTTTGTATTCTATCCCGTTGCGATTTCTGTGTTTCATGGTCAATGTGAAGATGCAAGGAATACAGTAATCCTGCACTGGTGCTTCGGAATCTAATACTGGCCTCCCAGGAGCCGCTCAAACCACAAACTCTTAGACGATTCACTCTTCCTGTACTTAAGTCGGCATTGTCCTCTTTGTATTCAATCCCAATGTGATTTCTGTGTTTCATGGTCACTGTGAATGTCCATGGGATCATTAAACCTGCACTGGTGCTTTGGAATCTAATACTGGTCTCCCAGGAGCCGCTCAAACCACAAACTCTTAGAAGATTCACTCTTCTTGTACTTAAGTCTGCATTGTGCATTTAGTATTCAATCCCGAAGCAAATTCTGTGTTTCATGGCCAATGTGAAGGTCCGAGGGATGCAGTAAACCTGCGCTGGTGCATTGGAATCTAATACTGGTCTCCCAGGAGCCGCTCAAACCACAAACTCTTAGAGGATTCACTCTTCTTGTACTTAAGTCGGAATTGTCCCTTTAGTATTCAATCCCGATGCAATTTCTGTGTTTCATGGCCAATGGAAGTTTCAAGGGATACAGTAAACCTGCACTGTTGCATCGGATTCTAATAGTGGTTTCCCAGGAGCCGCTCAAACCACTAGCGTTAAGAAGATTCACTCTTCTTGTACTGAAGTCGGCATTGTCCCTTTTGTATCCAATCCCAATGCAAATTCTATGTTTCATGGACAATGTGAAGGTCCAAGGGATACAGTAAACCTGCACAGGGCGACCGGAATCAAATACTGGTCACCCTGGAGCCGCTCAAATCACAATCTCATAGAAGATTCACTCTTCTTGTACTTAAGTCGGCATTGTGCCTTTTGTATTCAATCCCGATGCGTTATCTGTGTTTCATGGTCAATGTGAATGTCCAAGAGCTACATCAAATTCTGCACTGGTGCATCGGAATCTAATACCGGTCTCGCAGTAGCCGCTCAAACCACAAACACTTATGAGATTCACTCTTCTTGTACTTAAGACGGCATTGTCCCTTTTGTATTATATCCTGTTGCAATTTCTGTGTTTCATGGTCAATGTGAAGGTCCAAGTGATACAGTAAACCTGCACTGGTGCATCGTAATCCAATACTGGCCTCCCAGGTGCCGCTCAAACCACAAACTCTTAGAAGATTCTTTCTTCTTTTACTTAAGTCTTCATTGTGGCTTTTGTATTCAATCCTCAAGCAATTTCTGTGTTTCATGGTCAATGTGAAGGTCCAAGGGATACAGTAAACCTGCACTGGTTCATCGGAATCTAATACTGGTCTCCCAGGAGCCGCTCAAACCACAAACTCTTACAAGATTCACTCTTCTTGTACTTAAGTCGGCATTTTCCCTTTTGTATTATATCCCGATGCAATTTCTTTGTTTCATCGTTAATGTGGATGTCCAAGGGATACAGTAAACCTGCGCTGGTGCATCGGAATCAAATACTGGTCTCCCAGGAGTCGCTCACACCACAATCTCTTATAAGATTCACTCTTCTTGTACTTAAGTCGGCATTGTGGCTTTTGTATTCAATCCTGAAGCAATTTCTGTGTTTCATGGTCAATGGGAAGGTCCAAGGGATACAGTAAACCAGCACTCGTGCATCGGATTCTAATTCTGCTTCCCAGGAGCCTCTCAAAGCACAAACTCTTAGAAGATTTACTCTTCTTGTACTTAAGTCGGCATTCTGACTTTTGTATTTTTCCCGATGCGATTTCTGTGTTTCATGGTCAATGTGAAGGTCCATGGGATACAGTAAACCTACACTGGTCAATCGGAATCTAATAGTGGTCTCCCAGGAGCCACTCAAACCACAAGCGTTTAGAAGATTCACTCTTCTTGTACTGAAGTCGGCATTGTCCCTTTTGTATCCAATCCCAATGCAAATTCTATGTTACATGGACAATGTGAAGGTCCAAGGGATACAGTAAACCTGCACTGGTGTATCGGAATCTAATACTGGTCTCCCAGGAGTCGCTCACACCACAATCTCTTATAAGATTCACTCTTCTAGTACTTAAGTCGCCATTGTCACTTTTGTATTCAATCCGTCTGTAATTTCTGTGTTTCATGGTCAATGTGAAGGTCCAAGGAATACAGTAAACCTGTACTTGTGCATCGGAATCTAATACTAGTTTCCCAGGAGCCGCTCAAAGCACAAACTCTTAGAAGATACACTCTTCTTGTACTTAAGATGGCATTGTGACTTTTTTATTAATTCCCGATGCGATATCTGTGTTTCATGGTTAATGTGAAGGTCCAAGGGAAACAGTAAACCTGCGCTGGTGCATCGTAGTCTAATACTGGTCTCCCAGGAGCCGCTCAATTCACAAAATCTTGGAAAATACACTCTTCTTGTACTTAAGTCTCCATTGTCCCTTTTGTATTCAATCCCGATGCAATTTCTGCGTTTCATGGTCAATGTGAAATTCCAAGGGATACAGTAAACCTCCACTGGTGCATCGGAATATAATACTGGTCTCCCAGTAGCCGCTCAAACCGCTATCTCTTAGAAGTTTCAAACTTCTTGTTCTTAAGTCGGCATTGTCACTTTTGTATTCAATCCGTATGCAATTTCTGTGTTTCATGGTCAATGTGAAGGTCCAAGGGATACAGTAAACCTGCACTGGTGCATCGGAATCTAATACTGGTTTCCCAGGAGCAGCCCAAAGCACAAACTCTTAGAAGATTCACTCTTCTCGTACTTAAGTCGGCATTGTCGCTTTTGTAATCAATCCTGATGCAATTCCTGTGTTTCATGGTCAATGTGAAGGTCCAAGGGATACAGTAAACCAGCACTGGTGCATCGCAATCTAATGCTGGTCTCCCTGGAGCCGCTCAAACCACAAACATTTAAAAGGTTCACTCTTCTTGTACTTAAGTCGGCATTGTGCCTTCTGTATTCAATCCCGATAAAAAATTTGTGTTTCATGGTAAATGTGAATGTCCAAGGGATACAGTAAACCTGCACTGGTGCATCGTAATCTAATTTTGGTCTCCCAGGAGCCGTTCAAATCACAACCTCTTAGAAGATTCACTGTTCTTGTACTTATGTCGGCACTGTGCCTTTTGTGTTCAATACCGAGGGACTTTCTGTGTTTCATGGTCAATGTGAAGGTCCAAGGAATACAGTAAACCTGCACTGGAGCATCGCAATGTAATACTGGTCTCTCAGGATCCGCTCAACATACAAACTCTTAGAAGATTCACTCCTCTTGTACTTAAGTCGGCATTGTCCATTTTGTGTTCAATCCCAATGCAATATCTGTGTTTCATGTCAATGTGAAGGTCCACGGGATACAGTAAACCTGCATTGGTGCATCGGAATCTAATACTGGTCTCCCAGGAGCCGCTCAAACCACAAACTGTTCGAAGATTCACTCTTCTTGTACTTAAGTCGGTATTCTCCCTTTTGTATTCAATCCCGATTCAATTTCGGTGTTTCATGTCATTGTGAAGGTCCATGGGATACAGTAAACCTGCGCTGGGCATCGGAATCTAATAGAGGTCTCGGAGGAGCCGCTCAATTCACTTACTCTTAGAAAATTCACTCTTCTTGTACTTATGTGGGCATTGTCCGTCTTGTATTCATTCCCCACGCAATTTCTGTGTTTCATGGTCAATGTGAATTTCCAAGGGACACAGTAATCCTGCACCGCTGCATCGGAATCTAATACTGGTCCCCCAGGAGCCGCTCAAAACACAAACTCTTAGAGGATTCACACTTCTTGTACTTAAATCGGCATTGGGCCTTTTGTATTCAATCCCAATGCAGCATCTGTGTTTCATGGTAAATGTGAAGGTCCAAGGGATTCAATAAAACAGCGCTGGTGCATCGGAATCTAATACTGATTTCCCAGGAGCAGCTCAAATCACAAACTCTTAGAAGAATCACTCTTCTTGTACTTAAATCGGCATTGTCTCTTTTGAATTCAATCCTGATGCAATTTCTGTGTTTCATGGTCAATGTGAATGTCCAAGGGATACAGTAAAACAGCGCTGGTGCATCGGAATCTAATACTGGTTTCGCAGGAGTCGCTCAAAGCACAAACTCATAGAAGAATCACTCTTCTTGTACTTAAGTCGGCATTGTGACTTTTTTATTCAATCCCGATGCGATATCTGTGCTTCATGGTCAATCGTAAGGTCCAAGGGATACAGTAAGCCTGCACTGCTGCCTTGTAATCTAATACTGGTCTCCCAGGAGCCGCTCAAACCACAAACTCTTAGATGATTCACTCTTCTTGTACTTAAATCGGCATTGGGCCTTTTGTATTCAATCCCAATGCAGCATCTGTGTTTCATGGTCAATGTGAAGGTCCAAGGGATACAATAAAACAGCGCTGGTGCATCGGAATCTAATACTGATTTCCCAGGAGCAGCTCCAATCACAAACTCTTAGAAGAATCACTCTTCTTGTACTTAAGTCGGCATTGTGACTTTTGTATTCAATCCCGATGCGATATCTGTCTTTCATGGTCAATGTGAAGGTCCAAGGGATACAGTAAACCTGCACTGTGCAGTCGGAATGTAATACTGGTCTCCCAGGAGCCGCTCAAATCACAATCTCTTAGAGGATTCACTCTTCTTGTACTTAAGTCAGCATTGTGCCTTTTGTATTCAATCCCGATGCGTTTTCTGTGTTTCACGGTCAATGTGAATGTCCAAGAGGTACAGTAAATTCTGCACTGGTATATGGGAATCTAATACTGGTCTCCCAGGAGCCGCTCAAAAAACAAACTTTTAGTTGATTCACTCTTCTTGTACTTCAGTCGGCATTGTGCCTTTTGTATTCTATCCCGTTGCGATTTCTGTGTTTCATGGTCAATGTGAAGGTCCAAGGGATACACTAAAACTGCATTGGTGCATCAGAATCTACTACTGGTCTCCCAGGAGCCGCTCAAACCACAAATTCTTAGAAGATTCACTCCTCTTCTACTTAAGTCGGCATTGTGCATTTTGTATTCAATCCCAATGCAATTTCTGTGATTAATGGTCACTGTGAAGGTCCAAGGGAAACAGTAAACCTGCACTGGTGCATCGGAATCCAATACCGGTCTCCCAGGAGCAGCTCAAACCACAAACCCTTGGAAGATTCACTCTTCTTGTACTTAAGTCGGCATTGTGAATTTTGTATTCAATCCCGATGCGATTTCTGTGTTTCATGGTCAATGTGAAGGTCCAAGGGATACAGGAAAACTGCACTGGCGCATCGGAAACTAATACTGGTCTCCCAGGAGCCGCTCGAACCGCAAACTTTTAGATGGTCCACTCTTCTTGTACATAAGTCGGCTTTGTGCCTTTTGTATTCATTCCCGATGAAAAATCTGTGTTTCATGGTAAATGTGAAAGTCAGAGGGATACAGTAAACCTGCTCTGGAGCATTGGAATCTAATAGTGGTCTCCTAGGAGCCGCTCAAACCACAAACTCTTAGAAGATTCACACTTCTTGTCCTTAAGTTGACATTGTGCCTTTTGTATTCAATCCCGATGCATTTCCTGTGTTTCATGGTCAATGTGAAGGTCCAAGGGATACAGTAAAATTGCACTGGTGTTTCGGAATCTAATACTGGTCTCGCAAGAGCCGCTCAAACCACAAACTCTTTGAAGATTCATTCTTCGTGTTCTTAAGTCGGCATAGTAACTTTTGTATTGGATCCCGATGTAATTTCGGTGTTTCATGATCAAAGTGAAGGTCGAGGGGATACAGTAAACCTGCACTAGTGCCTCGGAATCTAATACTGGTCTCCCAGGTTTCGCTCAATCCACAAACTCTTAGAAGATTCACTCTTCTTGTACTTAAGTCGGCAATGTGCCTTTTGTATCGAATCCCGATGCAATTTCTGTGTTTCATGGTCAATGTGAAGGTCCAAAGGATCAGTAAACCAGCACAGGTGGATCGGAATCTAATACTGGTTTCCCAGAAGCCGCTCAAACCACAAATTCTTGGAAGATTCACACTTCTAGGACTTAAGTCGTTGTTGTCCATTTTGTAATATATTCCAATGCAATTTCTGTGTGTCATGGTCGATGTGTAGGTCCAAGGGATACAGTAAACCTGCACTGGTGCATCGGAATCTAATAATGGTCTCCCAGGAGCCGCTCAAACCACAAATTCTTAGAAGATTCACTCCTCTTGTACTTAAGTCGGCATTGTGCCTTTTGAATTCAATCCCGATGCATTTTCTGTGTTTCAAGTTCAATGTCAAGGTCCAAGGGATACAGTAAACCTGCACTGGTGAATCAGAATCCAATACCGGTCTCCCAGGAGACGCTACAATCACAAACACTTGGAAGATTCACACTTCTAGGACTTAATTCGTTGTTGTCCATTTTGTAATATATTCCAATGTAATTTTTGTGTGTCATGGTCGATGTGTAGGTCCAAGGGATACAGTAAACCTGCACTGGTGCATCGGAATCGAATAATGGTCTCCCAGGAGCCGCTCAAACCACAAACTTTTAGGAGGTTCACTCTTCTTGTATTTAAGTCGGCATTGAGCCTTTTGTATTCAATCCCGATGAAAAATCTCTGTTTCATGGTAAATGTGAAGGTCCGAGAGATATAGTAAAACTGCACTGGTGCATCGGAATCCAATACCGGTCTCCCAGTAGCTGCTCCAATCACAAAACATTGGAAGATTCACTCTTCTTGTACTTGAGTCGGCATTGTGACTTTTGTATTCAATCACGATGCGATTTCTGTGTTTCATGGTCAATGTGAAGGTAAAAGGGATACAGTAAACATGCACTGGTGCATCGGCATCTAATACTGGCCTCCCAGGAGCCGCTCAAACCACAAACTTTTAGAAGGTTCACTCTTCTTGTATTTAAGTCGGCATTGAGCCTTTTGTATTCAATCCCGATGAAAAATCTCTGTTTCATGGTAAATGTGAAGGTCCGAGAGATACAGTAAAACTGCACTGGTGCATCGGAATCCAATACCGGTCTCCCAGGAGCTCCTCCAATCACAAAACATTGGAAGATTCACTCTTCTTGTACTTGGGTCGGCATTGTCACTTTTGTATTCTATCACGATGAAAAATCTCTGTTTCATGGTAAATGTGAAGGTCTGGGAGATACAGTAAACCTGCACTGGTGCATCGGAATCTAATACTGGTCTCCTGCGAGCCGCTCAAACCACAAACTCTTAAAAGATTCACTCTTCTTGCACTTAAGTCGGCAATGAGTCTTTTGTATTCAAACCCAATGCGATTTCTGTGTTTCATTGTCAATGTGAAGGTCCAACGGATACAGTAAACCTGCACTGTAACATCGAAAAATAATACTGGTCTTCCAAGAGCCATTAAAAGCACAAATTCTTAGTAGATTCCCTCTTGTAGTACTTAAGTTTGCATTGTGCTTTTTGTATTCAATCCCGATGCGTTTTCTGTGTTTCATGGTCAATGTGAAGGTCCAAGGGATGCAGTAGACCTGCACTGGTGCATCGGAGTCTAATACTGGTCTCCCAGGAGCCGCTCAAACCACAAACTGTTAGAGGATTCACTCTTCTTGTACTTAAGTTGGCATTGTGCCATTTCTATTCAATCCCGATTCAGATTCTGTGTTCCATGGTCAATGTGAAGGTCCAAAAGATACAGTAAACCTGCACTGGTGCTTCGGAATCTATCACAGGTCTCCCAGGACCCGCTCGAACCCAAAATTCTTAGAAGATTCACTCTTCTTGACTTAAGTCGGCATTGTCCCTTTTGTATTCAATCCCAATTCGATTTCTGTGTTTCATGGTCAATGTGAAGGTCCAAGGGATACAGTAAACTTACACTGGTGATCCTGAATCTAATACTGGTCTCCCAGGGGCCGCTCAAATCACAAACCCTTAGAAGATTCACTCTTCTTGTACTTAAGGCGGCATTGTCCCTTTTGTATTTAATCCCGATGCATTTCCTGTGTTTCATGGTCAATGTGAAGGTCCAAGGGATACAGTAAAATTGCACTGGTGCTTCGGAATCTAATACTGGTCTCCCAAGAGCCGCTCAAACCACAAACACTTAGAAGATTCATTCTTCGTGTTCTTAAGTCGGCATAGTAACTTTTGTATTGGATCCCGATGTAATTTCGGTGTTTCATGATCAATGTGAAGGTCGAACGGATACAGTAACCCTGCACTAGTGCCTCGGAATCTAATACTGGTCTCCCAGGCTTCGCTCAATCCACAAACTCTTAGAAGATTTACTCTTCTTGTACTTAAGTCGGCATTGTGCCTTTTGTATTCAATCCCGATGCAAATTCTGTGTTTCATGGTCAATGTGAAGGTCCAAGGGATACAGAAAACCTGCACTGGTTCATCGAAATCAAATACTGGTCTCCCAGGGACCGCTCAAATCACAAACCCTTAGAAGATTCACTCTTCTTGTACTTAAGTCGGCATTGTCCCTTTTGTATACAATCCCGATGCATTTTCTGTGTTTCATGGTCAATGTGAAGGTCCAGGGGATACAGTAAGATTGCACTGATGCTTCGGAATCTAATACTGGTCTCCCAAGCGCCGCTCAAACCACAAACTCTTAGAAGATTAATTCTTCTTGTTCTTATGTCGACATAGTAACTTTTGAAATGGATCCCGATGTAATTTCATTGTTTCATGATCAATGTGAAGGTCGAGGGGATACAGTAAACCTGCACTAGTGCCTCGGAATCTAATACTGGTCTCCCAGGTTTCGCTCAATCCACAAACTCTTAGAAGATTCATTCTTCGTGTTCTTAAGTCGGCATAGTAACTTTTGTATTGGATCCCGATGTAATTTCGGTGTTTCATGATCAATGTGAAGGTCGAGGGGATACAGTAAATCTGCACTAGTGCCTCGGAATCTAATACTGGTCTCCCAGGTTTCGCTCAATCCACAAACTCTTAGAAGATTCACACTTCTTGTACTTAAGTCGGCAATGTGCCTTTTGTATCGAATCCCGATGCAATTTCTGTGTTTCAAGGTCAATGTGAAGGTCCAAGTGATACAGAAAACCTGCACTGGTGCATCGGAATCTATTATTGGTCTCCCAGGAGCCGCTCAAACCACAATCTCTTAGAAGATTCACTCTTCTTGTAGGAAAGTCGGCTTGGTCCGTTTTGTATTCAATTCTGATGCAATTTCTGTGTTTCATGGTCAATGTGAAGGTCCAAAGGATCAGTTAACCACCACAGGTGGATCGGAATCTAATACTGGTCTCCCAGGAGCCGCTCAAACCACAAACTCTTGGAAGATTCACACTTCTAGGACTTAATTCGTTGTTGTCCATTTTGTAATATATTCCAATGTAATTTTAATGTGTCATGGTCGATGTGTAGGTCCAAGGGATACAGTAAACCTGCAC
This sequence comes from Schistocerca piceifrons, assembly GCF_021461385.2. Taxonomy (NCBI): domain Eukaryota; kingdom Metazoa; phylum Arthropoda; class Insecta; order Orthoptera; family Acrididae; genus Schistocerca; species Schistocerca piceifrons. The sequence continues at coordinate 962,504,728 of NC_060149.1, forward strand.
TGGTGCATCGGAATCGAATAATGGTCTCCCAGGAGCCGCTCAAACCACAAACTTTTAGAAGGTTCACTCTTCTTGTATTTAAGTCGGCATTGAGCCTTTTGTATTCAATCCCGATGAAAAATCTCTGTTTCATGGTAAATGTGAAGGTCCGAGAGATATAGTAAAACTGCACTGGTGCATCGGAATCCAATACCGGTCTCCCAGTAGCTGCTCCAATCACAAAACATTGGAAGATTCACTCTTCTTGTACTTGGGTCGGCATTGTGACTTTTGTATTCCATCACGATACGATTTCTGTGTTTCATGGTCAGTGTGAAGGTAAAAGGGATACAGTAAACCTGCACCGGTGCATCGGTATCTAATACTGGTCTCCCAGGAGCCGCTCAAACCACAAACTTTTAGAAGGTTTACTCTTCTTGTATTTAAGTCGGCATTGAGCCTTTTGTATTCCATCCCGATAAAAAATCTCTGTTTCATGGTAAATGTGAAGGTCCGGGAGATACAGTAAACCTGCACTGGTGCATCGGAATCTAATACTGGTCTCCTGGGAGCCGCTCAAACCACAAACTCTTAAAAGATTCACTCTTCTTGCACTTAAGTCGGCAATGAGTCTTTCGTATTCAAACCCAATGCGATTTCTGTGTTTCATGGTCAATGTGAAGGTCCAACGGATACAGTAAACCTGCACTGTAACATCGAAAAATAATACTGGTCTTCCAAGAGCCATTAAAAGCACAAATTCTTAGAAGATTCCCTCTTGTAGTACTTAAGTTTGCATTGTGCTTTTTGTATTCAATCCCGATGCGTTTTCTGTGTTTCATGGTCAATATGAAGGTCCAAGGGTTACAGTAAACCTGCACTAGAGTATCGGAATCTAATACTGGTCTCCCAGGAGCCACCAAAAGCACAAATTCGTAGAAGATTCACTCTTCTTGTCTTAAGTCGGCATTGTGTCTTTTGTATTCAATCCCGATGCAATTTCTGTGTTTCATGGTCAATGTGGAGGTCCAAGGGTGCAGGAAACCTGCCGTGGTGCATCAGAATCCAATACTGGTCTACCAGGAGCCGTTCAAAGCTTAAATTCTTAGATGATTCACTCTTCTTGTACTTAAGTAAGCATTGTCCCTTTGGTATTCAATCCCGATGCAATTTCTGTGTTTCTTGGTCAATCTTAGGGGCCAAGGGATGCAGTTAACCAGCACTGGTGCATCGGAATCTAATACTGGTCTCCCAGGAGCCGCTCAAACCACAAACTCTTAGTGGATTCACTCTTCTTGTACTTAAGTCGGCATTGTGCCTTTTGTATTCAATCCCGATGCAAATTCTGTGTTTCATTGTCAATGTGAAGGTCCAAGGGATACAGAAAACCTGCACTGGTTCATCGGAATCAAATACTGGTCTAACAGGAGCCGCTCAAACTAGAAACTCTTAGAAGATTCACTCTTCTTGTGCTTAAGATGTCATTGTCCATTTTCTATTCAATCCCGACGTAATTCCGGTGTTTCATGGTCAATGTGAAGGTCCAAGGGATACAGTAATCCTGCACCCAAGCATCGGAATCTAATACTGCTCTCCCAGGAGCCGCTCACAGCACAAACTCTTAGAAGATTCACTCTTCTTGAACTTAATTCGGCATTGTGACTTTGTATTCCACCCCGTTGCGATATCTGTCTTTCATGGTCAATGTGAATGTCCAAGTGATACAGTAAACCTGTACTGGTGAATCGGAATCCAATACAAGTCTCCCAGGAGCCGCTCAAATCACATACTCTAAGAAGATTCACTCTTCTTGTACTTAAGTCGGCATTGTCCATTTTGAATTCAATCCCGATGCAATTTCTGTGTTTCATGGTCAATGTGAAGGTCCAAGGGATACAGTAAACCTGCACTAGTGCATCGGAATCTAATACTGGTCTCCCAGGAGCCGCTCAAACCACAAACTGTTAGAGGATTCTCTCTTCTTGTACTTAAGTTGGCATTGTGCCTTTTGTATTCAATACCGAAGCAGTTTCTGTGTTTCATGGTCAATGTGAAGGTCCAAGGGATACAGTAAACCTGCACCGTATCTTCGGAATCTATCACTGGTCTCCCAGGAGCCGCTCGATCCCCAAATACTTAGAAGATTCACTTTTGTTGTCCTTAATTCGGCATTGTCCCTTTTGGATTCAATCCCATTGCGATTTCTGTGTGTCATGGTTAATGTGAAGGTCCAAGGGGTACAGTAAACCTGCATTCATGCATCGGAATCTAATACTGCTCTCCCAGGCGCCGCTCTAAGCACAAACTCTTAGAAGATTCACTCTTCTCTAACTTAAGTCGGCATTGTGACTTTTGTATTCAATCCCGATGCGATATCTGTCCTTCATGGTCAATGTGAAGGTCCAAGGGATACAGTAAACTTGCACTGGTGAATCGGAATCTAATACTGGTCTCCCAGGGGCCGCTCAAATCACAAACCCTTAGAAGATTCACTCTTCTTGTATTTAAGTCGGCATAGTAACTTTTGTATTCGATCCCGATGTAATATCGGTGTTTCATGATCAACGTGAAGGTCGAGGGGATACAGTAAACCTGCACTAGTGCCTCGGAATCTAATACTGGTCTCCCAGGTTTCGCTCAATCCACAAACTCCTAGAAGATTCACTCTTCTTGTACTTAAGTCGGCAATGTGCCTTTTGTATTCAATCCCGATACAATTTCTGTGTTTCATGGTCAATGTGAAGGTCCAAGTGATACAGAAAACCTGCACTGGTGCATCGGAATCTAATACTGGTCTCCCAGGAGCCGCTCAAACCACAATCTCTTAGAAGATTCAGTCTTCTTGTACTTAAGTCGGCATTGTCCCTTTTGTATTCAATCCTGATGCAAATTCTGTGTTTCATGGTCAATGTGAAGGTCCAAAGGATACAGTAAACCAGCACTGGCGGATCGGAATCTAATACTGGTTTAACAGGAGCCGCTCAAACCACAAACTCTTGGAAATTTCACACTTCTAGAACTTAAGTCGTTGTTGTCCATTTTGTATTATCTTCCAATGCAATTACTGTGTGTCATGGTCGATGTGTAGGTCTACGGGATACAGTAAACCAGCGCTGGTGCATCGGAATCTATTAATGGTCCGCCATGAGCCGCTCAAACCACAAACTCTTAGAAGATTCACTCCTCTTGTACTTAAGTCGGCATTGTGCCTTTTGTATTCAATCCCGATGCAATTTCTGTGTTTCAAGTTCAATGTGAAGGTCCAAGGGATACAGTAAACCTGCACTGGTGAATAGGAATCAAATTCCGGTCTCCCAGGAACTGCTACAATCACAAACCCTTGGAAGATTCACTCTTCTTGTACTTGAAACGGCATTGTGATTTTTGTATTCAATCACGATGCGATTTCTGTGTTTCATGGTCAATGAGAAGGTAAAAGGGATACAGTAAACCTGTACTGGTGCATCGGTATCTAATACTGGTCTCCCAGGAGCCGCTCAAACCACAAACTTTTAGAAGGTTCAATATTCTTGTATTTAAGCCGGCTTTGAGCCTTTTGTATTCAATCCCAATGAAAAATCTCTGTTTCATGGTAAATGTGAAGGTCCGAGAGATACAGTAAAACTGCCCTGGTGCATCGGAATCCAATACCGGTCTCCCAGGAGCTGCTCCAAATGCAAAACCTTCTTGTACTTGAGTCAGCATTGTGACTTTTGTATTCAGTCACGATGCGATTTCTGTGTTTCATGGTCAATGTGAAGGTAAAAGGATACAGTAAACCTGCACCGGTGCATCGGTATCTAATACTGGTCTGCCAGGAGCCGCTCAAACCACAAACTTTTAGAAGGTTTACTCTTCTTGTATTTAAGCCGTCATTGAGCCTTTTGTATTCAATCCCGATGAAAAATCTCTGTTTCATGATAAATGTGAAGGTCCGAGAGATACAGTAAACCTGCACTGGTGCATCGGAATCTAACACTGGTCTCCTGGGAGCCGCTCAAAACACAAACTCTTAAAACATTCACTCTTCTTGCACTTAAGTCGGCATTCAGTCTTTTGTATTCAAACCCAATGCGATTTCTGTGTTTCATGGTCAATGTGAAGGTCCAAGGGATACAGTAAACCTGCACTGTAACATCGGAAAATAATACTGGTCTTCCAGGAGCCATAAAAAGCACAAATTCCTAGAAGATTCCCTCTTGTTGTACTTAAGTTTGCATTGTGCTTTTTGTATTCAATCGCGATGCGTTTTCTGTGTTTCATGGTCAATGTGATGGTCCAAGGGATACAGTAAACCTGCACTAGAGTATCAGAATCCAATACTAGTCTCCCAGGAGCCAATAAAAGCACTAATTCTTCGAAGATTCACTCTTCTTGTACTTAAGTAAGCATTGTCCCGTTGGTATTCAATCCCGATGCAATTTCTGAGTTTCTTGGTCAATGTGAAGGTCCAAGGGATACAGTAAACCTGAACTCATGCATCGGAATCTAATACTGTTCTCCCAGGCGCCGCTCAAATCACAAACTCTTAGAAGATTCACTCTTCTTGTACTTAAGTCGGCATTGTCCCTTTTGTATTCAATCCCGATGCATTTTCTGTGTTTCATGGTCAATGTGAAGGTCCAAGGGATACAGTAAACCTGCACTGGTGCTTTGGAATCCAATACTGGTCTCCCAGGAGCCACCAAAAGCACAAATTCGTAGAAGATTCACTCTTCTTGTCTTAAGTCGGCATTGTGCCTTAGGGTACAGGAAACCTGCGGTGGTGCATCAGAATCTAGTACTGGTCTACCAGGAGCCATTCAAAGCACACACTCTTAGAAGATTCACTCTTCTTGTACTTATGTAAGCATTGTCCGTTTGGAATTCAATCCCGATGCAATTTCTGTGTTTCTTGGTCAATTTGAAGGTCCAAGTGATGCAGAAAACATGCACTGGTGCATCGGAATCTAATACTGGTCTAACAGGAGCCGCTCAAACTACAAACTCTTAAAAGATTCACTCTTCTTGTGCTTAAGACGTCATTGTCCCTTTTGTATTCATTCCCGACGTAATTCCGGTGTTTCACGGTCAATGTGAAGCTCCAAGGGATACAGTAAACCTGCACTGAAGCATCGGAAACTAATACTGCTCTCCCAGGAGCCGCTCAAAGCACAAACTCTTAGAAGATTCACTCTTCTTGTACTTAAGTTGGCATTGTGCCTTTTGTATTCAATCCCGATGCGATATCTGTCTTTCATGGTCAATGTGAAGGTCCAAGGGATACAGTAAACCTGTACCGGTGAATCGGAATCTAATACAAGTCTCCCAGGAGCCGCTCTAATCACATACTCTTAGAAGATTCAATCATCTTGTACTTAAGTCGGCATTGTCCCTTTTGTATTCATTCCCGATGCAATTTCTGTGTTTCATGGTCATTGTGAAGGTCCAAGGGATACAATAAACCAGCACTGGTGCATCGGAATCTAATACTGGTCTCCCAGGAGCCACTCACACCACAATCTCATAGAAGATTGACTCTTCTTGTGCTTAAGTCGGCATTGTCCTCTTTGTATTTAAACCCGACGTAATTTCTGTGTTTTATGGTCAATGTGAACGTCCAAGGGATACAGTAGACCTGCACTGGTGCATCGGAATCTAATACTGGTCTCCCTGGAGCCGCTCTAACCACAAACTGTTAGAGGATTCACTCTTCTTGTACGTAAGTTGGCATTGTGCCTTTTGTATTCAATCCCGATGCAGATTCTGTGTTTCATGGTCATTGTGAAGGTCCAAGGGATACAGTAAAATTGCACTGGTGCATCGGAATCTAGAACTGGTCTTCCAGGAGCCGTGAAAAGCACAAACTCTTAGTAGATTCACTCTGCTTGTACTTAAGTCAGTATTGTGCCTTTTGTATTCAATCCCGATGCGATTTCTGTGTTTCATGGTCAATGTGAAAGTCCAAGGAATACAGTAAACCTGCACTGGAGCATCGGAATCTAATACTGGTCTTTCAGGAGCCGCTCAAACCACATACTCTCAGAAGATTCACTCTTCTTGTACTTCAGTCGGCATTGTTCCTTTTGTATTCTATCCCGTTGCGATTTCTGTGTATCAGGGTCAATGTGAAGGTCCAAGGGATACAGTATACCTGCACTGGTGCATCAGAATCTAATCCTGGTCTCCCAGGAGCCGCTCAAACCACAACCTCTTGGAAGATTCACTCTTCTGTACTTAAGTCGGCATTGTCCCTCTAGTATTACATCCCGATGCAATTTCTGAGTTTCATGGTCGATGTGTAGGTCCAAGGGATACAGTAAACGTGCACTGGTGCTTTGGAATCTGATACTGGTCTACCGGGAGCCGCGCAAACCACAAACTCTTAGAAGATTCACTCTTCTTGTACTTAAGTCGGCATTGTGCCTTTTGTTTTCAATCCCGATCCAATTTCTGTTTTTCATGGTCAATGTGAACGCCCAAGGGATACAGTGAACCTGCACTGGTGCATCGGAATGTAATGCTGGTCTTCCAGGAGCCGCTCAAACCACAAATTCTTAGAAGATTCACTCTTGTTGTCCTTAAATCGGCATTGACCCTTTTGTATTCAATCCCAATGCGATTTCTGTGCTTCATGGTCAATGTGAAGGTCCAAGGGATACAGTAAACCTGCACTGATGCATCGGAATCCAATACTGGTCTCCCAGGAGCCGCTCAAAGCACAAGCTCTTAGAAGATTCACCCTTCTCGTACTTATTTATTTATTTATTTAACCTTGCAAGATTAGGGCCATCAGGCCCTCTCTTACATCTAACCAGGCATTCTACTTATTTTACATTCATATGTTTTAGTCATCATGTTAAACTACATCTAGTACAAAAAGTGAAATAAACAATTTGAAAGGTACACCTGGAAAAATACATACATATAAAGTTTATATTCTTAGGTCTGTTATAATTAGACATTATTGAAGAGACAGATTTTAGATAGGAGTGCTGGCAGCAGGGAGTATGAGGGAGACTCATGGTGAAGGGAGGAGAAGAATAGAGACATGATGAAACATAATTAAGGAAATATAAAGGAAAAGAAGATTGCGTGGCTAATAGAGATAGATGAAGAGGAAGGCATCTCAGGAGCAAGATAGGAGACGCTAGCTTTGCTATTTGACAGATGAGGGGATTGTCCTTGTACATTAATTTTGTGGAGAACTTTGTGAGGATGATAGTAGGAAATGCTTCAACTTCTTCTTAAAAGCAGCAGGAGATCGAATTTTGCGCAAGGTAAGGGGCAGTTTGTTCCAGAGGCGGACAGCGGCAACTGAGAAAGAGTTTGCAAAAGTTTTTGTTTTGTGAGTGGGCACAGTTAGGATACCAAATAAGAGTGACCTCGTGTTTCGATTATGATGACATGACAGGTTTTTAATCTCTGAAGCAAGGTACTGGGGTGCTTGCGCGAGGATGAGTCGGTGGAGTAGACATAGAGTGTGGTACTCACGCAATTTGTCCGGCCGCAGCCACTCTAGCTCGGAGTATGAAGCACTAACATGATCATATTGGCGAATGTTGCAGGTGTAACGCACACAGGCATTCATGGTTAGCTCTAGCAGTCTTTTGTTTTCACTACTCATGCCTTGTTGAATCACATCACAATAGTGGAGGTTCGGTAGAACGAGTGCTAGCACGAGCTGGCGTTTCAAGTCCTGTGGAAATATGTTCCGAAACTTTTTGAGACCATAGAGACAAGCAGACGTCTTTCGGCACACTGCGACTGTATTCTCCACCCAGTTGAGATGCTCATCCAAAGTTACACCCAAGTTCTTCACTGTTTTCTGATATGGTATTGGAGTACCGTCGAGCAGAATAGGAGGTAGCCGTTTGCGGAAAACTGAACTTATTAATTTCTGATGGGCTATTAAGATTACTTGCGTCTTTTTTGCATTTAGTTTAAGCCCCAGGTTTTTCGCCCATGTCACTACTGAAGACAGATCATCATTCATCTGAGCGATTGCAGTGTTTACATCTTCAGGTCTGACGTTTAGGTAGAGCTGGAGGTCGTCGGCATAGAAATGATATTTACAGCAGGACAGAACCGATGAAATATCGTTGACATATAAAGAAAACAAAAGTGGTCCTAAGACTGATCCTTGTGGCACTCCCAAGGAAACATGTTTCCAGGAAGATTTTTCATTTACGCAGACAACACATTGCTGTCTGTCTTTTAAGTAGCTTTCAAACCATCTCATTGCACTATCAGAGAAATTAAGCTGTTGCATTTTTCTGAGCAATATGTCAAAGTTAACAGTGTCAAAAGCTTTGCTGAAGTCCATTAGCGTCAATATTGTTGCCTTTCGATTGTCGATGGCATATTTCAGGTCATCAATTACTTTAATTAGAGCAGTGTTTGTGCTGTGATGTTTATGGAAACCGGATTGAAATTTGTCATATAGGCTGAATTCATGCAAGTGTTCAGTGATTTGGTCATGAACAATATATTCAAATGCTTTGGAAACAGCAGGCAGTTTGCTAATTGGTCGGTAATCACTAGGCAGTTGCGGGTTTTCGATCTTAGGGATGGGTCGAATTAGGCTTCTTTTCCATGCAGTGGGATATATTCCGTTCATGTGGGAAAAATTAAATATGTCAGTTAAGACAGGTACTAAGATATCGGCAACATTCTTAATCATGGTTATACCGATACTGTCGTTGCCTATTGCATCAGAAGAGATTCTCATTATTGCTTTTCTTGCCGTATTTGTTGTTACATGTTTTAGATGGAAGGTATCGTTGTTAGTTATCCTGTTTGGGGATTCTTGTGGACGGTAATTATCAGCTGTGCTGGTATTCAGAGGTGCAGAGAAGAATTCATTTAATTCGTTAGCTGACACATGAAAAGTAGTTTCCGATTTTGCCTTTCCGACCCCCAAGCTACGGAGATTCTTCCATAGAGTCGTGGGCGTCAGATCGCTGCATACAAGGGAGCGAGCGTCCCTGATTTTAGCATTGCGAATGCATTGTTTCACTCTGTTCCATAGCTTTCTATATTCTTCGAAACGCTCGGGTTTCGGATCTGCCTTGAAACGCCTGTGGGCAGCATCCCTATTAGTCATCATTTGACGTAATTCAGCTGTCAGCCATGGAGCAGGAGATTTTCTTACACGGATTGTGCGCACAGGTACATGTTTGTCATAGAGGGCAGTGAGTTTATCACCAAGTTCATTAATTTTGCCGTCGATTGTGGGTTTTCTGATTATTTGATGCCATGAGATTTCTGAGCAATCGGCTGTTAGAGCGTCAAGGTCAATACGTTTCATGTTCCTACAAGTTATGTAACGCGATTTGATCCTTGGGGTGCTGCACAGAGTAGGCCAGGAATATTACATCATGTGCTGAGAGGCCAGGGGCCGATGTTTGACCAACATCTCTTACTTTGTCAGTCTGTTTCGTTGCGATTACGTCTATAAGAGTATGACTGTGCGCCGTATGGTGTGTAGGTTGTAATGGAAGAATGTTCATGCTATTGCAACTAAACAGTTTTCTTAGGTTTATTGCGGAGGGAGTGTCTCTTAGCAAGTCTATGTTCAAGTCACCCATTACGATGACATGTTCGTATTGACACTGAAGTGAATGTAATTCCGACTGGAAGGAACTCATTGAGCTTATTTTTGGCGTCTTATACACGACGCCAGTCAAGAATTTCCGACTTTGTATATTTATTTCAATGAACATGAATTCAGCCTCTTTTTCTTCAGCAGGATTTGACGTACATAAGACTTTCGCTTTGAGATCTGTTCGTATATACGCGCCGACCCCGCCACCTCGCTTTTTTGATCTGTCTGCCCTAAGAAATGTGTACCCTGGGAGATGAAAAGATGCAGAGGATATGTGTGGTTTCAACCACATTTCGGATAAGAGGATTACGTGGTAGTTTAGTTGGTTGAAGAGGAGGCTAAGTTCTTCGTAATGCGCAGGTAAAGAATGGATGTTGCAGTGAGCTGCTAAAAGCTCTGACGCGTTCCGCTGAGCAGCCTGGAGTAGGGTGGCAGACTGGTTTGTCCCTTTGTTAGACACTACCTGCCGCGAGGGGCACTGGCCGCTGCTTCCGCCAAGTGACATAACACATGGGTGTCCGAGATTTTGCACGCCCTGTTTGTGACACCGCGAGTGCCGAAAGAAAGGCGACTGCTAAAGATTTCCTGAGGTGGCGGGAGTATAGAAAATGGATTAGTGGTATTCGGTGCAAGGAGAATATGACCACAATAGTGACGGCTGTGTGTCACTGTGTATCCTCTGTCGTAAGAGGAGAAAAGTAATTAGCGTATTTGAAACAGCTTAGGGTGGAAATAAGGGAAAAGGGAGTGATTTAAGAGGCCGATGCTGCCAGCAGAGAGAAGTAAGCTTAATAATTAATAGATTATCGTAGGAAGCTAGAATTAAATTGAAATTTACTAAAGTGATACTGGTAGTGATTATCGTAGGAAGCTACAATTAGATTGAAATTTGCTAAAGTGATACTGATGGTGATTTTTGTTATGAACAATTTAAACCGAAGAGATGGGTGATTAATGAACTAAAGGAGAGACTAATAATTGCAATAGAACTATTTGAGAACGGAAGAGAATAAACTGAGAAAATGAAAAAAGTATTAGCAGTAACTAAAATTAAGTAATGGTTAGAGCTACAGACACAAAAAAATAGTGAAAAGTTAATACAGTTACAAAAACAATTAGTTGAAGGTACAAATATGGGTATAATTAAAAAGTTAATAAAATTACAAGACTATATCTGAGTATTGGGGCTGTTACAATTGCAAATGGTGTTAAGTTTGCACTTTTGGCTCGAGTAGCTTCACTTAATACTATTCAGTTCTGTCATGTTTGTGACTGTCTTCTTTCCAGCTGCTGTCTTAATGATTACTCTGCCATCCTGAGTCCACACATTCTGAAGACCGAAATGGGATATGGCACTGTTTAAAATTTTTAGCCGTTCGTGTGTCAGATCTTCCCTTATTGTAAGCTCTGTCCTTGCTAACTTCTTCTTCTGGGTAAAGATCTCTGCCCTTTTTCGGTACGAGACTAATTTAATTATTATTGGACGAGGTTTGGTGGCACCTGGTAGTTTTCGTCCCACCCGATGGCTCCTGTCAATGTCTGCCTTGGTCATTTCAACGCCTAATTTTTCACGCGCAACCTGTATAAGCAGGTTGTCCGTGTCTTCTTCCTTATTTTCTAATACTCCAAACAGTTGTAGACTATTTCGCCTTTGGTACTGTTCTAGTTCGTCAGTTGCGGGAGATAGTTTCACTTCCAACTCTCGTGCCTTTTACTCGTATTCAGACACAGACATTTTTAATGCTGTAATTTCGGCAGTATTGGCCTCAACAGTTTACCACGCACTTTGGCCAATACTGCTGCCGTTACAGTATCTGATATAGTGCCTGATATCAGATCGAGATTGTTTTTATCGCGAAGCGCAGCGCTTACCTCAGAGCGGACCAGCTCCGCTATACTGGGAGACGTGGCCGCACCTTCCGCCAAGAGCGGGCCCGCCGCACCTGCTGCTTCCCCGCTGCTGGACGCGCTGCTGTTCACTCTTCTGTTTACCATTTTCTCGAAGATATTGGCGGAGCACAGAAAAATAATAGCACTACTCCACAGAACACTGTCGTTTTCACGATTACCACTTGTACTAGACAACACCACCTGCGAGAACACCTTCGAATTCAACTAAATTTCGCGAGCCAAACTTAACACGTGCTACACTGCAGCCGCCATGACAGAGTCAGCATTGTGAATTTTGTATTAAATCACGATGCGATATCTGTCTTTCATGGTCAATATGAAGGTCCACAGGATACAGTAAAATTGTACTGGTGAATCGGAATCTAATACTGGTCTCCCAGGAGCCGCTCAAATCACAAACTCTTAGAAGATTCACTCTTCTTGTACTTAACTCGGCATTGTCCCTTTTGTATTCAATCCCGATGCAATTTCTGTGTTTCATGGTCAACGTGAAGGTCCAAGGGATACAGTAAACCTGCACTGGTGCATCGGAATCTGATACAGGTCTCCCAGGAGCCGCTCAAACCACAAACCCTTAGAAGATTCACTCTTCTTGTACTTAAGTCGGCATAGTCCGTTTGTATTCTATCCCGATGCAATTTCTGTGTTTCATGGTCAATGTGAAGGTCAAAGGGATACAGTAAACCTGAACTCGAGCACCGGAATCTAATACTGGTCTCCCAGGAGCCGCTCAAACCACAAACTCTTAGAAGATTAACTCTTCTCGTACTTAAGGCGGCATTGACCATTTTGTATTCAATCCCGATGCAATTTCTTTATTTGATGGACAATGTGAAGGTCCAAGGGATACAGTAAACCTGCACTGGTGCATCGGAATCTAATACTGGTCTCCCAGGAGCCGCTCAAACCACAAACTCTTAGAAGATTCAATCTTCTTGTATTTAAGTCGGCATTGTCCATTTTGTATTCAATCCCGATGCAATTTCTGTGTTTCATGGACAATGTGAAGGTCCAAGGGATACAGTAAAATTTCACTGGTGCATCGGAATCTAATACTGGTCTCCCAAGAGCCGCTCAAACCACAAACTCTTAGAAGATTCACTCTTCTTGTACTTAAGTCGGCGTAGTAATTTTGTATTCAATCCCGATGTAATTTCGGTGTTTCATGGTCAATGTGAAGGTCGAGGGGATACAGTAAACCTGCACTAGTGCATCGGAATATAATACTGGTATCCCAGGTACCGCTCAATCCACAAACTCTTAGAAGATTAACTCTTCTTGTACTTAAGTCGGCAATGTGCCTTTTGTATTCAATCCCAATCCAATTTCTGTGATTCATGGTCAATGTGAGGGTCCAAGGGATACAGTAAACCTGCACTGGTGCTTCGGAATCTGATACTGGTCTCACAGGAGCCGCTCAAATCACAAACTCTTAGAAGATTCACTCTTCTTGTACTTACGTCGCCATTGTCACTTTTGTATTCAATCCCGATGCATTTTCTGTGTTTCATGGTCAATGTGAAGGTCCAAGGTTCAAAAACGGCTCTGAGCACTATGGGACTTAACATCCGTGGTCATCAGTCCCCTAGAACTTAGAACTACCTAAACCTAACTAACCTAAGGACATCACACACATCCATGCCCGAGGCAGGATTCGAACCTGCGACCGTAGCAGTCGCGCGGTTCCGGACTGAGCGGAAGGTCCAAGGGATACAGTGAAACTTCACTGGTGCATCGGAATCTAATACTGGTCTCCCAAGAGCCGCTCAAACCACAAACTCTTAGAAGATTCACTCTTCTTGTACTTAAGTCGGCGTAGTAATTTTGTAATCAATTCCGATGTAATTTCGGTGTTTCATGGTCAATGTGAAGGTCGATGGGATACAGTAAACCTGCACTGCTGCATAGGAATCTAATACTGGTCTCCCAGGAGCCGCTCAAACCACAAACTCTTAGAAGATTCACTCTTCTTGTACCTAAGTCGTCATTGACCCTTTTGTATTCAATCCCGATGCGATTTCTGTGTTTCATAGTCAATATGAAGGTCCGAGGGATACAGTAAACCTGCACTGGTGCATCGGAATGTAATACTGGTCACCTAGGAGACGCTCAAACCACAAACTCTTAGAAGATTCACTCTTCTTGTACTTAAGTCGGCATTGTCCCTTTTGTATTGAATCCCGATGAAAATTTTGTGTTTTATGGTGAATGTGAAGGTCCAAGGGATACAGTAAACCTGCACTGGTGCATCTGAATCTAGTACTGGTCTCCCAGAAACCGCTCAAACCACAAACTCTTAGGAAATTCACTCTTCTTGTACTTAAGTCGGCATTGTGCCTTTTGTATTCAATCCCGATGCAATTTCTGTGTTTCATGGTCGGTTTGAAGGTCCAAGGGATACAGTAAACCTGCAGTGAAGCGTCGGAATCTAATACTGGTCTCCCAGGAGCCGCTCAAAGCACAAACTCTTAGAAGATTCACTCTTCTTGTTCTTAAGTCGGCATTGTCCCTTTTGTATTCAATCCCAATGCGATTTCTGTGTTTCATGGTCAGTGTGAAGGTCCAAGGGATACAGTAAAATTGCACTGGTGCATCGGAATCTAATACTGGTCTCCCAGGAGCCGCTCAAATCACAAACTCTTAGAAGATTCACTCTTCTTGTACTTACGTCGGCATTGTCACTTTCGTATTCAATCCCGATGCATTTTCTGTGTTTCATGGTCAATGTGAAGGTCCAAGGGATACAGTAAAATTGCACTGGTGCATCGGAATCTAATACTGGTCTCCCAAGAGCCGCTCAAACCACAAACTCTTTGAAGATTCACTCTTCTTGTACCTAAGTCGTCATTGACCCTTTTGTATTCAATCCCGATGCGATTTCTGTGTTTCATAGTCAATATGAAGGTCCGAGGGATACAGTAAACCTGCACTGGTGCATCGGAATGTAATACTGGTCACCTAGGGGACGCTCAAACCACAAACTCTTAGAAGATTCACTCTTCTTGTACTTAAGTCGGCATTGTCCCTTTTGTATTGAATCCCGATGAAAATTTTGTGTTTTATGGTGAATGTGAAGGTCCAAGGGATACAGTAAACCTGCACTGGTGCATCTGAATCTAGTACTGGTCTCCCAGAAACCGCTCAAACCACAAACTCTTAGGAAATTCACTCTTCTTGTACTTAAGTCGGCATTGTGCCTTTTGTATTCAATCCCGATGCAATTTCTGTGTTTCATGGTCGGTTTGAAGGTCCAAGGGATACAGTAAACCTGCAGTGAAGCGTCGGAATCTAATACTGGTCTCCCAGGAGCCGCTCAAAGCACAAACTCTTAGAAGATTCACTCTTCTTGTTCTTAAGTCGGCATTGTCCCTTTTGTATTCAATCCCAATGCGATTTCTGTGTTTCATGGTCAGTGTGAAGGTCCAAGGGATACAGTAAAATTGCACTGGTGCATCGGAATCTAATACTGGTCTCCCAGGAGCCGCTCAAATCACAAACTCTTAGAAGATTCACTCTTCTTGTACTTACGTCGGCATTGTCACTTTTGTATTCAATCCCGATGCATTTTCTGTGTTTCATGGTCAATGTGAAGGTCCAAGGGATACAGTAAAATTGCACTGGTGCATCGGAATCTAATACTGGTCTCCCAAGAGCCGCTCAAACCACAAACTCTTTGAAGATTCACTCTTCTTTTACTTAAGTCGGCGTAGTAGTTTTGTATTCAATCCCGATGTAATTTCGGTGTTTCATGGTCAATGTGAAGGTCGAGGGGATACAGTAAACCTGCACTAGTGCATCGGAATCTAATACTGGTCTCCCAGGTACCGCTCAATCCACAAACTCTTAGAAGATTCACTCTTCTTGTATTTAAGTCGGCAATGTGCCTTTTGTATTCAATCCCGATCCAATTTCTGTGTTTCATGGTGAATGTGAGGGTCCAAGGGATACAGTAAACCTGCACTGGTGCATCGGAATCTAATACTGGTCTCCCAGGAGCCGCTCAAACCACAAATTCTTAGAGGATTCACTCTTCTTGGACCTAAGTCGTCATTGTCCCTTTTGTATTATATCCCGATGCGATTTCTGTGTTTCATGGTCAATGTGAAGGTCCAAGGGATACAGTAAACCTGCACTGGTGCATCGGAATGTAATACTGGTCACCTAGGGGCCGCTCAAACCACAAACTCTTAGAAGATTCACTCTTCTTGAATTTAAGTCGGCATTGTCCCTTTTGTATTCAATCCTGACGCAAATTTTGTGTTTCATGGTGAATGTGAAGGTCCAAGGGATACAGTAAACCTGCACTGGTGCATCGGAATCTAGTACTGGTCTCCCAGGAACCGCTCAAACCACAAAGTCTTAGGAGATTCACTCTTCTTGTACTGAAGTCGGCATTGTGCCTTTTGTATTCAATCCCGATGCAATTTCTGTGTTTCATGGTCAGTGTGAAGGTCCAAGGGATACAGTAAACCTGCAGTGAAGTGTCGGAATCTAATACTGGTCTCCCAGGAGCCGCTCAAACCACAAACTCTTAGAAGATTAACTCTTCTCGTACTTAAGGCGGCATTGACCATTTTGTATTCAATCCCGATGCAATTTCTTTATTTGATGGACAATGTGAAGGTCCAAGGGATACAGTAAACCTGCACTGGTGCATCGGAATCTAATACTGGTCTCCCAGGAGCCGCTCAAACCACAAACTCTTAGAAGATTCAATCTTCTTGTATTTAAGTCGGCATTGTCCATTTTGTATTCAATCCCGATGCAATTTCTGTGTTTCATGGACAATGTGAAGGTCCAAGGGATACCGTAAAATTTCACTGGTGCATCGGAATCTAATACTGGTCTCCCAAGAGCCGCACAAACCACAAACTCTTAGAAGATTCACTCTTCTTGTACTTAAGTCGGCGTAGTAATTTTGTATTCAATCCCGATGTAATTTCGGTGTTTCATGGTCAATGTGAAGGTCGAGGGGATACAGTAAACCTGCACTAGTGCATCGGAATATAATACTGGTATCCCAGGTACCGCTCAATCCACAAACTCTTAGAAGATTAACTCTTCTTGTACTTAAGTCGGCAATGTGCCTTTTGTATTCAATCCCAATCCAATTTCTGTGATTCATGGTCAATGTGAGGGTCCAAGGGATACAGTAAACCTGCACTGCTGCTTCGGAATCTGATACTGGTCTCACAGGAGCCGCTCAAATCACAAACTCTTAGAAGATTCACTCTTCTTGTACTTACGTCGCCATTGTCACTTTTGTATTCAATCCCGATGCATTTTCTGTGTTTCATGGTCAATGTGAAGGTCCAAGGTTCAAAAACGGCTCTGAGCACTATGGGACTTAACATCCGTGGTCATCAGTCCCCTAGAACTTAGAACTACCTAAACCTAACTAACCTAAGGACATCACACACATCCATGCCCGAGGCAGGATTCGAACCTGCGACCGTAGCAGTCGCGCGGTTCCGGACTGAGCGGAAGGTCCAAGGGATACAGTGAAATTTCACTGGTGCATCGGAATCTAATACTGGTCTCCCAAGAGCTGCTCAAACCACAAACTCTTAGAAGGTTCACTCTTCTTGTACTTAAGTCGGCGTAGTAATTTTGTAATCAATTCCGATGTAATTTCGGTGTTTCATGGTCAATGTGAAGGTCGATGGGATACAGTAAACCTGCACTGCTGCATAGGAATCTAATACTGGTCTCCCAGGAGCCGCTCAAACCACAAACTCTTAGAAGATTCACTCTTCTTGTACCTAAGTCGTCATTGACCCTTTTGTATTCAATCCCGATGCGATTTCTGTGTTTCATAGTCAATATGAAGGTCCGAGGGATACAGTAAACCTGCACTGGTGCATCGGAATGTAATACTGGTCACCTAGGGGACGCTCAAACCACAAACTCTTAGAAGATTCACTCTTCTTGTACTTAAGTCGGCATTGTCCCTTTTGTATTGAATCCCGATGAAAATTTTGTGTTTTATGGTGAATGTGAAGGTCCAAGGGATACAGTAAACCTGCACTGGTGCATCTGAATCTAGTACTGGTCTCCCAGAAACCGCTCAAACCACAAACTCTTAGGAAATTCACTCTTCTTGTACTTAAGTCGGCATTGTGCCTTTTGTATTCAATCCCGATGCAATTTCTGTGTTTCATGGTCGGTTTGAAGGTCCAAGGGATACAGTAAACCTGCAGTGAAGCGTCGGAATCTAATACTGGTCTCCCAGGAGCCGCTCAAAGCACAAACTCTTAGAAGATTCACTCTTCTTGTTCTTAAGTCGGCATTGTCCCTTTTGTATTCAATCCCAATGCGATTTCTGTGTTTCATGGTCAGTGTGAAGGTCCAAGGGATACAGTAAAATTGCACTGGTGCATCGGAATCTAATACTGGTCTCCCAGGAGCCGCTCAAATCACAAACTCTTAGAAGATTCACTCTTCTTGTACTTACGTCGGCATTGTCACTTTTGTATTCAATCCCGATGCATTTTCTGTGTTTCATGGTCAATGTGAAGGTCCAAGGGATACAGTAAAATTGCACTGGTGCATCGGAATCTAATACTGGTCTCCCAAGAGCCGCTCAAACCACAAACTCTTTGAAGATTCACTCTTCTTTTACTTAAGTCGGCGTAGTAATATTGTATTCAATCCCGATGTAATTTCGGTGTTTCATGGTCAATGTGAAGGTCGAGGGGATACAGTAAACCTCCACTAGTGCATCGGAATCTAATACTGGTCTCCCAGGTACCGCTCAATCCACAAACTCTTAGAAGATTCACTCTTCTTGTATTTAAGTCGGCAATGTGCCTTTTGTATTCAATCCCGATCCAATTTCTGTGTTTCATGGTGAATGTGAGGGTCCAAGGGATACAGTAAACCTGCACTGGTGCATCGGAATCTAATACTGGTCTCCCAGGAGCCGCTCAAAGCACAAACTCTTAGAAGATTCACTCTTCTTGTTCTCAAGTCGGCATTGTCCCTTTTGTATTCAATCCCAATGCGATTTCTGTGTTTCATGGTCAATGTGAAGGTCCAAGGGATACAGTAAACATGCACTGTAGCATCGGAATCTAGAACTGGTCTTCCAGGAGCCGTTAAAAGCACAAACTCTTAGAAGAGTCACTCTTCTTGTACTTTAGTCAGTATTGTGCCTTTTGTATTCAATCCCGATGCGATTTCTGTGTTTCATGGTCAATGTGAAGGTCCAAGGAATACAGTAAACCTGCACTGATGCATCGGGATCTAATACTGGTCTCCCAGGAGCCGCTCAAAGCACAAGCTCTTAGAAGATTCACTCTTCTCGTACTTATTTATTTATTTGTTTATTTATTTAACCTGGCAAGATTAGGGCCATCAGCCCCTCTCTTACATCTATCCAGGCATTCTACTTATTTTACATTCATATGTTTTAGTCATCATGTTAAACTACATCTAGTACAAAAAGTGAAATAAACAATTTGAAAGGTACACCTGGAAAAATACATACATATAGAGTTTATATTCTTAGGTCACAAGTTCTGTTATAATTAGATATTATTGAAGAGACAGATTTTAGATAGGAGTGCTGGCAGCAGGGAGTATGAGGGAGACTCATGGTGAAGGGAGGAGAAGAATAGACACATGATGAAACATAATTAAGGAAATATAAAGGAAAAGAAGATTGCGTGGCTAATAGAGATAGATGAAGGGGAAGGCATCTCAGGAGCAAGATAGGAGACGCTAGCTTTGCTATTTGACAGATTAGGGGATTGTCCATGTACATTAATTTTGTGGAGAACTTTGTGAGGATGATAGTAGGAAATGCTTCAACGTCTTCTTAAAAGCAGCAGGAGATCGAATTTTGCGCAAGGTAAGGGGCAGTTTGTTCCAGAGGCGGACAGTGGCAACTGAGAAAGAGTTTGCAAAAGTTTTTGCTTTGTGAGTGGGCACAGTTAGGATACCAAATAAGAGTGACCTCGTGTTTCGATTATGATGACATGACAGGTTTTTAATCTCTGAAGCAAGGTACTGGGGTGCTTGCGCGAGGATGAGTCGGTGGAGTAGACATAGTGTGTGGTACTCATGCAATTTGTCCGGCCGCAGCCACCCAGCTCGGAGTATGAATCACTAACATGATCATATTGGCGAATGTTGCAGGTGTAACGCACACAGGCATTCATGGTTAGCTCTAGCCGTCTTTTGTTTTCACTACTCATGCCTTGTTGAATCACATCACAATAGTGGAGGTTCGGTAGAACGAGTGCTTGCACGAGCTGGCGTTTCAAGTCCTGTGGAAAAATGTTCCGAAACTTTTTGAGAGCATAGAGACAAGCAGACGTCTTTCGGCACACTGCGACTGTATTCTCCACCCAGTTGAGATGCTCATGTTTCCAGGTCAATGTGAAGGTCGAGGGGATACAGTAAACCTGCACTAGTGCATCGGAATATAATACTGGTATCCCAGGTACCGCTCAAACCACAAATTCTTAGAAGTTCACTCTTCTTGTACTTAAGTCGGCATTGTGACTTTTGTATTCAATCCCGATTCGGTATCTGTCCTTCAAGGTCAATGAGAAGGTCCAAACGATACAGTAAACCTGCACTGGTGAATCGGAATCTAATACTGGTCTCCCAGGAGCCGCTCAAATCACAAGCTGTTAGAAGATTCACTCTTCTTGTACTTAAGTCGGCATTGTACCTTTTGTATTCAAACCCGATGCAATTTCTAAGTTTTATGGTCAATGTGTAGGTCCAAGGGATACAGTAAACCTGCACTAGCCCATCGGAATCTAATACTGGCCTCCCAGGAGCCGCTCAAACCACAATCTCTTGGAAGATTCACTCTTCTTGTTCTTAATTCGGCATTGTCCCTATTGTATTCAATCCCGATGTAATTTCGGTGCTTCATGGTCAATGTGAATTTCCAAGGGATACAGTAAACCTGCACTGGTGCATCGGAATCTAATACTGGTCTCCCAGGAGCCGCTCAAATCACATACTCTTAGAACATTCACTCCTCTTGTACTTAAGTCGGCATTGTCCCTTTGCACTCAATCCCGATACAATTTATGTGTTTCATGGTCAATGTGAAGGTCCAAGGGATTCAGTAAACCTGCACTGGTGCATCGGAATCTAATACAGGTCTCCCAGGAGCCGCTCAAACCACAAACCCTTAGAAGATTCACTCTTCTTGTACTTATGTCAGCATAGTCCGTTTGTATTCTATCCCGATGCAATTTCTGTGCTTTATGGTCAATGTGAAGGCCCAAGTTATACAGTAAACCTGCACTGGTGCTTCGGAATTTATCACTGGTCTCCCAGCAGCCGCTCGAACCCCAAATTCTTAGAAGATTCACTCTTGTTGTCCCTAATTTGGCGTTGTACCTTTTGTATTCAATCCCAATGCGATTTCTGTGTTTCATGGTCAATGTGAAGGGCCAAGGGATACAGTAAAATTGCACTGGTGCATCGGAATCTAATACTGGTCTCCCAGGAGCCGCTCAAATCACAACCTCTTAGAAGATTCACTCTTCTTGTACTTAAGTCGGCATTGTCCCTTTTGTATTCAAACCAAATGCATTTTCTGTGTTTCATGTTCAATGTGAAGGTCCAAGGGATACACTAAATCTGCACTGGTGCGTCGGAATCTAATACTGATCTCCCAGGAGCCGCTCAAACCACAAACCCTTAGAAGATTCACTCTTCTTGTACTTAGGTCAGCATAGTAACTTTTGTAATCAATCCCGATGCAATTTCTGTGTTTCAAGGTCAATGTGAAGGTTCAAGACATACAGTAAACCTGCGCTGGTGCTCCGAATCTCATACTGGTCCTTCAGGAGCCGCTCAAACTACAAACTCTTAGAAGATTCACTCTTCTTGTACTTAAGTCGACATTGTCCCTTTTGTATTCAATCCCGATGCGATTTCTGTGTTTCATGGTCAATGTGAAGGTCCAAGCGATACAGTAAACCTGCACTGGTGCATCGGAATGTAATACTGGTCACCTAGGGGCCGCTCAAACCACAAACTCTTAGAAGATTCACTTTTCTTGTACTTAAGTCGGCAATGTCCCTTTTGTATTCAATCCCGATGCAAATTTTGTGTTTCGTGGTGAATGTGAAGGTCCAAGGGATACATTAAATCTGCTCCGGTGCATCGGAATGTAGTGCTGGTCTCCCAGGAGCCGCTCAAATCACAAACTCTTAGAAGATTCACTCTTCTTGTACTTAAGTTCGCATTGTCCCTTTTGTATTCAATCCCCATGCAATTTCTGCGTTTCACGGTCAATGAGAAGGTCCAAGGGATACAGTAACCCTGCACTGGTGCATCGGAATCTAATACTGGTCTCCCAGGAGCCGCTCAAATCACAAACCCTTAGAAGATTCACTCTTCTTGTACTTAGGTCGGCATTGCCCCTTTTGCATCCAAACCCGATGCAATTTCTGTGTTTCATGGTCAATGTGATGGTCCAAGGGATACAGTAAACCTGCACTGGTGCATCGGAGTCTAAAACTGGTCTCCCAATAGCCGCTCAAACAACAAACTCTTAGAAGTTTCACTCTTCTTCTACTTAAGACGTCATTGTGCCTTTTGTATTCAATCCCGATGCGATTTCCCTGTTTCATGATCAATGTGAAGGACCAATTGATACAGTAAACCTGCGCTGGTGCATCGGAATCTAGTACTGGTCTACCAGGAGCCGCTCAAACTACAAACTCTTAGAAGATTCCCTCTTCTTGTACTTAAGTCCGCATTGTCCCTTTTGTATTCAATCCCCATGCAATTTCTGTGTTTCATGGTCAATGTGAGGGACCAAGGGATAGAGTAAACCTGCACTGGTGAATCAGAATCTAATACTGGATTCCCAGGAGCCGCTCAAATCACAAATCCTTAGAAGATTCACTCATCTTGTACTTAAGTCGGCATAGTTCCTCTTGTATTCAATCCCGATGCAATTTCTGTGTTTTATGGTCAATGTGAAGGTCTAAGGGATACAGTAAATTCTGCACTGGTGCATCGGAATCTAATACTGGTCTCCCAGGAGTCGCCCAAACCACAATTTCTTAGAAGATTCACTCTTCTTGTACTTAAGTCGGCATTGTACCTTTTGTATTCAAACCCAATGAAAAATCTGTGGTTTATGGTCAATGTGTAGGTCCAAGGGATACAGTAAACCTGCACTAGTCCATCGGAATGTATTACGGGTCTCCCAAGACCCGCTCAAACCACAAACTGTTAGAAGATTCACTCTTCTTGTACTTAAGGTCGCATTGTGCCTTTTGTATTCAATCCCGATGCGATATCTGTGTTTCATGGTCAATGTGAAGGTCCAAGGGATACAGTATACCTGCACTGGTGCATCGGAATCTAGTACTGGTCTCTTAGGAGCCGCTCAAATCACAAACTCCTAGAAGATTCACTCTTCTTGTACCTAAGTTGGCATTCTCCCTTCTGTACTCAAACCCGATGCAATTTCTGTTTCATGGTCAATGTGAACGTCCAATGGATACAGTAAACCTGCACTGAAAAATCGGAATCTTATACTGTTCTCCCAGGAGCCACTCAAACCACAAACTCTTGGAAGATTCACTCTTCTTATACTTAAGTAAGCATTGTCCCTTTTGTATTCAATCCCGATGCAATTTCTGTGTTTAATGGTCAATGTGAAGGTCCAAGGGATACAGTAAACCTGCACTGGTGCATCGGAATCTAATACTGGTCTCCCAGGATTCGCTTAAGGCACGAACTCTTAGAAGATTCACTCTTCTTGTACTCAAGTCGGCATTGTCCCTTTAGTATTCTATCCCATTGCGATATCTGTGTTTCATGGTCAATGGGAATGTCCAAGGGATAGAGTAAACCTGCAGTGGTGCATCAGAATCTAATACTGGTCTTCCAGGGGCAGCTCAATGCACGAACTCATAGAAGATTCATTTCTCTTGTACTTAAGTCGGCATTGTGCCTTTTGTATTCTATCCCATTGCGATATCTGTGTCTCATGGTCAATGTGAAGGTCAAAGGCATACAGTAAACCTTCACTCTTGCATCGGAAGCTATTACTGGTCTCCGAGGAGCCGCACAATCCACAAGCTCTTAGAAGATACACTCTTCTTGTACTTAAGTCGGCATTGTCCTTTTTGTATTCAATGCCGATGCAATTTCTGTGTTTCACGGTAATTGTGAAGGTCCATGGGATACAGTAAACCTGCTCTGGTGCATCGGAATCTAATACTAGTCTCCCAGGATTCGCTTAAGGCACGAACTCTTAGAAGATTCACTCTTCTTGTACTGAAGTCGGCATTGTACCTTTTGTATTGAATCTCGATGCAATATCTGTGTTTCATGGTCAATGGGAAGGTCCAAGGGATACAGTAAACCTGCACTGGTGTATCGGAATCTAATACTGGTCTTCCTGGAGCTGCTCAAACCACAAACTCTTAGAAGATTCACTCTTCTTCTACTTAAGTCGGCATTGTCACTTTCGTATTCAATCCCAATGCGATTTCTGTGTTTCCTCGTCAGTGGGAAGGTCCAAGGGATATAGTAAACCTGCACTGGTGTATCGGAATCTAATACTGGCCTCCAAGGAGCCGCTCTAACCACAAATTCTTAGAAGATTCACTCTTCCTGTATTTAAGTCGGCATTGCCACTTTTTTATTCAATCCCGATGCAATTTCTGTGTTTCATGGTCAATGTTAAGGTCCTACTGATACAGTATACCTGTGCTGGTGCATCGGAATCTAATACTGGTCAGCCAGGAGACGCTCAAAGCACAACCTCTTAGAAGATTCACTCCTGTTGTACTTAAGCTGGCATTGTCCCCTTTTCCATTCAATGCCGATGCAATTTCTATGTTAAATGGTGAATGTGAAGGTGCAAGGGATACAGTGAACCAGCACTGGTATATCGGTAACTAATACTTGTCTCCCAGGGGCCACTCAAAGCACGAACTCTTACATGATTAACACTTCTTGTACTTAAATCGGCATTGTGCCTTTTGTTTTCTATCCCGTTCCGATTTCTGTGTTTCATGTTCAATGTGAAGGTCCAAGGGATACAGTAAACCATCACTGGTCCATCGGAATCTAATACGGGTCTCCCAGGAGCCGCTCAATTCACAAACTCTTAGAAGATTCACTCTTCTAGTACTTATGTTGGCATTGTCCCTTTTGCATTCAATGCCGATGCAATTTCTGTGTTTCATGGTCCATGTGAAGTTCCAAGGGATATAGTAAACCTGCACTGGTGCATCGGAATCTAATACTGGTCTCCTAGGAGCCGCTCAAAGCACATTCTCTTATTAGATTCGCTCTTCTTGTACTTAATTCGGCATTGTCCCTTATGAATTCAATCCCGATGCTATTTCTGTGTTTCATGGTCAATGTGAAGGTCCAATTGATACAGTATACCTGCTCTGGTGCATTGGAATCTAATACTGCTCTCCCAGGAGCCGCTCATGCCACAAACTCTTAGAAGATTCATTCTTCTCGTACTTAAGTGGGCATTGTCCATTTTGTATTCAATCCCAATGAAATTTGTGTGTTCCATGGTCAATGTAAAGGTCCAAGGGATCCAGTAAACCTGCACTAGTGTATCGGAATTTAATATGGGTTTCCCAGGAACCGCTCAATTCACAAACCTTTAGAAGATTTGCTCTTCTAGTACTTATGTTGGCATTGTCTCTATTGTATTCAATCCCGATGCGATTTCTGTGTTTCATGGTCAATGTGAAGGTCCAAGGGATACAGTACACCTGCACTGGTGCATCGGAATCTAATACTGGTCTCCCAGGAGCCGCTCAAACCACAAAATCTTAGAAGATTCACTTTTCTTGTACTTAAGTAGGCATTGTCAGTTTTGTATACAATCCCGATGCAATTTTTGTGTTTCATGGTCAATGTGAAGGTCCAAGGGTTACCGTAAGCCAGCACTGGTGCATCGGAATGTAATACTGGTCTCCCAGGAGCCGCTCAAACCACAAACTCTTGTAAGTTTCACTCTTCTTGTACTTAAGTAAACATTGTCCCTTTTGTATTCAATCCCGATGCAATTTCTGCGTTTCATGGTCAATGTGAAGGTCCAAGGGATGCAGTAAACCTGCACTGGTGCATCGGAATCTAATACTGGTCTCCCAGGATTCGCTTAAGGCACGAACTCTTAGAAGATTCACTTTTCTTGTACTGAAGTCGGCATTGTCCCTTTTGTATTCAATCTCGATGCAATATCTGTGTTTCATGGTCAATGGGAAGGTCCAAGGGATACAGTAAATCTGCACTGGTGTATCGGAATCTAATACTGGTCTTCCAGGAGCTGCTAAAACCACAAATTCTTAGACGATTCACTCTTCTTCTACTTAAGTCGGCATTGTCACTTTTGTATTCAATCCCAATGTGATTTCTGTGTTTTATCGTCAATGGGAAGGTCCAAGGGATATAGTAAACCTTCACTGGTGTATCGGAATTCAATACTGGTCACCCAGGCGCCGCTCTAACCACAAATTCTGAGAAGATTCACTCTTCCTGTATTTAAGTCGGCATTGCCACTTTTTTATTCAATCCCGATGCAAATTCTGTGTTTCATGGTCAATGTGAAGGTCCTACTGATACAGTAAAGCTGTACTGGTGCATCGGAATCTAATACTGGTCACCCAGGAGCCGCTCAAAGCACAACCTCTTAGAAGATTCACTTCTCTTGTACTTAAGTCGGCATTGTCCCTTTTTCCACTCAATGCCGATGCAATATCTATGTTTAATGGTGAATGTGAAGGTCCAACGGATACAGTGAACCAGCACTGGCATATCGGTATCTAATACTTGTCTCCCAGGAGCCACTCAAATCACGAACTCTTAGATGCTTCACTCTTCTCGTGCTAAAGTCGGCATTGTCCCTTATGAATTCAATCCCGATGCTATTTCTGTGTTTAGTGGTCAATGTGAAGGTCCAAGGGATACAGTAAACCTGCACTGGTGCATCGGAATCTAATACTGGTGTCCCAGGAGCCGCTCGTGCCACAAACTCTTAGAAGATTCACTTTTCTCGTACTTAAGTCGGCATTGTCCCTTTTGTAATCAATCCCGATGCAATTTCTGTGTTTCATGGTCAATGTGAAGGTCCAAGTGATCCAGTAAACCTGCATCGGTGCTTCGGAATCTAATACTGGCCTAACTAGAGCCGCCCAAAGCACAAACTCTTAGAAGATTAACTCTTCTTGTACTTAAGTCGGCATTGTCCATTTGTATTCAATCCCGATGCAATTTCTGAGTTTCATGGTCAATGTTATGGGCCAAGGGATACAGTAAACCTGCACTGGTGCATCGGAATCTAATACTGCCCTCCCAGGAGCCACTCAAAGCACAAACTCTTAGAAGCTACACTCTTCTCGTACTAAAGTCGGCATTGTCCCTTTTGCATTCAATCCCGATACAATTTCTGTGCATCATGGTCAATGTGATGGTCCAAGGGATACAGTAAACCTGCACTGGCGTATCGGAATCTAATACTGGTCTCCGAGGAGCAGCTCAAACCACAAACTCCTAGACGATTCATTCTCCTTGTACTTAAGGCGGCATTGGCCCTTTTGTATTCAGTCCCGATGAAATTTCTGTGTTTGATGGTGATTGTGAAGGTCCAAGGGATACAGTAATCCTGCACTGGTGCATCGGAATCTAGTACTGGTCTCCCAGGAGCCGCTCAAAGCACGAACTCTTAGATGATTAACACTTCTTGTACTTAAGTCAGCATTGTCACTTTTGTATTCAATCCCAATGCGATTTCTGTGTTTCATGGTCAATGGAAAGGTCCAAGGGATATAGTAAACCCGCACTGGTGGGTCGGAATCTAATACTGGCCTCCCAGGAGCCGCTCTAACCTCAAATTCTAAGAAGTGCATTCATCCTGTATTTGAGTCGGCATTGCCCCTTTTTTATTCAATCCAAATGCAATTTCTGTGTTTCATGGTCAAAGTGAAGGTCCTACTGATACAGTAAACCTGCACTGGTGCATTGGAATCTAATACTGGTCTCCCAGGAGCCGCTCAAAGCACAACCTCTTAGAAGATTCACTCTTCTTGTACTTAAGTCGTCACTGTCCCTTTTTCCATACGATGCCGATGCAATTTCTATGTTTAATGGTGAATGTGATGGTCCAAGGGTAACAGTGAACCGGCACTGGGTTATCGGTATCTAATACATGTCTCCCAGGAGCCACTCAAAGCACGAACTCTTAGAAGATTAACACTTCTTGTACTTAAATCGGCATTGTGCCTTTTATTTTCTATCCCGTTGCGATTTCTGTGTTTAATGGTCAATGTGCAGGTCAAAGTGATACAGTAAACCTGCACTGGTGCATCAGAATCTAATACTGGTCTCCCAGGAGTCGCTCGAAGTACGAATTATTAAAAGATTCACTCCTCTTGTACTTAAGTCGGCATTGTCCTTTTTTATTCAATCTCGATGCAATATCTGTGTTTCATGGTCATTGGGAAGGTCCATGGGATACAGTAAACCTGCACTGGTGCATCGGAATCTAATACTGGTCCCCCAGGGGCCGCTCAAACCACAAACGCTTAGAAGATTCTCTCTTCTTGTACTTAAGTCGGCATTGTCCACTTTTAATTCAATCCCGAAGCAATATCTTTGTTTAATGATCAATGGGAAAGTCGAAGGCATACAGTAAACCTTCACTGGTGCATCGGAGCTAATACTGGTCTCCGAGAAGCCGCTCAATCCACAAACTCTTAGAAGATACACTCTTCTTGTACTTAAGTCGGCATTGTCCCTTTTGTATTCAATGCCGATGCAATTTCTGTGTTTCACGGTCAATGTGACGGTCCAAGGGATACAGTAAACCTGCACTGTTGCATCGGAATATAATACTGGTCTCCCAGGAGCCACTCAAATCACAAACTCTTAGAAGATTCACTCTTCTTTTACTTAAGTCGGAAATGCCCTTTTTGAATTCAATGCCGAAGCAATTTCTGTGTTTCATGGTCATTGTGAAGGTCCTAGGGATACATTACACCTGCACTGGTGCATCGGAATCTGATACTGGTCTCCCAGGAGCCGCTCAAACCACAAACTCTTGGAAGTTTCACTCTTCTTGTACTTAAGTCAGCATTGTCCCTTTTGCATTCCATGCCGATGCAATTTCTGTTTCTCATGGTCAATGTGAAGGTCCAAGGGATACAGTAAACCTGCACTGGTGAATCAAAATCTTATACTGGTCTCCCAGGAGCTGCTCAATTCACAAACTCTTAGAAGATTCACTCTTCTAGTACTTATGTTGGCATTGTCCCTATTGTATTTAATCCCGATGCAATTTCTGTACTTCATGGTGAATGTGAAGGTCCAAGGGATACAGTTATCCTGCACTGGTGCATCGGAATCTAATACTGGTCTCCCAGGAGCCGTTCAAAGCACGAACTCTTAGAAAATTCATTTCTCTTGTACTTAAGTCGACATTGTGAATTTTGTATTCTATCCCGTAGCGATATCTGTGTTTCATGGTCAATGTGAAGGTCCAAGGCATACAGTAAACCTGCACTGGTGCATCGGAAGCTAATTCTGGTCTCCAAGGATCCGCTCAATCCAAAAACTCTTAGAAGATACACTCTTCTTGTACTTAAGTCGTCATTGTCCCTTATATAATCAATGCCGATGCAATTTCTGTGTTTCACGGTCAATGTGAAGGTCCACGGGATACAGCAAACCTGCACTGGTGCATCGGAATCAAATACTGGTCTCCCAGGAGCCGCTCAAATCACAAACTCTTAGAAGTTTCACTCTTCTTGTACTTAAGTTGGCATTGTCCATTTTGCATTCAATGCCGATTCAATTTCTGTGTTTCATGGTCAATGCGAAGGTCCAATGGATATAGTAAACCTGCACTCGCGCATCAGAATCTAATACTGGTCTCCGAGGAGAACCTCAAACCACAAACTGTTAAACGATTCACTCTCCTTGTACTTAAGCCGGCATTGTCCCTTTTGTATTCAGTCCCGATGAAATTTCTGTGTTTCATGGTGAATGTGAAGGTCCAAGGGATACAGTAAACCTGCAATGGTGCATCAGAATCTAATACTGGTCTCCCAGCAGCCACTCAAATCACAAACTCTTAGAAGATTAACTCTTCTTGTACTTATGTCGGCATTGTCCCTTTTGCATTCAATCCCAATGCGATTTCTGTTTTTCTTGGTCAGTGGGAAGGTCCAAGGGATATAGTAATCCCGCACTGGTGCATCGGAAACTAATACTGGCCTCCCAGAACCGCTGCAACCTCAAATTCTTAGAAGATTCACTCTTCCTGTATTTGAGTCGGCATTGCCCCTTTTTTATTCAATCCCAATGCAATTTCTGTGTTTCATGGTCAATGTGAAGGTCCTACTGATACAGTAAACCTGCACTGGTGCATCGGAATCTAATACTGGTCTCCCAGGAGCCGCTCAAAACACAACCTCTTAGAAGATTCACCCTTCTTGTACTTAAGTCGGCATTGTCCCTTTTTCCATTCAATGCCGATGCAATTTCTATGTTTAATGGTGAATGTGAAGGTCCAAGGGAGACAGTGAACCGGCACTGGTATATCGGTATCTAATACTTGTCTCCCTGGAACCCATTCTTAGCACGAACTCTTAGAAGATTAACACTTCTTGTACTTAAATCGGCAAGGTGCCTTTTGTTTTCTATCCCGTTGCGATTTCTCTGTTTCATGGTCAATGTGAAGGTCCAAGGGATACAGTAAACCAGCACTGGCGCATCGCAATCTAATACTGGTCTCCGGGGAGAACCTCAAACCACAAACTCTTAGAAGATTAATTGTACTTGTACTTAAGTCGGCATTATCCCAATTGTAATCATCCCAATGCAATTTCTGTGTTTCATGGTCAATGTGAAGGTCCAAGGGATACAGTAAACCTGCACGGGTGCATCGGAATCTAATACTGGTCCCCCAGGGGTCCCTCAAACCACAATGCTTAGAAGATTCACTCTTCTTGTAGTTAAGTCGGCATTGTCCCCTTTTAATTCAATCCCGAAGCAATATCCTTGTTTAATGGTGAATGTGAAGGTCCAAGGGATACAGTTAACCTGCACGGGTGCATCGGAATCTAATACTGGTCCTCCAGGGGCCGCTCAAACCACAAACGCTTAGAAGATTCACTCTTCTTGTACTTAAGTCGGCATTGTCCCCTTTTCATTCAATCCCGAAGCAATATCTGTGCTTAATGGCGAATGTGAAGGTCCAAGGGATACAGTAATCCTGCACTGGTGCATCGGAATCTAAAACTGATCTCCCAGGAGCCGCTCAAAGCACGAACTCTTAGAAGATTAATTCCTCTTGTACTTAAGTCGGCTTTGTGCCTTTTGTATTCTATCCCGTTGCGATATCTGTGTTTCATGGTCAATGTGAAGGTCCAAGGGATACAGTAAACCTGCACTGGTGAATCGGAATCTAATACTGGTCTCCCGGGAGTAGCTGATATCACAAACTCTTAGAAGATTCACTCTTCTTGTACTTAAGTTCGCATTGTCCCTTTTGTATTAATTCTCGATGCAATTTCTGTGTATCTTGGTCAATGTGAAGGTCCAAGGGATACAGTAAACCTGCACTGGCGCATCGGAATCTAATACTAGTCTCCTAGGAGACGCTCAAAGCACAAATTCTTAGATGATTCATTCTTCTTCTATTTAAGTAGGCATTGTCTCTTTTCTATTCAATCCCGATGCATTTTCTGTGTATCTTGGTCAATGTGAAGGTCCAAGGGATACAGTAAACCTGCACTGGCGCATCGGAATCTAATACTCTCCTCCCAGGGTCCGCTCTAACTTCAAATTCTTAGAAGATTCACTCTTCCTGTATTTGGGTCGGCATTGCCCCTGTTTTATTCAATCCCAACGCAATTTCTGTGTTTCATGGTAAATGTGAAGCTCCTACTGATACAGTAAACCTGCACTGGTGCATCGGAATCTAATACTGGTCTCCCAGGTGCCGCTCAACGCACAACCTCGTAGAAGATTCACTCTTCTTGTACTTCAGTCGGCATTGTCCCATTTTCCATTCAATGCCGATGCAATATCTATGTTTAATAGTGAATGTGAAGGTCCAAGGGATACAGTGAATCGGCACTGGGTTATCGGTATCTAATACTTGTCTCCCAGGAGCCACTCAAAGCACGAACTCTTAGAAGATTAACACTTCTTATACTTAAATCGGCATGGTGCCTTTTATTTTCTATCCCGTTGCGATTTCTGTGTTTCATGGTCAATGTGAAGGTGCAAGGGATACAGTAAACCAGCACTGGTGCATCGGAATCCAATACTGCCCTCCCAGGAGCCACTCAAAACACAAACCCTTAGAAGATTCACTCCTCTCGAACTTAAGTCGGCAATGTGATTTTTGTATTCTATCCCGTTGCGATTTCTGTGTTTCATGGTCAATGTGAAGGTCCAAGGGATACTGTAAACCTGCACTGGTGCATCGGAATCTAATACTGGTCTCCCAGGAGCCGATCAATTCACAAACTCTTAGAAGATTCACTCTTCTTGTACTTACGTCGGCATTGTCCCTTTTGTATTCAATCTCGATGCAATTTCTCTGTTTCATGGTCACTGTGAAGGTCCAGGGGATACAGTAAAGCTGCTCTGGTGCATGGGAATCTAATACTGGTATCCCAGGAGCCGCTAAAACCACAAAATCTTAGAAGATGCACTTCTCTTCTACATAAGTTGGCGTTGTCCCTTTTGTATTCAATCCCGATGCAATTTCTCCGTTTCATGGTCAATGTGAACGACCAAGGTATACAGTAAACCTGCACTGGTGCATCGGAATCTAATACTGGACTCCGAGGAGCTGCCCAAACCACAAACTCTTAGAAGATTCTCTCTTTTTGTACTTAAGTCGGCATTGTCCATTTTGTTTTCAATGCCGATGCAATTTCTGTGTTTCATGGTCAATGTGAAGGTTCAAGGGATACAGTAAACCTGCACTGGTGCATCGGAATCTAATACTGGTCTCCCAGGAGCCGCTCAAACCACAAGCTCTTAGGAGATTCACTCTTCTAGTACTTAGGTCGGCATTATCCCTTTTGTATTCAATCTCGATGCAATATCTGTGTTTCATGGTCAACGGAAAGGTCCAAGTGATACAGTAAACCTGCTCTGGTGCATCGGAATCTAATACTGGACTCCCAGGAGCCTCTCAAACCACCAAGTCTTAGAATTTTCACTTTTCTTCTATTTAAGTCGGCATTGTCCATTTTGTATTCAATCCCGATGCAATTTATTTGTTTCATGGTCAATGTGAACGTCCAAGGGATACATTAAACCTGCACTGGTGCGTCGGAATCTAATACTGGTCTCCCAGGAGCCGCTCAAACCACAAAGTCATAGAGGATTCACTCTTCTTGTACTTACGTCGGCCTTGTCCATTTTGTATTCAATCTCGATGCAGTTTCTCTGTCTCATGGTCACAGTGAAGGTCCAAGGGATACAGTAAAGCTGCACTGGTGCATCGGAATCTAATACTGATCTCCCAGGAGCCGCTCAAACCACAAACTCTCAGAAGATTCACTCTTCTTGTACATAACTCGGCATTGTCCTTTTTGTATTTAATCCCGATGCAATTTTTGTGTTTCATGGTCAATGTGATGGTCCAAGGGATACAGCGAACCGGCACTGGTATATGGGTATCTAATACCTGTCTCCCAGGAGCCACTCAAAGCACGAACTCTTAGAAGATTAACACTTCTTGTACTTAAATCGGCATTGTGCATTTTGTTTTCTATCCCGTTGCGATTTCTGTGTTTCATGGTCAATGTGAAGGTCCAAGGGATACAGTAAACCTGCACTGGTGCATCGGAATCTAATACTGGTCTCACAAGAGCAGCTCAAACTACAAACTCTTAGAAGATTCACTCTTCTTGTACTTAAGTCGGCATTGTCCCTTTTGTATTCAGTACCGATGCAATTTCTGTGTTTCGTGGTGAACGTGAAGGTCGAAGGGATACAGTAAACCTGCACTGGTGTATCGGATTCCAAAACTGGTCTCCCAGCAGCCGCTCAAACCACATACTCTTTGAAGATTCACTCTACTTGTACTTAAGTCGGCATTGTCCCTTTTGTATTCAATCCTGATGCAATTTCTGTGTTTCATGGTCAATGTGAAGGTCCAAGTGTACAGTAAACCTGCACTGGTGCATCATAATCTAATATTGGTCTCCCAGCAGTCGCTCAAACCACAAACTCTTAGAAGATTCACTCCTCTTGTACTTAAGGCGGCATTGTCCCATTTGTATGCAATCCCGATGCAATTTCTATGTTTCATGGTCAATGGGAATGTCCGAGGGATACGGGAAACCTGCACTGGTGCATCGGAATCTAGTACAGGGCTCCCAGGAGACGCTCAAATCACAACCTTTTGCAAGATTCGCTCATCTTGTACTTAAGTCGGCATTATGCCTTTTGTATTCTATCCCGTTGCAATTTCGGTGTTTCATTGTCAATGTGAAGGTCCAAGGCATGCAGTAAAGCTGCACTGGTGAATCGGAATCTAATACTGATCTAACAGGAGCCGCTCAAACCACAAACTCTTAGAAGATTCACCCTTCTTATTTCTAAGTCGGCATTGTCCCTTTTGTATTCAATCCCGATGCGATTTCTGTGTTTCATGGTCAATGTGAAGGTCCAAGGGATATAGTAAACCAGCACTGGTGCATCGGAATCTAATACTGGTCTCCCAGGAGCTGCTCAAACCACAATCTCTTAGAAGATTCACTCTACTTGTTTTCAAGACGGCATTGTCCCTTTTGTATTCAATCTCGTTGCAATTTCTGTGTTTCATGGTCAATGTGTAGGTCCAAGCGATACAGTAAACCTGCACTGGTGCATCGGAATCCAATACTGGTCTCCCAGGAGTCGCTCAAACCACAAACCCTTAGAAGATTCACTCTTCTAGGACTTAAGTCGGCATTGTCCCTTTTGTATTCAATCCCAATCCAATTTCTATGTTTCATGGTCAATGTGAAAGTCCAAGGCATACAGTAAATCTGCACTGGTGTATCGGAATATAATACTGAACTCCCAGGAGCCGCTCAAACCACAAACTCTTAGAAGAGTCACTCTTCTTATACTTAAGTCGCCATTGTCCCTTTTGTATTCAATCCCGATGCGATTTCTGTGTTTCATGGTCAATGTGAAAGTCCAAGGGATACAGTAAACCGGCACTGGTACATCGGAATCTAATACTGGTCTCCCAGGAGCTGCTCAAACCACAAACTCTTAGAAGGTTCACTCTACTTGTACTTAAGTCGGCATTGTCCCTATTGTATTCATCCCGATGCAATTTCTGTGTTTCATGGTCAATGTGAAGGTCCAAGGGATACAGTAAACCTGCACTGGTGACACAGAATCTAATACTGGTCTCCGAGGAGTCGCTCAAACCACAAAATCTTAGAAGAATCACTCTTCTTGTACTTAAGACGGCATTGCCCCGTTTGCATTCAATCTCGATGCAATTTCTGTGTTTCATGGTCAATGTGAAAGTCCAAGGGATGCAGTAAACCTGCACTGACGCATCGGAATCTAATACGGGTCTCCGAGGAGCCGCCCAAACCACAAACTCTTAGAAGAATCACTCTTCTTGTTCTTAAGTCGGCATTGTCCCTTTTGAAGTCCATGCCGATGCAATTTCTGTGTTTCATGGTCAATGTGATGGTCCAGGGGATACAGCAAACCTGCACTAGTGCATCGGAATCTTATACTGGTCCCCCAGGAGGCGCTCAAACTACAAACTCTTAGAAGATTCAATCTTCTTATACTTACGTCGGCATTTTCCCTTTTGTGTTCAATCCCGATGCAATTTCTGTGTTTCATGGTCTATTTCAAGGTCCAAGGGAAACGGTAAACCTGCACTGGTGCATCGGAATCTAACACTGGTCTCCCAGGAGCCGCTCAAACCACAAACTCTTAGTAGATTCACTCTTCTTGTACTTAAGTCGGCATTGTCCTTTTGCATTCATTGCCGATGCAATTTCTGTGCCTCATGGTCAATATGAAGTTCCAAGGGATACAGTAAACCTGCACTGGTGCATCGGAATCTAATACTTGCCTCCCAGGAGCCACACAACCACAAACTCTTAGAAGATTCACTCTTCTTATACTTAAGACGGCATTGTCCCTTTTGTATTCAATCCCGATGCGATTTCTGTGTTTCATGGTCAATGTGAAGCTCCAGGGGTCACATTAAACCTGCACTTGTACATCGGAATCTAATACTGGACTCCGAGGAGCTGCCCAAACCACAAACTCTTAGAAGATTCACTCTTCTTGTACT
This sequence comes from Schistocerca piceifrons, assembly GCF_021461385.2. Classification (NCBI taxonomy): domain Eukaryota; kingdom Metazoa; phylum Arthropoda; class Insecta; order Orthoptera; family Acrididae; genus Schistocerca; species Schistocerca piceifrons. Next base: position 962,540,511 of record NC_060149.1, read on the forward strand.
TAAGTCAGCATTGTCCTATTTGTATTCAATGCCGATGCAATTTCTGTGTTTCATGGTCAATGCGAAAGTTCAAGGGATACAGTCAAACTGCACTGGTGCATCGTAATCTAATACTGGTCCCCCAGGAGCCGCTCAAACCACAAACTTTTAGAAGATTCACACTTCTTGTACTTAACTCGGCTTTATCTCTTTTGTATTCAATCTCGATGTAATTTCTTTGATTCATGGTCAACGTGAAGGTCCAAGTGATACAGTAAACCAGCTCCGGTGGAACAGAATCTAATACTGGTCTCCCAGAAGCCGCTCACAGCACCAACTCCTAGAAGATTCACTCTTTTTGTACTTAAGTCGGCATTGTGCCTTCTGTATTCTATCCCGTTGCAATGTCTTTGTTTCATGGTCATTGTGAAGGTCCATGGGACACAGTAAACCTGCACTGGTGCATCGGAATCTAATACTTGCCTCCCAGGAGCCACACGACCACAAACTCTAAGAAGATTCACTCTTCTTATACTTAAGACGGCATTGTCCCTTTTGTATTCAATCCCGATGCAATTTCTGTGTTTCATGGTCAATCCGAAGGACCAAGGGAAACGGTAAACCTGCACTGCTGCATCGGAATCTAATACTGGCCTTCCAGGAGCCACTCGAACCACAAACTCTTAGAAGATTCACTCTTCTTATACTTAAGTCGACACTGTCCCTTTTGTGTTCAATCCCAATGCGATTTCTGTGTTTCATGGTCAATGTGAAGCTCCAAGGGATACAGTAAACCTGCTCTGCTGCATCGGAATCTAATAAAGGTCTCCCAGTAGTCGCTCAAACCACCACGTCTTAGAAGTCTCACTTTCCTTCTATTTCAGTCGTCATTGTCCTTTTGTATTCAATCCCGATGTATTTTCTGTGTTTCATGGTCAATGTGAACGTCCAACGGGTAGAGTAAACCTGCACTGGTGCATCGGAATCTAATACTGGTATCCCAGGAGCCGCTCAAACCACAAACTCTTAGAAGATTCACTCTTCTTGTACTTATGTCGGTATTGTCCCTTTTGTATACAATCCCGATGCAATTTCTGTATTTCATGGCCAATGTGAAGGTATAAGGGATACAGTAAACCTGCACTGGTGCATCGGAATCTAATACTGGTCTCCCAGAAGCCGCTCACAGCAAGAACTCTTAGAAGATTAACTGTTCTTGTACTTAAGTCGGCATTGTCCCTTTTGCATTCATTGCCGATGCAATTTCTGTGTCTCATGGTCAATATGAAGGTCCAAGGGGTACAGTAAACCTGAACTGGTGCATCGGAATCTAATACGGGTCTCCGAGGAGCCGCCCAAACCACAAACACTTAGAAGATTCACTCTTCTTATACTTAAGACGGCTTTGTCCCTTTTGTATACAATCCCGATGCAATTTCTGTATCTCATGGTCAATGTGAATGTCCACGGTATTCTGTAAACCTGCACTGGTGCATCGGAATCTAATAGTGGTCTCCCAAAAGCCGCTAAAAGCACGAACTCTTAGAAGATTCACTCTTCTTGTACTTAAGTCGGTATTGTGCCTTTTGTATTTCATCGCGTTGCAATTTCGGTGTTTCATGGTCAACGTGAAGGTCCAAGGGATACAGTAAACCTGCGCTGGTGCAACGGAATCCAATACTGGTCTCCCAGGTGCCGCTCAAAGCACAAACTCTTAGAAAATTCATTCTTCTAGTATTTAAGTCGGCATTGTCCCTTTTGTATTCAATCCCGACGCAATTACTGTGTTTCATGGTCAATGTGAAGGTCCAAGGGATACAGTAAACCTGCACTGGCGCATCGGAATCTAATACTAGTCTCCTAGGAGACGCTCAAAGCACAAATTCTTAGATGATTCATTCTTCTTCTATTTAAGTAGGCATTGTCTCTTTTCTATTCAATCCCGATGCATTTTCTGTGTATCTTGGTCAATGTGAAGGTCCAAGGGATACAGTAAACCTGCACTGGCGCATCGGAATCTAATACTCTACTCCCAGGGTCCGCTCTAACTTCAAATTCTTAGAAGATTCACTCTTCCTGTATTTGGGTCGGCATTGCCCCTGTTTTATTCAATCCCAACGCAATTTCTGTGTTTCATGGTAAATGTGAAGCTCCTACTGATACAGTAAACCTGCACTGGTGCATCGGAATCTAATACTGGTCTCCCAGGTGCCGCTCAACGCACAACCTCGTAGAAGATTAACTGTTCTTGTACTTAAGTCGGCATTGTCCCATTTTCCATTCAATGCCGATGCAATATCTATGTTTAATAGTGAATGTGAAGGTCCAAGAGATACAGTGAATCGGCACTGGGTTATCGGTATCTAATACTTGTCTCCCAGGAGCCACTCAAAGCACGAACTCTTAGAAGATTAACACTTCTTATACTTAAATCGGCATGGTGCCTTTTATTTTCTATCCCGTTGCGATTTCTGTGTTTCATGGTCAATGTGAAGGTGCAAGGGATACAGTAAACCAGCACTGGTGCATCGGAATCCAATACTGCCCTCCCAGGAGTCACTCAAAACACAAACCCTTAGAAGATTCACTCCTCTCGAACTTAAGTCGGCAATGTGATTTTAGTATTCTATCCCGTTGCGATTTCTGTGTTTCATGGTCAATGTGAAGGTCCAAGGGATACTGTAAACCTGCACTGGTGCATCGGAATCTAATACTGGTCTCCCAGGAGCCGATCAATTCACAAACTCTTAGAAGATTCACTCTTCTTGTACTTACGTCGGCATTGTCCCTTTTGTATTCAATCTCGATGCAATTTCTCTGTTTCATGGTCACTGTGAAGGTCCAGGGGATACAGTAAAGCTGCTCTGGTGCATGGGAATCTAATACTGGTATCCCAGGAGCCGCTAAAACCACAAAATCTTAGAAGATGCACTTCTCTTCTACATAAGTTGGCGTTGTCCCTTTTGTATTCAATCCCGATGCAATTTCTCCGTTTCATGGTCAATGTGAACGACCAAGGTATACAGTAAACCTGCACTGGTGCATCGGAATCTAATACTGGACTCCGAGGAGCTGCCCAAACCACAAACTCTTAGAAGATTCTCTCTTTTTGTACTTAAGTCGGCATTGTCCATTTTGTTTTCAATGCCGATGCAATTTCTGTGTTTCATGGTCAATGTGAAGGTTCAAGGGATACAGTAAACCTGCACTGGTGCATCGGAATCTAATACTGGTCTCCCAGGAGCCGCTCAAACCACAAGCTCTTAGGAGATTCACTCTTCTAGTACTTAGGTCGGCATTATCCCTTTTGTATTCAATCTCGATGCAATATCTGTGTTTCATGGTCAACGGAAAGGTCCAAGTGATACAGTAAACCTGCTCTGGTGCATCGGAATCTAATACTGGACTCCCAGGAGCCTCTCAAACCACCAAGTCTTAGAATTTTCACTTTTCTTCTATTTAAGTCGGCATTGTCCATTTTGTATTCAATCCCGATGCAATTTATTTGTTTCATGGTCAATGTGAACGTCCAAGGGATACATTAAACCTGCACTGGTGCGTCGGAATCTAATACTGGTCTCCCAGGAGCCGCTCAAACCACAAAGTCATAGAGGATTCACTCTTCTTGTACTTACGTCGGCCATGTCCATTTTGTATTCAATCTCGATGCAGTTTCTCTGTCTCATGGTCACAGTGAAGGTCCAAGGGATACAGTAAAGCTGCACTGGTGCATCGGAATCTAATACTGATCTCCCAGGAGCCGCTCAAACCACAAACTCTCAGAAGATTCACTCTTCTTGTACATAACTCGGCATTGTCCTTTTTGTATTTAATCCCGATGCAATTTTTGTGTTTCATGGTCAATGTGATGGTCCAAGGGATACAGAGAACCGGCACTGGTATATGGGTCTCTAATACCTGTCTCCCAGGAGCCACTCAAAGCACGAACTCTTAGAAGATTAACACTTCTTGTACTTAAATCGGCATTGTGCATTTTGTTTTCTATCCCGTTGCGATTTCTGTGTTTCATGGTCAATGTGAAGGTCCAAGGGATACAGTAAACCTGCACTGGTGCATCGGAATCTAATACTGGTCTCACAAGAGCAGCTCAAACTACAAACTCTTAGAAGATTCACTCTTCTTGTACTTAAGTCGGCATTGTCCCTTTTGTATTCAGTACCGATGCAATTTCTGTGTTTCGTGGTGAACGTGAAGGTCGAAGGGATACAGTAAACCTGCACTGGTGTATCGGATTCCAAAGCTGGTCTCCCAGCAGCCGCTCAAACCACATACTCTTTGAAGATTCACTCAACTTGTACTTAAGTCGGCATTGTCCCTTTTGTATTCAATCCCGATGCAATTTCTGTGTTTCATGGTCAATGTGAAGGTCCAAGTGTACAGTAAACCTGCACTGGTGCATCATAATCTAATATTGGTCTCCCAGCAGTCGCTCAAACCACAAACTCTTAGAAGATTCACTCCTCTTGTACTTAAGGCGGCATTGTCCCATTTGTATGCAATCCCGATGCAATTTCTATGTTTCATGGTCAATGGGAATGTCCGAGGGATACGGGAAACCTGCACTGGTGCATCGGAATCTAGTACAGGGCTCCCAGGAGACGCTCAAATCACAACCTTTTGCAAGATTCGCTCATCTTGTACTTAAGTCGGCATTATGCCTTTTGTATTCTATCCCGTTGCAATTTCGGTGTTTCATTGTCAATGTGAAGGTCCAAGGCATGCAGTAAAGCTGCACTGGTGAATCGGAATCTAATACTGATCTAACAGGAGCCGCTCAAACCACAAACTCTTAGAAGATTCACTCTTCTTATTTCTAAGTCGGCATTGTCCCTTTTGTATTCAATCCCGATGCGATTTCTGTGTTTCATGGTCAATGTGAAGGTCCAAGGGATATAGTAAACCAGCACTGGTGCATCGGAATCTAATACTGGTCTCCCAGGAGCTGCTCAAACCACAATCTCTTAGAAGATTCACTCTACTTGTTTTCAAGACGGCATTGTCCCTTTTGTATTCAATCTCGATGCAATTTCTGTGTTTCATGGTCAATGTGTAGGTCCAAGCGATACAGTAAACCTGCACTGGTGCATCGGAATCCAATACTGGTCTCCCAGGAGTCGCTCAAACCACAAACCCTTAGAAGATTCACTCTTCTAGGACTTAAGTCGGCATTGTCCCTTTTGTATTCAATCCCAATCCAATTTCTATGTTTCATGGTCAATGTGAAAGTCCAAGGCATACAGTAAATCTGCACTGGTGTATCGGAATATAATACTGAACTCCCAGGAGCCGCTCAAACCACAAACTCTTAGAAGAGTCACTCTTCTTATACTTAAGTCGCCATTGTCCATTTTGTATTCAATCCCGATGCGATTTCTGTGTTTCATGGTCAATGTGAAAGTCCAAGGGATACAGTAAACCGGCACTGGTACATCGGAATCTAATACTGGTCTCCCAGGAGCTGCTCAAACCACAAACTCTTAGAAGGTTCACTCTACTTGTACTTAAGTCGGCATTGTCCCTATTGTATTCATCCTGATGCAATTTCTGTGTTTCATGGTCAATGTGAAGGTCCAAGGGATACAGTAAACCTGCACTGGTGACACAGAATCTAATACTGGTCTCCGAGGAGTCGCTCAAACCACAAAATCTTAGAAGAATCACTCTTCTTGTACTTAAGACGGCATTGCCCCGTTTGCATTCAATCTCGATGCAATTTCTGTGTTTCATGGTCAATGTGAAAGTCCAAGGGATGCAGTAAACCTGCACTGACGCATCGGAATCTAATACGGGTCTCTGAGGAGCCGCCCAAACCACAAACTCTTAGAAGAATCACTCTTCTTGTACTTAAGTCGGCATTGTCCCTTTTGAAGTCCATGCCGATGCAATTTCTGTGTTTCATGGTCAATGTGATGGTCCAGGGGATACAGCAAACCTGCACTAGTGCATCGGAATCTTATACTGGTCCCCCAGGAGGCGCTCAAACTACAAACTCTTAGAAGATTCAATCTTCTTATACTTACGTCGGCATTTTCCCTTTTGTGTTCAATCCCGATGCAATTTCTGTGTTTCATGGTCTATTTCAAGGTCCAAGGGAAACGGTAAACCTGCACTGGTGCATCGGAATCTAACACTGGTCTCCCAGGAGCCGCTCAAACCACAAACTCTTAGTAGATTCACTCTTCTTGTACTTAAGTCGGCATTGTCCTTTTGCATTCATTGCCGATGCAATTTCTGTGCCTCATGGTCAATATGAAGGACCAAGGGATACAGTAAACCTGCACTGGTGCATCGGAATCTAATACTTGCCTCCCAGGAACCACACAACCACAAACTCTTAGAAGATTCACTCTTCTTATACTTAAGACGGCATTGTCCCTTTTGTATTCAATCCCGATGCGATTTCTGTGTTTCATGGTCAATGTGAAGCTCCAGGGGTCACATTAAACCTGCACTTGTACATCGGAATCTAATACTGGACTCCGAGGAGCTGCCCAAACCACAAACTCTTAGAAGATTCACTCTTCTTGTACTTAAGTCAGCATTGTCCTATTTGTATTCAATGCCGATGCAATTTCTGTGTTTCATGGTCAATGCGAAAGTTCAAGGGATACAGTCAAACTGCACTGGTGCATCGTAATCTAATACTGGTCCCCCAGGAGCCGCTCAAACCACAAACTTTTAGAAGATTCACACTTCTTGTACTTAACTCGGCTTTATCTCTTTTGTATTCAATCTCGATGTAATTTCTTTGATTCATGGTCAACGTGAAGGTCCAAGTGATACAGTAAACCTGCTCCGGTGGATCGGAATCTAATACTGGTCTCCCAGAAGCCGCTCACAGCACCAACTCCTAGAAGATTCACTCTTTTTGTACTGAAGTCGGCATTGTGCCTTCTGTATTCTATCCCGTTGCAATGTCTTTGTTTCATGGTCATTGTGAAGGTCCATGGGACACAGTAAACCTGCACTGGTGCATCGGAATCTAATACTTGCCTCCCAGGAGCCACACGACCACAAACTCTAAGAAGATTCACTCTTCTTATACTTAAGACGGCATTGTCCCTTTTGTATTCAATCCCGATGCAAATTCTGTGTTTCATGGTCAATCCGAAGGACCAAGGGAAGCGGTAAACCTGCACTGCTGCATCGGAATCTAATACTGGCCTTCCAGGAGCCACTCGAACCACAAACTCTTAGAAGATTCACTCTTCTTATACTTAAGTCGACACTGTCCCTTTTGTGTTCAATCCCAATGCGATTTCTGTGTTTCATGGTCAATGTGAAGCTCCAAGGGATACAGTAAACCTGCTCTGCTGCATCGGAATCTAATAAAGGTCTCCCAGTAGTCGCTCAAACCACCACGTCTTAGAAGTCTCACTTTCCTTCTATTTCAGTCGTCATTGTCCTTTTGTATTCAATCCCGATGTATTTTCTGTGTTTCATGGTCAATGTGAACGTCCAACGGGTAGAGTAAACCTGCACTGGTGCATCGGAATCTAATACTGGTATCCCAGGAGCCGCTCAAACCACAAACTCTTAGAAGATTCACTCTTCTTGTACTTATGTCGGTATTGTCCCTTTTGTATACAATCCCGATGCAATTTCTGTATTTCATGGCCAATGTGAAGGTATAAGGGATACAGTAAACCTGCACTGGTGCATCGGAATCTAATACTGGTCTCCCAGAAGCCGCTCACAGCAAGAACTCTTAGAAGATTAACTGTTCTTGTACTTAAGTCGGCATTGTCCCTTTTGCATTCATTGCCGATGCAATTTCTGTGTCTCATGGTCAATATGAAGGTCCAAGGGGTACAGTAAACCTGAACTGGTGCATCGGAATCTAATACGGGTCTCCGAGGAGCCGCCCAAACCACAAACACTTAGAAGATTCACTCTTCTTATACTTAAGACGGCTTTGTCCCTTTTGTATACAATCCCGATGCAATTTCTGTATCTCATGGTCAATGTGAATGTCCACGGTATTCTGTAAACCTGCACTGGTGCATCGCAATCTAATAGTGGTCTCCCAAAAGCCGCTAAAAGCACGAACTCTTAGAAGATTCACTCTTCTTGTACTTAAGTCGGTATTGTGCCTTTTGTATTTCATCGCGTTGCAATTTCGGTGTTTCATGGTCAACGTGAAGGTCCAAGGGATACAGTAAACCTGCGCTGGTGCAACGGAATCCAATACTGGTCTCCCAGGTGCCGCTCAAAGCACAAACTCTTAGAAAATTCATTCTTCTAGTATTTAAGTCGGCATTGTCCCTTTTGTATTCAATCCCGACGCAATTACTGTGTTTCATGGTCAATGTGAAGGTCCAAGGGATACAGTAAAGCTGCACTGGTGTATCGGAATCTAATACTGAACTCCCAGGAGCCGCTCAAACCACAAACTCTTACAGGATTCACTCTTCTTATATTTAAGTCGGCATTTTCCCTTTTGTATTCAATCTCAATACGATTTCTGTGTTTCATGGTCAATGTGAAGGTCCAGGGGATACAGTAAACCTGCACTGGTGCATCGGATTCTAATACTGGTCTCCCAGGAGCTGCTCAAACTACAAACTTTTAGAAGATTCACTCTACTTGTACTTGTGTCGGCATTGTCCCTATTGTATTCATCCCAATGCAATTTCTGTGTTTCTTGGTCAATGTGAAGGTCCAAGGGATACAGTAAACCTGCACTGGTGCATCAGAATCTAATACTTGCCTCCCAGGAGTCGCTCAAACCACAAAATCTTAGAAGATTCACTCTTCTTGTACTTAAGTCGGCATTGTCCCTTTTGTATTCAATCTCCATGAAATTTCTGTGTTTCATGGTCACTGTGAAAGTCCAGGGGACACAGTAAAGCTGTTCTGGTGCATGGGATTCGAATACTGGTCTCCCAGGAGCCGCTCAAACCACAGAATCTTAGAAGATACACTTCTCTTATACTTAAGTCGACATTGTCCCTATTGTATTCAATCCCGATGCATTTTCTTCGTTTCATGGTCAATGTGAACGTTCACGGGATACGGCAAACCTGCACTGGTGCATCGGAATCTAATACTGGTCTCCCAGGAGTCGCTCAAACTACAAACTCTTAGAAGATTCAATCTTCTTGTACTTAAGACGGCATTGTCCCTTTTGTATTCAATCTCGATGAAATTTCTGTGTTTCATGGTCAATGTGAAGGTCCAAGGGATACAGTAAACCTGCACTCGTGCATCGTAATCTAATACTGGCCTCCCAGGAGCCACAGGACCACAAACTCTTAGAGGATTCACTCTTCTTATACTTAAGACGGCATTGTCCCTTTTGTTTTCAATCCCGATGCGATTTCAGTGTTTCATGGTCAATGTGAAGCTCCAAGGGTTACAGTAAACCTACACAGGTGCATCGGAATCTAGTAGTAGTCTCCCAGGATCCGCTCAAACCACAAATTTTTTGAAGATTCACTCTTCTTGTACTTAAGTCGGCATTATCCCTTTTGTCTTCCATCTCGATACAATTTCTGTGTTTCATGGTCAACGTGAAGGTCCAAGTGATACAGTAAAACTGCTCTGGTGCATCGGAATCTAATACTGGTCTCCCAGGAGCCGCTCAAACCACCAAGTCTTAGAAGTTTCACTTTTCTTCTATTTTTGTCGTCATTGTCCCTTTTGTATTCAATCCCGATGCAATTTCTGTGGTTCATGGTCAATGTGAACGTCCAAGGGATACAGTAACCCTGCACTGGTGCATCGGAATTTAGTACCGGTCTCGCAGGAGCCGCTCAAAGCACAAATTCTTGCAAGATTCACTCTTCTTGTACTTAAGTCGGCATTGTCCCTTTTGCATTCAATGCCGATGCAATTTCTGTGTTTCATGGTCAATGTGATGGTCCAAGGGATACAGTAAACCTGCACTGGTGCATCGGAATCTAATACTGGTCTCCCAGGAGCTGCTCAAACAACAAACTCTTAGACGATTCGTACTACTTGTAATTAAGTCGGCATTGTCCCTATTGTATACATCCCGAAGCAATTTCTGTGTTTCATGGTCAATGTGAAGGTCCAAGGGATACAGTTAACCTGCACTGGTGCATCGGAATCTAATACTGGTGTCCCAGGAACCGCTCTAATCCTAAACTCTTAAGAGATTCACTCTTCTTGTACTTAAGTCGGCATTGTCGCTATTGTATTCAATCCCGATGCACTTTCTGTGTTTCATGGTCAATGTGAAGGTCCATGGGATACAGTAAACCAGCATTGGTGCATCGGAATCTAGTACAGGGCTCCCAGGAGCCGAACAAACCACAAACTCTTAGAAGATTCACTCTTCTTGTATTTAAATCGGCAGTGTCCCTTTTGTATCCAATCCCGAAGCAATTTCTGTGTTTCATGGTCAATGGGAATGTCCAAGGGATACAGTATACCTGCACTTGTGCTACGGAATCTAATACTGGTCTCCCAGGAGCCGCTCAAACCATTAACTCTTAGAAGATTCGCTCTTCTTGTACTGAAGTTGGCATTGTCCCTTTTATATTCAACCCTGATGGAATTTCTGTGTTTAATGGTCAATGTGAAGGTCCAAGGGATACTGTAAACCTGCACTGGTGCATCCGAATCTAATAATGGTCTCCCAGGAGCCGCTCAAGTCACAAACTCTTTGAAGTTTCACTCATCTTGTACTTAAGTCGGGATTGTCCCTTTTGTATTCATTCCCGATGCTATTTCTGTGTTTCATGGTCAATCTGATGGTCCAAGGGATACAGTAAACGTGCACTGGTGCATCGGAAACTAATACTGGTCTCCCAGGAGCCGCTCAAACCACAAACTCTTAGGAGATTCACTCTTCTTATACCTAAGTTTCATTTTCCCTTTTGTATTCAATCCCGATGCAATTTCTGTGTTTCATGGTCAATGTGAAGGTCCAAGGGATACAGTAAACCTGCACTGGTGCATAGGAATCTAATACTCGCCTCCCTGGAGCCACTCTAAGCACAAACTCTTAGAAGATTTACTCTTCTTGTACTTAAGCCGGTATTGTCCCTTTTGCATTCAATCCCGATGCAATTTCTGTGTGTTATGGCCAATGTGATGGTCCTAGGGATACAGTAAAAATGCACTGGTGCATCAGAATCTAATACTGGTCACCCAGAAGCCGTCCACAACACGAACTCTTAGAAGATTCACTCTTCTTGTACTTCAGTCGGCATTGTGCCTTTTGTATTCCATCGCGTTGCAATTTCTTTTTTTCATGGTCATTGTGAAGGTCCATTGGATACAGTAATCCAGCACGGGTGCATCGGAATCTAATAATCGCCTCCCAGGAGCCGCTCTAATCATAAACTCTTAAGAGACTCACTCTTCTTGTACTTAAGTCGGTATTGTCCATTTTGTATTCAATCCCGATGCATTTTCTGGGTTTCGTGGCAAACGTGAAGGTCCAAGGGATACAGTGAACCTGCACGGGTGCATCGGAATCTAATACTTATCTCCCAGAGGCCGCTCACAGCACGAACTCTTAGCAGATTCACTCTTCTTGTACTTAAGTCGGATTGTGCCTTTTGTATTCTATCCCGTTGCAATTTCTTTGTTTCATGGTAATTGCGCAAGTCCAAGCGATACAGTAAACCTGCATTGGTGCATCGGAATCTAATACTGGTCTCCCAGGAGCCGCTCAAATCACAAACCCTTAGAAGATTCACTCTTCTTGTAATTAAATCGGCAGTGTCCCTTTTGTATTCAATCCCGAAGCAATTTCTGTGTTTAATGGTCAATGGGAATGTCCAAGGGATACAGTAAACGTGCACTGGTGCATCGGAATCTAATACTGGTCTCCCAGGAGCCGCTCAAACCACAAACTCTTAAGAAATTCACTCTTCTTCTACTTAAGTCTTCATTGTACCTCCTGTATTCAATCCCGATGCGATTTCTGTGTTTCATGGTCAATGTGAAGGTCCTAGGTATACAGTAAACCTGCACTGGTGCATCGGAATCTAATACTGGTCCCTCAGGAGCCGATCAGACCACAAACTCCAAGAAGATACTCTCTTCTTGTACTTAAGCCGGCATTGTCCCTTTTGTATTCCATCCTGAAGCAATTTCTGTGTTTCATTGTCAATGTGAAGGTCCAAGGCATACAGTAAACCTGCACTGCTACATCGGAATCTAATACTGGTCTCCCAGGAGCCGCTCAAACCACAAACTCTTAGAAGATTCACTCTTCTTGCACCTAAGTCGGCATTGTCCCTTTTGTATTCAACCCCGATGTAGTTTTTGTTTTTGTGGTCAATGTGAAAGTCCAAGGGATACATTACACCTGCACTGGTGCATCGGAATCTGATACTGGTCTCCCAGGAGACGCTCAAAGCACAAGCTCTTAGACGATTCACTCTTCTTCTACTTAAGTCGGCATTGTCCCTTTTATATTCAATCCCGATGCAAATCCTATGTTTCATGGTCAATGTGAAGGTTCAAGGGATACAGTAAACCTGCAGTGAAGCATCGGAATCTAATTCTGATCTCCGAGGACCGGCTCTAAACTCAAACTCTTAGAAGATTCACGCTTCTTGTATTTAAGTCGGTATTGTACCTTTTGTATTCAATCCCTATGCAAATTCTGTGTTTCATGGTCAATGTGATGGTCCAAGAATTACAGTAAAAATGCACTGGTGCATCGGTATTTAATACTGGTCTCCCAGGACCGATCAAACCACAAACTCTTAGAAGAATCTCTCTTCTTGTACTTAAGTCGGCATTGTCAATTTTTTATATTCAATCCTGAAGCAATTTCTGTATTTCATGGTCAATGTGAAGGTCCAAGGGATACAGTACACCTGCACTGGTGCATCGGAATCCAATACTGGTCTCCCAGGTGCCGCTCAAAGCACAAGCACTTAAACGATTCACTCTTTTTGTACTTAAGTCGGCTTTGTATCTTTTGTATTCAATCCTGATGCAAATTCTATGTTTCATGGTCAATGTGAAGGCCCAAGGGATACACTAAACCAGCATTGGTGCATCGGAATCTAATTCTGATCTCCCAGGGCCGGCTCTAAACACAAACTCTTGGAGGATTAACGCTTCTTGTACTTAAGTCGGGATTGTACTTTATGTATTCAATCCCTATGCAATTTCTGGGTTTCACGGTCAATGTGAAGGAGCAAGGGATACAGTAAACCTGCACTGGAGTATCGGAATCTAATACAGGTCTCCCAGGAGCCGCTCAAACCACAAACTCTTAGAAGATTGACTCATCTTGTACTTAAGTCGGGAATGTCTCTTTTTTCTTCAATGCCGATGCAATTTCTGTGTTTCATGGACAATGTAAAGGTCCAAGGGATACAGTAAACCAGCACTGGTGCATCGGAATCTAATACTGGTCTCCTAGAAGCCGCTCAAACCACAAACTCATAGGAGATTCACTCTTCTTGTAATTAAGTCGTTCATTGTCCCATCTGTATTCAATCGCGATGCAATTTCTGTGTTTCATGGTCAATGTGAAAGTCCAAGGGATACAGTAAACCTGCACTGGTGCATCGGAATCTAATATTGGTGTCCCAGGAGCAGCTCAAACCGTAAGCTCTTCGAAGATACACTTTTCTTGTACTTAAGACGGCATTGTCCCTTTTGTATTCAATGCCAATGCGATTTCTGTGTTTCATGGTCAATGTGAAGGTCCTAGGTTTACAGAAAACCTGCACGGGTGCATCGGTATCTAATACTGGTCTTCCAGGAGCCGCTCAAACCGCAAACTCTTAGAAGATTCACTCTTCGTGTACTTAAGTCGGCATTGCTCCTTTTGTATTCAATGCCGATGCAATTTTTGTGTTTCATGGTCAATGTGAAGTTCCAAGGTATACAGCAAACTTGCACTGGTGCATCAGAATCTAATACTGGTCCCCCAGGAGCCGCTCAAAGCTCGAACTCTTAGAAGATTCACCCTTCCCGTATTTAAATCGGCATTGTGCCTTTTGTATTCCATCCTGTTGCGATTTCTGTGTTCCATGGTCAATGTGAAGGTCCAAGGGATACAGTAAACCTGCACTGTTGCATAAGAATCTAATACATGTCTCCCAGGAGCCGCTCAAAACACAAGCTCTTAGAAGATTCACTCTTCTTGTACTTAAGTCGGCATTGTAAATTTTGTATTCAATGCCGATGCAATTTCTATTTTTCATGGTCAATGTAAAGATCCAAGGGATACAGTAAACCTGCGCTGGTGCAACGGAATCTCATACTGGTCTCCCAGGAGCCGCTGAAACTATTAACTCTTAGAAATTCGCCTCTCTTGTACTTAAGTCGGCATTGTCCCTTTTATATCAACCCCGATGTAAATTCTGTGTTTAATGGTCAATGTGAAGGTCTAAGGGATACAGTTAACCTGAACTGGTGCATCGGAATCTAATACTGGTCTCCCAGGAGTCGCTAAATCACAAACTCATAGAAGATTCACTCATCTTGTGTTTAAGTCGGGATTGTCCCTTTTGTATTCAATCGCGATGCAATTTCTGTGTCTCATGGTCAATATGAAGGTCCAAGGGGTACAGTAAACCTGAACTGGTGCATCGGAATCTAATACGGGTCTCCGAGGAGCCGCCCAAACCACAAACACTTAGAAGATTCACTCTTCTTATACTTAAGACGGCTTTGTCCCTTTTGTATACAATCCCGATGCAATTTCTGTATCTCATGGTCAATGTGAATGTCCACGGTATTCTGTAAACCTGCACTGGTGCATCGGAATCTAATAGTGGTCTCCCAAAAGCCGCTAAAAGCACGAACTCTTAGAAGATTCACTCTTCTTGTACTTAAGTCGGTATTGTGCCTTTTGTATTTCATCGCGTTGCAATTTCGGTGTTTCATGGTCAACGTGAAGGTCCAAGGGATACAGTAAACCTGCGCTGGTGCAACGGAATCCAATACTGGTCTCCCAGGTGCCGCTCAAAGCACAAACTCTTAGAAAATTCATTCTTCTAGAACTTAAGTCGGCATTGTCCCTTTTGTATTCAATCCCGTCGCAATTACTGTGTTTCATGGTCAATGTGAAGGTCCAAGGGATACAGTAAAGCTGCACTGGTCTATCGGAATCTAATACTGAACTCCCAGGAGCGGCTAAATCACAAACTCATAGAAGATTCACTCATCTTGTGCTTAAGTCGGGATTGTCCCTTTTGTATTCAATCGCGATGCAAATTCTGTGTTTCATGGTCAATCTGAAGGTCCAAAGGATACAGTACACATGCACTGGAGCATCGGAATCTAATACTGGTCTCCCAGGTGCCGCTCTAAGCAGAAGATACACTCTTCTTGTACATAAGTCGACATTGTGCCTTTAGTATTCAATCCCGTTGAGATTTTTGTGTTTCATGGTCAATGTGAAAGTCAAAGGGATACAGTAAACATGCACTGGTGTATCAGAATCTAATACTGATCCCCCAGGAGCCGCTCAAACCACAAATTCTTAGAAGATTTGCTCTTTCTGTACTTAAGTCGTCGCTGTCCCTTTTGTATTCAATCCCCATGTAATTTCTGTGTTTCATGGTCAATGTGAAGATCCATGGGATACAGTAAACCTGCACTGGTGCATTGGAATCTAATACTAGTCTCCCAGGTGCCGCTCAAAGCAGAAAATCTTAGAAGATTCTATCTTCTTGCACTTAAGTCGACATTGTGCCTCTTGTATTCAATCCCGATGGATTTCTATGTTTCATGGCCAACGCGAAGGTCCTAGGGTTACAGTAAACCTGCA
Organism: Schistocerca piceifrons; assembly: GCF_021461385.2. Classification (NCBI taxonomy): domain Eukaryota; kingdom Metazoa; phylum Arthropoda; class Insecta; order Orthoptera; family Acrididae; genus Schistocerca; species Schistocerca piceifrons. Next base: position 962,556,229 of record NC_060149.1, read on the forward strand.
CTGGTCCATCAGACTCTAATACTGGTCACATAGGAGCCGATAAAACCACAAACTCTTAGAAGACTCATTCTTCTTGTACTTAAGTCAGCAATGTCCCTTTTGTATTCAATCCCAAAGCAATTTCTGGGTTTCATGGTCAGTGTGAAGGTCCAAGGGATACAGTAAACCTGCACTGGTGCATCGCAATCTAATAATGGTCTCCCAGGAGCCGCTCAAACCACAAACTCTTAGAAGATTCAATCTGCTTGTACCTAAGCTGGCATTGTCCCTTTTGGATTCAACCCCGACGTAGTTTTTGGTCTAATGGTCAATCTGAAGGTCCAGAGGATAGAGTACAAATGCACTGGTGCATCAGAATCCAATACTGGTCTCCCAGGAGCCGATCAGAGCACAAATTCTTAGACGATTCGCTCTTCTTGTACTTAAGTCGGCATTGTCCCTTTTGTATTTGCCCCGATGCTAGGTCTATGTTTCATGGTCAATGTGAATGTCCAAGGGATACAGTAAACCTGCACTGGTGCATCGGTATCTAATACTGGCCTCCCAGGAGCCGCTCAAACCACATACTCTTAGAAGTTTCACTCTTCTTGTAATTAAGTCGGCGTTGTACATTTTGTATTCAATGCCGATGCTTTTTCTGTGTTTCATGGACAATGCGAAGGTCCAAGGGATACAGTAAACCTGCACTGGTGCATCGGATTCAATTACTGGTATCCCTTGAGACGCTCAAAGCTCGAACTCTTAGAAGATTCACTCTTCTTGTACTTAAGTCGGCATTGTGCGTTTGTATTCTTTCCCGTTGCGATATCTGTGTTTCATGGTGAATGTGAAGGTCCAAGGAATACAGTAAACCTACACTGGCGCATCGGTGTCTAATACTGGTGTCCCAAGACCCGCTCTAACCGCAAACTCTTAGAACATACACTCTTCTTGTACCTAATCGGCATTGTGCCTTTTGTATTCAATCCCAATGCAATTTCTGTGTTTCATGGTCAATGTGAAAGTCCAAGGGATACGGTAAACCTGCACTGGTGCATCGGAATCTAATACTGGTCTCCGAGGAGTCGCTCAAACCACAAAATCTTAAAAGATTCACTCTTCTTGTACTTATGACGGCATTGTCCCGTTTGTATTCAATCTCGATGCAATTTCTGTGTTTCATGGTCAATGTGATAGTCCAAGGGATATAGTAAACCTGCGCCGACGCATCGGAATCTAATACGGGTCTCCGAGGAGCCACCCAAACCACAAACTCTTAGAATAATCACTCTTCTTGTACTTAAGTCGGCATTGTCCCTTTTGTAGTCCATGCCGATGCAATTTCTGTGTTTCATGGTCAATGTGATGGTCCAGGGGATACAGTAAACCTCCACTGGTGCATCGGAATCTAATACTGGTCTCCCAGGAGCTGCTCTAACCACAGAATCTTAGAAGATACACTTCTCTTCTACTTAAGTCGACATTGCCCCTTTTGTATTCAATCCCGATGCATTTTCTGCGTTTCATGGTCAATGTGAACGTCCAAGGGATACAGCAAACCTGCACTGGTGCATCGGAATCTTATACTGGTCCCCAAGGAGGCGCTCAAACTACAAACTCTTAGAAGATTCAATCTTCATATACTTACGTCGGCATTTTCCCTTTTGTATTCAATCCCGATGCAATTTCTGTGTTTCATGGTCTATTTCAAGGTCCAAATGAAACAGTAAACCTGCACTGGTGCATCGGAATCTAACACTGGTCTCCCAGGAGCCGCTCAAACCACAAACTCTTAGAAGATTCACTCTTCTTGTACTTAAGTCGGCATTGTCCTTTTGCATTCATTGCCGATGCAATTTCTGTGCCTCATGGTCAATATGAAGGACCAAGGGATACAGTAAACCTGCACTGGTGCATCGGAATCTAATACTTGCCTCCCAGGAGCCACACAACCACAAACTCTTAGAAGATTCACTCTTCTTATACTTAAGACGGCATTGTCCCTTTTATATTCAATCCCGATGCGATTTCAGTGTTTCATGGTCAATGTGAAGCTCCAGGGGTTACATTAAACCTGCACTGGTACATCGGAATCTAATACTGGACTCCGAGGAGCTGCCCAAACCACAAACTCTTAGAAGATTCACTATTCTTGTACTTAAGTCAGCATTGTCCTTTTTGTATTCAATGCCGATGCAATTTCTGTGTTTCATGGTCTATGCGAAAGTTCAAGGGATACAGTCAAATTCCACTGGTGCATCGTAATCTAATACTGGTCCCCCAGGAGCCGCTCAAACCACAAGCTTTTAGAAGATTCACACTTCTTGTACTTAACTCGGCTTTGTCTCTTTTGTATTCAATCTCGATGTAATTTCTTTGATTCATGGTCAACGTGAAGGTCCAAGTGATACAGTAAACCTGCTCCGGTGGATCGGAATCTAATACTGGTCTCCCAGAAGCCGCTCACAGCACCAACTCCTAGAAGGTTCACTCTTCTTGTACTTAAGTCGGCATTGTGCCTTTTGTATTCTATCCCGTTGCAATGTCTTTGTTTCATGGTCATTGTGAAGGTCCATTGGACACAGTAAACCTGCACTGGTGCATCGGAATCTAATACTTGCCTCCCAGGAGCCACACGACCACAAACTCTTACAAGATTCACTCTTCTTATACTTAAGAGGGCATTGTCCCTTTTGTATTCAATCCCGATGCAATTTCTGCGTTTCATGGTCAATCCGAAGGACCAAGGGAAACGGTAAACATGCACTGGCGCATCGGAATCTAATACTGGCCTTCCAGGAGCCACTCGAACCACAAACTCTTAGAAGATTCACTCTTCTTATACTTAAGTCGACATTGTCCCTTTTGTATTCAATCCCAATGCGATTTCTGTGTTTCATGGTCAATGTAAAGCTCCAAGGGATACAGTAAACCTGCTCTGCTGCATCGGAATCTAATAAAGGTCTCCCAGGAATCGCTCAAACCACCAAGTCTTAGAAGTCTCACTTTTCTTCTATTTCAGTCGTCATTGTCCTTTTGTATTCAATCCCGATGCATTTTCTGTGTTTCATGGTCAATGTGTACGTCCAGCGGATAGAGTAAACCTGCACTGGTGCATCGGAATCTAATACTGGTATCCCAGGAGCCGTTCAAACCACAAACTCTTAGAAGATTCACTCTTCTTGTACTTAAGTCGGTATTGTCCCTTTTGTATTCAATCCCTATGCAATTTCTGTATTTCATGGCCAATGTGAAGGTATAAGGGATACAGTAAACCTGCACTTGTGCATCGGAATCTAATACTGGTCTCCCAGAAGCCGCTCACAGCAAGAACTTTAAGGAGATTAACTCTTCTTGTACTTAAGTCGGCATTGTCCCTTTTGCATTCATTGCCGATGCAATTTCTGTGTCTCATGGTCAATATGAAGGTCCAAGGGATACAGTAAACCTGAACTGGTGCATCGGAATCTAATACAGGCTTCCCAGGAGCCACACGACCACAAACACTTAGAAGATTCACTCTTCTTATACTTAAGACGGCTTTGTCCCTTTTGTATTCAATCCCGATGCAATTTCTGTATCTCATGGTCAATGTGAATGTCCACGGTTTTCTGTAAACCTGCACTGGTGCATCGGAATCTAATACTGGTCTCCCAAATGCCGCTCAAAGCACGAACTCTTAGAAGATTCACTCTTCTTGTACTTAAGTCGGCATTGTGGCTTTTGTATTTCATCGCGTTGCAATTTCGGTGTTTCATGGTCAACGTGAAGGTCCAAGGGATACAGTAAACCTGCGCTGGTGCAACGGAATCCAATACTGGTCTCCCAGGTGCCGCTCAAAGCACAAACTTTTAGAAAATTCATTCTTCTAGTACTTAAGTCGGCATTGTCCCTTTTGTATTCAATCCCGTCGCAATTACTGTGTTTCATGGTCAATGTGAAGGTCCAAGGGATACAGTAAAGCTGCACTGGTGTATCGGAATCTAATACTGAACTCCCAGGAGCCGCTCAAACCACAAACTCTTACAGGATTCACTCTTCTTATACTTAAGTCGGCATTGTCCCTTTTGTATTCAATCTCGATACGATTTCTGTGTTTCATGGTCAATGTGAAGGTCCAAGGGATACAGTAAACCTGCACTGGTGCATCGGATTCTAATACTGGTCTCCCAGGAGATGCTCAAACTACAAACTTTTAGAAGATTCACTCTACTTGTACTTAAGTCGGCATTGTCCCTATTGTATTCATCCCGATGCAATTTCTGTGTTTCTTGGTCAATGTGAAGGTCCAAGGGATACAGTAAACCTGCACTGGTGCATCAGAATCTAATACTTGTGTCCCAGGAGTCGCTCAAACCACAAAATCTTAGAAGATTCACTCTTCTTGTACTTAAGTCGGCATTGTCCCTTTTGTAGTCCATGCCGATGCAATTTCTGTGTTTCATGGTCAATGTGAAGGTCCAAGGGATACAGTAAACCTGAACTGGTGCATCGGAATCTAATACTGGTCTCCCAGGAGCCGCTCAGACCACAAACTCTTAGAAGATTCAATCTTCTTGTACTTAAGACGGCATTGTCCCTTTTGTATTCAATCTCGATGAAATTTCTGTGTTTCATGGTCAATGTGAAGGTCCAAGGCATACAGTAAACCTGCACTGGTGCATCGTAATGCAATACTGGCCTCCCTGGAGCCACACGACCACAAACTCTTAGAGGATTCACTCTTCTTATACCTAAGAAGGCATTGTCCCTTTTGTTTTCAATCCCGATGCGATTTCAGTGTTTCATGGTCAATGTGAAGTTCCAAGGGTTACAGTAAACCTGCACTGGTGCATCGATATCTAATTCTGGACTCCGAGGAGCTGCCCAAAGCACAGAATCTTAGAAAATTCACTCTTCTTGTACTTAAGTCGGCATTGTCCCCTTTGTATTCAATGCTAATGCAATTTCTGTGTTTCATGGTCAATGTGAAGAGTCAACGGATACAGTAAACCTGCGCAGGTGCATCGGAATCTAGTAGTAGTCTCCCAGGAGCCGCTCAAACCACAAATTTTTGGAAGATTCACTCTTCTTGTACTTAAGTCGGCATTGTCCCTTTTGTCTTCAATCTCGATACAATTTCTGTGTTTCATGGTCAACGTCAAGGTCCAAGTGATACAGTAAAACTGCTCTGGTGCATCGGAATCTAATACTGGTCTCCCAGGAGCCGCTCAAACCACCAAGTCTTAGAAGATTCACTTTTCTTCTATTTTTGTCGTCATTCTCCCTTGTGTATTCAATCCCGATGCAATTTCTGTGGTTCATGGTCTATGTGAACGTCCAATGGATACAGTAACCCTGCACTGGTGCATCGGAATCTAGTACCGGTCTCGCAGGAGCCGCTCAAAGCACAAATTCTTGCAAGATTCACTCTTCTTGTACTTAAGTCGGCATTGTCCCTTTTGCATTCAATGCCGATGCAATTTCTGTGTTTCATGGTCAATGTGATGGTCCAAGGGATACAGTAAACCTGCACTGGTGCATCGGAATCTAATACTGGTCTCCCAGGAGCTGCTCAAAATACAAACTCTTAGACGATTCGTGCTACTTGTAATTAAGTCGGCATTGTCCCTATTGTATTCATCCCGATGCAATTTCTGTGTTTCATGGTCAATGTGAAGGTCCAAGGGATACAGTTAACCTGCACTGGTGCATCGGAATCTAATACTGGTGTCCCAGGAGCCGCTCTAATCCTAAACTCTTAAGAGATCACTCTTCTTGTAGTTAAGTCGGCATTGTCTCTATTGTATTCAATCTAGATGCATTTTCTGTGTTTCATGGTCAATGTGAAGGTCCATGGGATACAGTAAACCAGCATTGGTGCATCGGAAACTAGTACAGGTCTCCCAGGAGCCAATCAAACCACAAACTCTTAGAAGATTCACTCTTCTTGTATTTAAATCGGCAGTGTCCCTTTTGTATTCAATCCCGAAGCAATTTCTATGTTTCATGGTCAATGGGAATGTCCAAGGGATACAGTATACCTGCACTGGTGCTACGGAATCTAATACTGGTCTCCCAGGAGCCGCTCAAACCATTAACTCTTAGAAGATTCGCTCTTCTTGTACTCAAGTTGCCATTGCCCCTTTTATATTCAACCCTGATGGAATTTCTGTGTTTAATGGTCAATGTGAAGGTCCAAGGGATACTGTAAACCTGCACTGGTACATCCGAATCTAATAATGGTCTCCCAGGAGCCGCTCAAGTCACAAACTCTTAGAAGTTTCACTCATCTTGTACTGAAGTCGGGATTGTCCCTTTTGTATTCATCCCGATGCAATTTCTGTGTTTCATGGTCAATCTGATGGTCCAAGGTATACAGTAAACGTGCACTGGTGCATCGGAATCTAATACTGGTCTCCCAGGAGCCGCTCAAACCACAAACTCTTAGGAGATTCACTCTTCTTATACCTAAGTTTCATTTTCCCTTTTGTATTCAATCCCGATGCAATTTCTGTGTTTCATGGTCAATGTGAAGGTCCAAGGGATACAGTAAACCTGCACTGGTGGTTCGGAATCTAATACTCGCCTCCCTGGAGCCACTCGAAGCACAAACTCTTAGAAGATTTACTCTTCTTGTACTTAAGTTGGCATTGTCCCTTTTGCATTCAATCCCGATGCAATTTCTGTGTGTTATGGCCAATGTGATGGTCCTAGGGATACAGTATAAATGCACTGGTGCATCAGAATCTAATACTGGTCACCCAGAAGCCGTTCACAACACGAACTCTTAGAAGATTCACTCTTCATGTACTTCAGTCGGCATTTTGCCTTTTGTATTCCATCCCGTTGCAATTTCTTTTTTTCATGGTCATTGTGAAGGTCCATTGGATACAGTAATCCAGCACTGGTGCATCGGAATCTAATAATCGCCTCCCAGGAGCCGCTCTAATCACAAACTCTTAAGAGACTCACTCTTCTTGTACTTAAGTCGGTATTGTCCCTTTGCTATTCAATCCCGATGCATTTTCTGTGTTTCATTGCAAACGTGAAGGTCCAAGGGATACAGTAAACCTGCACGGGTGCATCGGAATCTAATACTTATCTCCCAGAGGCCGCTCACAGCACGAACTCTTAGAAGATTCATTCTTCCTGTACTTAAGTCGGCATTGTGCCTTTTGTATTCTATCCCGTTGCAATTTCTTTGTTTCATGGTCATTGCGAAAGTCCAAGGGATACAGTAAACCTGCACTGGTGCATCGGAATCTAATACTGGTCTCCCAGGAGCCGCTCAAATCACAAACCCTTAGAAGATTCACTCTTCTTGTATTTAAATCGGCAGAGTCCCTTTTGTATTCAATCCCGAAGCAATTTCTGTGTTTAATGGTCAATGGGAATGTCCAAGGGATACAGTATCCCTGCACTGGTGCAACGGAATTTAATACTGGTCTCCCAGGAGCCGCTCAAACCATTAACTCTAAGAAGATGCGCTCTTCTTGTACTTAAGTTGGCATTGTCCCTTTTACATTCAACCCCGATGTAATTTCTGTGTTTCATGGTCAATCTGAGGGTCCAAGGGATACAGTAAACGTGCACTGGTGCATCGGAATCTAATACTGGTCTCCCAGGAGCCGCTCAAACCACAAACTCTTAGGAGATTCACTCTTCTTCTACTTAAGTCTTCATTGTCCCTTTTGTATTCAATCCCGATGCGATTTCTGTGTTTCATGGTCAATTTGAAGGTCCAAAGGATACAGTAAACCTGCACTGGTGCATCGGAATCTAATACTGGTCTCCCAGGAGCTGCTCAAACCGCAAATTCTTAGAAGATTCACTCTACTTGTACTTAAGTCCTCATTGTCCCTATTGCATTCATCCCGATGCAATTTCTGTGTTTCATGGTCAATGTGAAGGTCCAAGGGATACAGTAAACCTGCACTGGTGCATCTGAAACCAATACTGGTCTCCCAGGAGTCACTCAAACCACAAACTCTTAGAAGATTCATTTCTCTTCTACTGCAGTCGACATTGTCCCATTTTGTATTCAATCCCGATGCAATTTCTGTGTCTCATGGTCAATCTGAAGGTCCAAGGGATCCAGTAAAGCTGCACCGGTGTATCGGAATCTAATACTGGTCTCCCAGGAGCCGCTCAATCCACGAACTCTTAGATGATTCACTCTTTTTGTACTTAAGTCGGCATTGTCCCTTTTGTATTCAATCTCGATGCAAATTGTGTGTTTCTTGGTCAATGTGAAGGTCCAAGGCTTACAGTGAACCTGCTCTGGTGCATCGGAATCTAATACTGGTCTCCCACGAGCCGATCAAACAACAAAACCTTAGAAGAGTAACTATTCTCTACTTAATTTGGTATTGTCCCTTTTCTCTTCAATGCCGAAGCAATTTCTGTGTTTCATGGTCCATGTGAAGGTCCAAGGGATACAGTAAACCTGAACTCGTGCATCGAAATCTAATCCTGGTCTCCGAGGAGTCGCCCAAACCACAAACTCTTAGAAGATTCACTCTTCTTGTACTTAAGCCGGCATTGTCCGTTTTGTATTCAATGCCGATGCAATTTCTGTGTTTCATTGTAAATGTGAAGGTCCAAGAGCTACAGTAAACCGGCACTGGTGCATCAGAATCTAATACGGGCCTCTCAGGAGCCGCTCAAACCACTATCTCTTCGAAGATTCACTCTTCTTGTACGTAAGACGGCATCGTCCTTTTGTATTCAATCTCGATGCAATTTCTGTGTTTCATGGTCAACGTGAAGGTCCAAGTGATACAGTAAACCTGCTCTGGTGCATGGGAATCTAATATTGCACTCCCAGGATTCGCTCAAACCACCAAATCTTAGAAGTTTCACTTTTCTTCTATTTAAGTCGGCATTGTCCATTTTGTTTTCAATCCCGATGCAATTTCTGTGTTTGATGGTCAATGTGAACGTCCAAGGGATACAGTAAACCTCCACTGGTGCACCGGAATCTGATACTGGACTCCCAGGATTCGCTCAAACCACAAGTTCTTGGAAGATTCACTCTTCTTGTACTTAAGTTGGTATTGTCCCTTTTGTATTCTATCCCGATGCAATTTCTGTGTTTTATGGGCAATGTGAATGTCCAAGGGTTACAGCAAACCTGCACTGGTGCATCGGAATCTAATACTGGTCTCCCAGAAGCCGCTCACAACACGAACTCTTAGAAGATTCACTCTTCTTGTACTTAAGTCGGCATTGTGCCTTTGTATTCTATCCCGTTGCAATTTCTTTGTTTCATGGTCAATGGGAAGGTGCATGGGGTACAGCAAACCCGCACTGGTGCATCAGAATCTGATACTGGTCTCCCAGGAGCCGCTCTAATCACAAACTCTTAATAGATTCACTCTTCTTGTACTTAAGTCGGCATTGTCCCTTTTGTATTCAATCCCGATGCAATTTCGGTGTTTCATGGTCAATTTGAAGATCCAAAGGATACAGTAAACCTGCACTGGTGCATCGGAATCTAGTACTGATCTCCCAGGAGCTGCTCAAACGGCAAACTCTTAGAAGATTCACTCTACTTGTACTTAATTCGGCATTGTCCCTATTGCATTTATCCTGATGCAATTTCTGTGTTTCATGATCAATGTGAAGGTCCAAGGGATACAGTAAACCTGCACTGGTGCATCAGAAACTAATACTGGTCTCCCTGGAGTCGCTCAAACCACAAACTCCTAGAAGATTCATTCCTCTTGTACTTAAGTCGGCATTGTCGCATTTGTATTCAATCCCGATGCAATTGCTATGTTTCATGGTCAATGGGAAGGTCCAAGGGAATACAGTAAGCCTGCACTGGTGCATCGGAATCTAATACTCGCCTTTCAGGAGCCACTCAAAGCACAAACTCTTAGAAGATTCACTCTTCCATTACTTCAGTCGGCATTGTCCCTTATGTATTCAATCCCGATGCGATTTCACTGTTTCATGGCCAATGTGAAGGTCCAAGGGACACAGCAAACCTACACTGGTGCATCGGAATCTAATACTGTTCTCTGAGGAGCCTCCCAAATCACAAACACTTAGAAGATTCACTCTTCTTGTAGTAAAGTTGGCATTGTCAGTTTTGTATTCAGTGCCGATGCAATTTCTGCGTTTCATGGTCAATGTGAAGGTCCAAGGGATACAGTAAACCTGCACTGGTGCATCGGAATCTAATACTGGTCTCCCAGAAGCCGCTCAATCCACGAACTCATAGATCATTCACTCTTTTTGTACTTAAGTCTTAATTGTCCCTTTTGTATTCAATCTCGATGCAATTTCTGTGTTTCTTGGTCAATGTGAAGGTCCAAGGCATGCAGTGAACCTGCTCTGGTGAATCGGAAACTAATACTGGTCTCCGAGGAGCCGCCCAAACCACAAATTCTTAGAAGAATCTCTCTTCTTGTACTTAAGTTGGCATTGTCCCTTTTGTATTCCATGCCGATGCAATTTCTGTGTATCATGGGTAATGTGAAGGTCCAAGGGATACATTAAACCTGCACTGGCGCATCGGAATTTAATACTGGTTTCCCAGGAGCCGCTCAAACCTTTAACTCTTAGAAGATTCACTCTTCTTGTACTTAAGTCGGCATTGTGCCTTTTGTATTCTATCCCGTTGCAATTTCGGTGTTCCATGGTCAACGTGAAGGTCCAAGGGATACAGTAAACCTGCGCTGGTGCATCGGAATCCAATACTGGTCTCCCAGGTGCCGCTCAAAGCACAAACTCTTAGAAGATTCACTCTTCGAGTACTGAAGTCGGCATTGTCCCCTTTGTATTCAATCCCGATGCAATTTCTGTGTTTCATGGTCAATGTGAAGATCCAAGGGATACAGTAAAGCAGCACCGGTGTATCGGAATCTAATACAGGTCTCCCAGGAGCCGCTCAAACCACAAACTCTTAGAAGATTCACTCTTCTTATACTGAAGTCTGCATTATCCCATGTGTATTCAATCCCGATGCGATTTCACTGTTTCATGGCCAATGTGAAGGTCCAATAGATACAGCAAACCTACACTGGTGCATCGGAATCTAATACTGGTCTCTGAGGAGCCTCCCAAATCACAAACTCTTAGAAGATTCACTCTTCTTGTAGTAAAGTTGGCATGGTCAGTTTTGTATTCAGTGCCGATGCAATTTCTGCGTTTCATGGTCAATGTGAAGGTCCAAGGGATACAGTAAACCTGCACTGGTGCATCGGAATCTAATACTGGTTTCCCAGGAGCCGCTCAAACCTTTAACTCTTAGAAGATTCACTCTTCTTGTACTTAAGTCGGCATTGTTTTTATTACATTGGACTCCGATGTAATTTCTGTGTTTTACGGTCAATGTGAAGGTCCAAGGGATACTGTAAACCTGCACTGGTGCATCGGAATCTAATACTGGTCTCCCAGGAGCCGTTCTAAGCACTAACTCTTAAAAGATACACTCTCCTTGTACTTAATTGGGCATTGTACATTTCGTATTCCATCACGATGCAATTTCTGTGTTTCATGGTCAATGTGAAATTCCAAATGATACAGTAAACCTGCACTGGTGCATCGGAATCTAATACTGGTCTCCCAGGAGCCGCTCAAAACTGAAAATCTTAGAAGATTCTATCTTCTTGTACTTAAGTCGATTTTGTGCCTCTTGTATTCAATCCCGATGCGATTTCTGTCTCTCATGGTCAATGTGAAGGTCCTAGGTATACATTAAATCTGTACTGATGCGTCGCAATCTAAAACTGGTCTCCCAGGAGCCGATCAAACCACAGACTCTTAGTAGATTCTCTCTTCTTGTACTTAAGTCGGCATTGTCAAATTTTTGTATTCAATCCTGAAGCAATTTCTGTGTTTCATGGTCAATGTGAGGGTCCAAGGCATACAGTAAACCAGCACTGCGGCATCGGAATCTAATACTGCTCTCCCGGAGCCGCTCAAACCACAAACTCTTAGAAGATTCACTCTTCTTGTACCTAAGTCGGTATTGTCCCTTTTTTATTCAACCCCGATGTAGGTTTTGTGTTCACTGGTCAGTGTGAAGGTCCAAACGATGCAGTACACCTGCACTGGTGCATCGCAATCTAATACTGGTCTTCCTGGAGCCGCTCAAAAGCACAACCTCTTAGACGATTCACTCTTCTTGTACTTAAGTCGGGGTTGTCCCTTTTGCATTCAATGCCGATGCAATTTCTGTGTTTCATGGACAATGTGAAGGTCCAAGGGATACAGTAATCCTGCACTCGTGCATCAAAATCTAATACTGGTGTCCCAGGAGCCGCTCAAATCGCATGCTCTTAGAAGATACACTCTTCTTGTACTTAAGTCGGCATTGTCACTTTTGTATTCAATCCCCATACAAATTCTATTTTTCATGGTCAATGTGAAGGTCCAAGGGATACAGTAATCCTGGACTGGTCCATCGGTATCTAATACTGGTCTCCCATGAGCCGCTCAAATCACAAACTCTTAGAAGATTCGCTCTTCTTCTACTTAAATCGGCAGTGTCCCTTTTATAGTCAATCCAGAAGCAGATTCTGTGATTCATGGTCAATGGGAAGGTCCAAGGGATACAGTATACCTGCACTGGTGCAGCGGAATCTAATACTGGTCTGCCAGGAGCCGCTCAAACCACAAACACTTAGAAGAGTCACTCCTCTTGGAAATAAGTCGGCATTGTCACTTTTGTATTCAATCCCCATACAAATTCTATATTTCATGGTCAATGTGAAGGTCCAAGGGATACAGTAAACCTGCACTGGTGCATCGGAACTTAATACTGGTCTCCCAGGTGCCGCTCAAAGCAGAAAATCTTAGAAGATTCTATATTCTTGCACTTAGGTCCACATTGTACATCCTGTATTCAATCCCGATGCGATTTCTGTGTTTCATGGTCAATGTGAAGGTCCTAGGTATACAGTAAACCTGCACCGGTGCATCGGAATCTAATACTGGTCCCTCAGGAGCCGATCAGACCACAAACTCCAAGAAGATACTCTGTTCTTGTACTTAAGCCGGCATTGTCCCTTTTGTATTCCATCCTGCAGCAATTTCTGTGTTTCATGGTCAATGTGAAGGTCCAAGGGATGCAGTACACCTGCACTGGTGCATCGGAATCCAATACTGCTCTCCCAGGACCCCCTCGAAGCAGAAGCTCTCATACGATTCACTCTTCTTGTACTTAAGTCGCCATTGTCCCTTTTGTATTCAATCCCGATGGAAATTCTATGTTTCATGGTCAATGTGAAGGTCCAAGGGATACAGTAAACTTGCATTGGTGCATCGGAATCTAATTCTGATCTCCCAGGACCGGCACTAAACACAAACTCTTAGAAGATTCCCGCTTCTTGTACTTAAGTCGGCATTGTCCCTTTTGTATTTAATCCCGATGCAATTTCTGTGTTTCATGGTCAATGTGAAGGTCCAAGGGATACAGTAAACCTGCACTGGTGCATCGGTATTTATACTGGTCTCCCAGGAGCCGCTCAAACCACAAACTCTTAGAAGTTTGACTCTTCTTGTACCTAAGTGGGCATTGTCCATTCAGTATACAATGCCGATGCATTTTCTGTGTTTCATGGTCAATATGAAGGTCCTAGGGATACAGCAAACCTGCATTGGTGCATCGGAATCTAATCCTGGTCTCCCGGGAGCCGCCCTAAGCACGATATCTTAGAAGATTCACTCTTCTTGTGCGTAAGTCGGCAATGTGCGTTTGTGTTCTATCCCGTTGCGATTTCTGTCTTTCATGGCCAATGTGAAGTTCCAAAGGATACAGTACACATGCACTGGTGCATCAGAATCCAATACTGGTCTCCCAGGAGCCGCTCAGAGCACTAACTCTTAGACGATTCACTCCTCTTGTACTTAAGTCGGCATTGTCCCTTTTGTATTTGACCCCGATGCAAATTCTATGTTTCATGGTCAATGTGAATGTCCAAGGGATACAGTAAACCTGCACTGGTGCATCGGTATCTAATACTGGCCTCCCAGGAGCCGCTAAAACCACAAACTCTTAGAAGTTTCACTCTTCTTGTAATTATGTCGGCGTTGTACATTGTGCATTCAATGCCGATGCTTTTTCTGTGTTTCATGGTCAATGCGAAGGTCCAAGGGATACAGTAAACCTGCACTGGTGCATCGGATTCAAATACTGGTATCCATGGAGACGCTCAAAGCTCGAACTCTTAGAAGATTCACTCTTCTTGTACTTAAGCCGGCATTGTCCCTTTTTTTTATTCAATGCCGATGCAATTTATGTGTTTCATGGTGAATGTGAAGGTCCACGGTATACAGTAAATCAGCTTTAATGCATCGGAATCTAATACTTGTCTCCCAGGAGCCGTGCTCAAAGCACAAACTCTTAGAAGATTCACTCTTCTTGTACTTAAGTCGGCATTGTCCCTTCTGTCTCCCACCCCGATGTAATTTCTGTGTTTCATGGTCAATGTGTAGGTCCAAGGGATACAGTAAACCTTCTCTGGTGCATCGGAATCTAATACTGGTCTCCCAGGAGCCGCTCAAAGCACAATCTCTTAGAAGATTCACTCTTCTTGTACTTACATCGGGATTGTCGCCTTTGTATTCAATCCCGATGCATATTCTGTGTTTCATGGTAAATATGAAGGTCCAAGGGATACAGCAAACCTGAACTGGTGCATCGGAATCTAGTACTGGTCTCCCAGGAGGCGCTTAAAGCAGATATTTTTTGAAGATTCACTCTTCTTGTACTTACGTCGGCATTGTGCCCCTTGTATTCAATCCCGATGCGATTTCTGTGTTTCATGGTCAATGTGAAGGTCCAAGGGATACAGTAAACCTGAACTGGTGCATCGGAATCTAATACTGGTCTCCCAGGATCCGCTTAAAGCAGATAATCTTAGAAGATCCCCAAGCAATTTCTGTGTTTCATGGTCAATGGGAAGGTCCAAGGGTTATAGTATACCTGCACTGGTGCACCGGAATCTAATACTGGTCTCCCAGGAAACGCTCAAACCACAAACTCATAGAAGATTTACTCTACTTGTGCTTAAGTCGGCATTGTCCCTTTTGTCTCAACCCCGATGTAACTTTTGGTTTTAATGGTCAATGTGAAGGTCCAAGGGATACAGTATATCTTCTCTGGTGCATCGGAATCTAATACTGGTCTCGCAGGAGCCGCTCAAATCACAATCTCTTAGAAGATTCACTCTTCTTGTACTCACGTCGGGATTGTCGCCTTTGTATTCAATCCCGATGCATATTCTGTGTTTCATGGTAAATATGAAGGTCCAAGGGATACAGCAAACCTGAACTGGTGCATCGGAATCTAGTACTGGTCTCCCAGGAGGCGCTTAAAGCAGATATTTTTTGAACATTCACTCTTCTTGTACTTACGTCGGCATTGTGCCCCTTGTATTCAATCCCGATGCGATTTCTGTGTTTCATGGTCAATGTGAAGGTCCAAGGGATACAGTAAACCTGAACTGGTGCATCGGAATCTAATACTGGTCTCCCAGGATCCGCTTAAAGCAGATAATCTTAGAAGATCCCCAAGCAATTTCTGTGTTTCATGGTCAATGGGAAGGTCCAAGGGTTATAGTATACCTGCACTGGTGCACCGGAATCTAATACTGGTCTCCCAGGAAACGCTCAAACCACAAACTCATAGAAGATTTACTCTACTTGTGCTTAAGTCGGCATTGTCCCTTTTGTCTCAACCCCGATGTAACTTTTGGTTTTAATGGTCAATGTGAAGGTCCAAGGGATACAGTATATCTTCTCTGGTGCATCGGAATCTAATACTGGTCTCGCAGGAGCCGCTCAAATCACAATCTCTTAGAAGATTCACTCTTCTTGTACTCACGTCGGGATTGTCAATTTTGTATTCAATCCCGATGCATATTCTGTGCTTCATGGTAAATCTGACGGTCCAAGGGATACAGTAAACCTGCACTGGTGCATCGGAATCTAATACTGGTCTCCCAGGAGCCGCTTAAAGCAGAAAACCTTAGAAGATACACTCTTCTTGTACTTAAGTCGGCAATTTACCTCTTGTATTCAATCCCTGTGCCATTTCTGTGTTTCATGGTCAATTTGAACGTCCTAGGGATACTGTAAACCTGCACTGTTGCATCGGAATCTAGTACAGATCTCCCAGCAGCCGATCAAACCACACACTGTCAGTAGATTCACTCTTCTTGAACATAAATCGGCAGTGTCCCTTTTGTATCCAATCCCGAAGCAATTTCTGTGTTACATGGTGAATGGGAAGGTCCAAGGGATACAGTATACCTGCACTGGTGCAACGGAATCTATTACTGGTCTCCCAGGATCCGCTCAAGCCATTAACTCTTGGAAGATTCACTCTTCTTGTACTTAAGTCGGTATTGCCCTATTTATATTCACCCCGATGTAATTTCTGTGTTCAGTGGTCAATGCGAAGGTCCAAGGGATACAGTAAACCTGCACTGGTCCATCGGAATGCAATACTGGCTTTCCAGGTGCCGCTCAAAGCACAAATTCTTAGAAGATTCACTCTTCTAGTACTTGAGTCGTCATTGTCCCTTTTGTATTCAATCCCGATGCACTTTCTGTGTTTTATGGTCAATGTGAAGGTCCATGCGATACAGTAAACCAGCACTGGTGCATCGGTATCATGTACAGGTCTCCCAGGAGCCGATCAAACCACAACCTCTTAGAAGATTCACTCTTCTTATACTGAAGTTGGCATTGTCCCTTGTGTATTCAATCCCGATGCGATACCACTGTTTCATGGCCAATGTGAAGGTCCAACGGATACAGTAAACCTACACTGGTGCATCAAAATCTAATGCTGGTCTCCGAGGAGCCTCCCAATTCACAAACTCTTAGAAGATTCACTCTTCTTGTAGTTACGTTGGCATTTTCAGTTTTGTATTCAGTGCCGATGCAATTTCTGTGTTTCATGGTCAATGTGAAGGTCCAAGGGATACAGTAAACCTGCACTAGTGCATCGGAATCTATTACTGGTCTCCCATGAGCCGCTCAATCCACGAACTCTTAGATGATTCACTCTTTTTGTACTTAAGTCGGTATTGTCCCTTTTATATTCAATCTCGATGCAATTTCTGTGTTTCTTGGTCAATGTGAAGGTCCAAGGCATACAGTGAACCTGCTCTGGTGCATCGGAATCTCTTACTGGACTCCCAGGAGCCGCTCAAGCAACAAAATCTTAGAAGATTCACTTTTCTTCTACTTAAGTTGGTATTGTCCCTTTTGTATTCCATGCCGATGCAATTTCTGTGTATCATGGGTAATGTGAAGCTCCAAGGGATACAGAAAACCTGCACTGGTGCATCGGAATCTAATACTGGTCTCCAAGGAGCCGCTCAAACCACAAACTCTTACATGATTCACTCTTTTTGTACTAAAGTTGGCATTGTCCCTTTGTATCCAATCTCGATACAATTCCTCCGTTTAATGGTCACTCTGAAGGTCCAAGGGATCCTGTAAAGCTGCTCTGGTGCATAGGAACCTAATACTGGTCTCCCAGGAGCCGCTCAAACCACAAAATCTTAGACGATTCATTTCTCTTCTACTTAAGTCGGCATTGTCCCTTTTGTACTCAATCCCGATGCAATTTCTGCGTTTCATGGTCAATGTGAACGTCCAAGGGATACAGTAAACCTGCACTGATGCATCGGAATGTAATACCAGTCTCCCAGGAGTCGTTCAATCTACAAACTCTCAGAAGATTCACTCTTCTTGTACTTAAGTCGGAATTGTCCCTTTTGTATTCAATCCCGATGCAATTTCTGTGTTTCATGGTCACTGGGAAGGTCCAAGGGATACGGTCAATTTGCACTGGTGCATCGGAATCTAATACTGGTCTCCCAGGAGCCGCTCAAACAACAAAATCTTAGAAGATTCACTTTTCTTCTACTTAAGTTGGTATTGTCCCTTTTGTATTCAATCCCGAAGCAATTTCTGCGTTTCATGGTTAATGTGAAGGTCCATGGGATACAGTAAACCTGCACTGGTGCATCGGAATGTAATACTGGACTCCCAGGAGTCGTTCAAACTACAAACTCTTAGAAGATTCACTCTTCTTGTACTTAAGTCGGCATTGTAGCTTTTGTATTCTATCACGATGCAATTTCTGTGTTTCATGGTCACTGGGAAGGTGCAAGGGATACGGTAAACCTGCTCTGGTGCATCGGAATCTAATACTGGTCTCTTAGGAGCCGCTCAAACCACAAACTCTTCGAAGATTCACTCTTCTTGTACGTAAGACGGCATTGTCCCTTTTGTATTCAATCTCGATGCAATTTCTGTGTTTCATGGTCAACGTAAAGGTCCAAGTGATTCAGTAAACCTGCTCTGGTGCATCGGAATCTAATACTGCACTCCCAGGAGCCGCTCAAACCACCAAATCTTAGAAGTTACACTTTTCTTCTATTTAAGTCGACATTGTCCAATTTGTTTTCAATCCCGATGCAATTTCTGTTTTTCATGGTCAATGTTAACGTCCAATGGATACAGTAAACCTCCACTGGTGCATCGGAATCTAATACTGGACTCCCAGGAGCCGCTCAAACCACCAGCTCTTGGAAGATTCACTCTTCTTGTACCTAAGTCGGCATTGTGCCTTTTGTATTCTATGTCGTTGCAATTTCCTTTTTTCATGGTCATTGTGAAGGTCCATTGGATACAGTAATCCAGCACTGGTGCATCGGAATCTAATACTCGCCGCCCAGGAGCCGCTCTAATCACAAACTCTTAAGAGATTCACTCTTCTTGTACTTAAGTCGGCATTGTCTCGATTGTATTCACTCCCGATGCACTTTCTGTGTTTCATGGTCAATGTGAAGGTCCATGAGATATAGTAAACCAGCACTGGTGCATCGGAATCTAGTACAGGGCTCCCAGGAGCCGATCAAACCATAAACTCTTAGAACATTCACTCTTCTTGTATTTTAATCGGCGGTGTCACTTTTCTATTCAATCCCGAAGCAATTTCTGTATTTCATGGTCAATGGAAATGTCCAAGGGATACAGTATACCTGCACTGTTGCAACGGAATCTAATACTGGTCTCCCAGGAGCCGCTCAAACCATTAACTCTTAGAAGATTCGCTCTTCTTGTATTTAAGTCGGCATTGTCAATTTTGTATTCAATCCCGATGTAATTTCTGCGTTTCATGTTCAATGTGAACGTCCAATGGATACAGTAAACCTGCACTGATGCATCGGAATGTGATACTGGTCTCCCAGGAGTCGTTCAAACTACAAACTCTTAGAAGATCCACTCTTCTTGTACTTAAGGCGGCATTGTCCCTTTTGTATTCAATCCCGATGCAATTTCTGTGCTTCATGGTCAATCTGAAGGTCCAAGGAATACTGTAAACTTGCACTGGTGCATCCGAATCTAATACTGGTCTCCCAGGAGCCGCTCAAACCACAATCTCTTAGGGGATTCACTCCTCTTCCACTTAAGTCTTCATTATCCCTTTTGCATGCAATCCCGATGCGATTTCTGTGTTTCACGGTCAATGTGAAGGTGCAAAGGATACAGTAAACCTGCACTGGTGCATCGGAATGTGATACTTGTCTCCCAGGAGTCGCTCAAACTACAAACTCTTAGAGGATTCATTCCTCTTGTACTTAAGTCGGCATTGTCCCATTTGTACTCAATCCAGATGCAATTTCTATCTATCAAGGTCAATGGGAAGCTCCAAGGGATACAGCAAGCCTGCACTGGTGCATCGGAATCTAATACTCGCCTTTCAGGAGCCACTCAAAGCACAAGCTCTTAGAAGATTCACTCTTCTCGTACTTAAGTCGGCATTGTGCCTTTTGTATTCTATCTCGATGCAATTTCTGTGTTTCTTGGTCAATGTGAAGGTCCAAGGCATACAGTGAACCTGCTCTGGTGCATCGGAATCTAATACTGGTCTCCCAGGAGCCGCTCAAGCAAAAAAATCTTAGAAGATTCACTTTTCTTCTACTTAAGTCGGCATTGTCAATTTTGTATTCAATCCCGATGCAATTTCTGCGTTTCATGATCAATGTGAACGTCCAATGGATACAGTAAACCTGCACTGATGCATCGGAATGTGATACTGGTCTCCCAGGAGTCGTTCAAACTACAAACTCTTAGAAGATCCACTCTTCTTGTACTTAAGGCGGCATTGTCCCTTTTGTATTCAATCCCGATGCAATTTCTGTGTTTCATGGTCACTGGGAAGGTCCAAGGGATACGGTATACCTGCACTGGTGCATCGCAATCTAATACTGGTCTCCCAGGTGCCGCTCAAAGCACAAACTCTTAGAAGTTTCACTCTTCTAGTATATAAGTCGGCATTGTCCCCGTTGAATTCAATCCCGATGCAATTTCTGTGTTTCATGGTCAATGTGAAAATCCAAGGGATACAGTAAAGCTGCACCGGTGTATGGGAATCTAGTACTGGTCTTCCAGGAGCCGCTCAAACCACAAACTCTTAGAAGATCCACTCGTCTTATACTGAAGTCGGCATTGTCCCTTGTGTATTCAATCCCGATGCGATTTCACTGTTTCATGCCCAATGTGATGGTCCAACGGATACAGTAAACCTACACTGGTGCATCGGAATCTAATGCTGGTCTCCGAGGAGCCTCCCAAATCACAAACTCTTAGAAGAGTCACTCTTCTTGTAGTTAAGTTGGCATTTTCAGTTTTGTATTCAGTGCCGATGCAATTTCTGTGTTTCATGGTCAATGTAAAGGTCCAAGGGATACAGTAAACCTGCACTGGTGCATCGGAATCTAATACTGGTCTCCCAGGAGCCGCTCAATCCACGAACTCTTAGATGATTTACTCTTTTTGTACTTAAGTCGGTATTGTCGCTATTGCATTCAATCTCGATGCAATTTCTGTGTTTCTTGTTCAATGTGAAGGTCCAAGGCATACAGTGAGCCTGCTCTGGTCCATCGGAATCTAATACTGGTCTCCCAGGAGCCGCTCAAGCAACAAAATCTTAGAAGATTCACTTTTCTTCTACTTAAGTCGGCATTGTCCATTTGTATTCAATCCCGATGCAATTTCTGCGTTTCATGATCAATGTGAACGTCCAATGGATACAGTAAACCTGCACTGATGCATCGGAATGTAATACTGGTCTCCCAGGAGCCGCTCAAACCACAAACTCTTAGAAGATATACTCTTCTTGTTTTTAAGTCGGCATTGTCCATTTTGCAATCAATGCCGATGCAATTTCTGTGATTCGTGGTCAATGTGAAGGTCCAAGGTATACAGTAAACGTGCACTGGTGCATCGGAATCATATTCTGGCCTCCCAGGAGCCACTCGAACCACAAACTCTTAGAAGATTCACTCTTCTTATACTTAAGTCGGCATTGCCCCTTTTGTATTCAATCCAGATGCGATTTCTGTGTTTCATGGTCAATGTGAAGCTCCAAGGGATACAGTAAGCCTGCACTGGTGCATCGGAATCTAATGCTGGACTCTGACGAGCTGCCCAAACCACAAACTCTTAGAAGATTCACTCTTCTTATACTCAAGTCGGCATTGTCCATTTTGTATTCAATGCCGATGCAATTTCTGTGTTTCATGGTCAACGTGAAGGTCCATGTGCTACAGTAAACCTGCACTGGTGCATCGGAATCTATTACTGGTCTCCCAGGAGCCGCTCAAACCACTATCTCTTCGAAGATTCATTCTTCTTGTACGTAAGACGGCATTGTAAATTTTGTATTCAATCTCGTTGCAATTTCTGTGTTTCATGGTCAACGTAAAGGTCCAACTGATACAGTAAACTTGCTCTGGTGCATCGGAATCTAATACTGCACTCCCAGAAGCCGCTCAAAGCACGAACTCTTAGAAGATTCACTCTTCCTGTACTTAAGTCGGAATTGTGCCTTTTGTATCTATCCCGTTCCAATTTCGGTGTTTCATGGTCAACGTGAAGGTCCAAGGGATACAGCAAACCCGCGCTGGTGCATCGGAATCCAATACTGGTCTCACAGGTGGCGCTCAAAGCACAAACTCTTAGAAGATTCACTCTTCTAGTACTTAAGTCGGCATTCTCCCCTTTTATTCAATCCCGATGCAATTTCTGTGTTTCATGGTCAATGTGAAGGTCCAGGCGCTACAGTAAACCTGCACTGGTGCATCGGAATCATATTCTGGCCTCCCAGGAGCCACTCGAACCACAAACTCTTAGAAGATTCACTCTTCTTATACTTAAGTCGGCATTGCCCCTTTTGTATTCAATCCAGATGCGATTTCTGTGTTTCATGGTCAATGTGAAGGTCCAAGGGATACTGTAAACCAGCACTGGTCCATCGGAGTCTAATACTGGTTTTCCAGGAGCCGCTCAAAGCTCAACCTCTTAAAAGAATCACTCTTCTAGTACTTATGTTGGCATTTTCACTTTTGTATTCAATCCCGACGCAAATTCTGTGTTTCATGGTCAATGGGAAGGTCCAAGGGACACAGTAAACCTGCACTGGTGTGTCGGAATCAAGTACTGGTCTCCCAGGAGCCGCTCAAACCACAAACTCTTAGAAGATTCACCCATTTTGTACTTAGGTCGTCACTGTCCCTATTGTTTTCAATCCCCATATAATTTCTGTGTTTCATGGTCAATGTGAAGGTCCAAGGGATACAGCAAACTTGCACTGGTGCATCGGAATCTAATACTGGTCTCCCAGGAGCCGCTCGAAACACGAACTCTTAGAAGATTCACTCTTCTTGTACTTAAGTCGGCATTGTCCTTTTGTATTCAACCCCGATGTAATTTCTGTGTTTAATGGTCAATGTGAAGGTCCAAGGGATACAGTAAACCTGCACTGGTGCATCGGAACCTAATACTGGTCTCCCAGGAGCCACTCAAAGTACAAACTCTTAGAAGATTCACTCTTCTTGTACTTAAGTCGGGTTTGTCCCTCTTGTATTCAATCCCGATACATATGCTGTGTTTCATGGACAATCTGAAGGCCCAAGGGATACAGTAAACCTGCACTTGTGCATCGGAATCTAATACTGGTCTCCCAGGAGCCGTTCTAAGCACTAACTCTTAGAAGATACACTCTTCTTGCACTTGGGTCGGCATTGTACCTTTTGTATTCAATCTCGATGCAATTTCTGTGTTTCGTGGTCAATGTGAAATTCCAAATGATACAGTAAACCTGCACTGGTGCAGCGGAATCTAATACTGGTCTCCCAGGAGCCGCTCAAAGCTAAAAATCTTAGAAGATTCTATCTTCTTCTACTTAAGTCGATTTTGTGCCCCTTGTATTCAATCCCGATGCGATTTCTGTGTTTCATGTTCAATGTGAAGGTCCTAGGTATACAGTAAACCTGCACTGATGCGTCGGAATCTAAAACTGGTCTCCCAGGAGCCGATCAAACCACAAACTCTTAGAAGATTCTCTCTTCTTGTACTTAAGACGGCATTGTCTCTTTTGTATTCAATCCCGATGCAAATTCTATGTTTCATGGCCAATGTGAAGGTCCAAGGGATACAGCAAACCAGCGTTGGTGCATCGGAATCTAATTCTGATCTCCCAGGACCGGCTCTAAACACAAACTCTTAGAAGATTGACTCTTCTTGTACTTAAGTCGGCATTGTCCCTTTTGTATTCAATGCCGATGCATTTTCTGTAATTCATGGCCAATTTGAAGGTCCAGGGGATACAGTAAACCTGCACTGGTGCATCAAAATCTAATTCAGGTCTCTCAGGAGCCGCTCAAAGCACAAACTCTTAGAAGCTTGACTCTTCTTGTACTTAAGTCGGCTATGTCCCTTTTGTATTCAATGCCGATGCATTTTCTGTAATTCATGGCCAATTTGAAGGTCCAGGGGATACAGTAAACCTGCACTGGTGCATCAAAATCTAATTCAGATCTCTCAGGAGCCGCTCAAAGCACAAACTCTTAGAAGTTTCACTCTTCTTGTACTTAAGTCGGGGTTGTCCCTTTTGCATTCAATGCCGATGCAATTTCTGTGTTTCATGGACAATGGGAAGGTCCAAGGGATACAGTAAACCTGCACTGCTGTATCGGAATCTAATACTGGTCTCCCAGGAGCCTTTCAAAGCACAAACTCATAGAAGATTCACTCTTCTTCTACTTAAGTCGGGGTTGTCCGTTTTGTATTCAATGCCGATGCAATTTCTGTATTCCATGGTCAATGTGAAAATCCAAGGGATACAGTAAACCTGAACTGGTCCATCGGAATCTAATACTGGTCTCCCATGAGCCTCTCCAATCACAAACTCTTAGAAGATTCACTCTTCTTGTTCTTAAATCGGCAGTGTCCCTTTTGTAGTCAATCCCGAAGCAATTTCTGTGTTTCATGGTCAATGGGAAGGTCCAATGGATACAGTATACCTGCAGTAGTGCATCGGAATCTAATACTGGTCTCCCAGGAGCCGCTCAAACCACAAACTCTTAGAAGATTCACTCTTCTTGTACATAAGTCGGCATTGTTACTTTTGTATTCAATCCCCATACAAATTCTATTTTTCATGGTCAATGTGAAGGTCCAAGGGATACAGTAAACCTTAACTGGTGCATCGGAGTTTAATACTGGTCTCCCTGGTGCCGGTCAAAGAAGAAAATCTTAGAAGATTCTATCTTCTTGCACTTAGGTCGACATTGTACCTCTTGTATTCAATCCCGATGCTATTTCTTTGTTTCATGGTCAATGTGAAGGTCCATGGGATACAGTAAACCTGCACTGGTCAGTCGGAGTCTAATACTGGTTTTCCAGGAGCCGCTCAAACCACAAACTCTTCGAAGATTGACTCTTCTTGTACTTAAGTCAGCACTGTACTTTTTGTATTCATACCCGATTCAATTTCTGTGTTTCATGATCAATGATAAGGTCCAAGGGATACGGTTAACCTGCACTGGTGCATCGGTATGTAATACTGGTCTCCCAGGTGCCGCTCAAAGGAGAAAATCTTAGAAGATTCTATCTTCTTGCACCTAATTCGAAATTGTGCCTCTTGTATTCAATCCCGATGCGATTTCTGTGTTTCACAGTCAATGCGAAAGCCCTAGGGTTACCGTAAACCTGCACTGGTCCATCGAAATGTAATACTGGTCACCCAGGAGCCGATAAAATCACAAACTGTTAGAAGATTCACTCTTCTTGTATTTTAGTCGGCATTGTCCCTTTTGCATTCGACCCCGATGTAGTTTTTGGTTTAATGGTCAATGTAAAGGTCAAAGGGATACAGTAAACCAGCAATGGTGCATCGGTATCCAATACATGTCTCTCAGGAGTTGCTCAATACACAAATTCTTAGACGATTCACTCTTCTTGTATTTAAATCGGCGTTGTCCCTTTTGTATTCAACCCCGATGCAAATTCTATGTTTCATGATCAGTGTGAAGGTCCAAGGGATACAGTAAACCTGCACTGGTGCATCAGAATCAAATACTGATATCCCAGGAGCCGCTCTAAGCACAAACTCTTAGAAAATTCACGCTTCTTGTACTTACGTCGGCATTGTACCTTTTATATTCAAGCCCGATGCCATTTCTGTGTTTCATGGTCAATGTGAAGGTCCAAGGGATACAGTAAACCTGCACTGGTGCATCGGAATCTAATATTGGTCTTCCGGGAGCCGCTCTAAGCACAAACTCTTAGAAGATTCACTCTTCTTGTACCTAAGTCGGGAATGTCCCTTATGTATTCAATGCCGATGCAATTTCTCTGTTTCATGGTCAATGTGAAAGTCCAAGGGATACAGTAATCTTGCACTGGTGCATCGGTTTCTAACACTGGTCTCCCAGGAGCCGCTCAAACCACAAACTCTTAGAAGATTGACTCTTCTTTTACTTACGTCAGCATTGTACTTTTTGTATTCATACCTGATGCAATTTCTGTGTTTCATGGTCAATGAGAAGGTCCAAGGGAAACAGTTAACCTGCACTGGTGCATCGGCATCTAATACTGGTCTCCCAGGTGCCGCTCAAAGCAGAAAATCTTAGAAGATTCTATCTTCATGCACCTAATTGGACATTGTGCCTCTTGTATTCAATCCCGATGCGATTTCTGTGAATCACAGTCAATGCGAAAGAAGTAGGGATACAGTAAACCTGCACTGGTCCATCGAAATCTAATACTGGTCACCCAGGAGCCGGTAAAATCACAAACTGTTAGAGGATTCACTCTTCTTGTATTTAAGACGGCATTGGTCTTTTGCATTCGACCCCGATGTAGTTCTTGGTTTAATGGTCAATGTGAAGGTCGAAGGGATACAGTAAACCTGCACTGGTGCATCGGAATCTAATACTGGTCTTCCAGGAGCCGCTCAAACCACAAACTCTTAGATGATTCACTCTTCTTGTACTTAAGTTGTTCATTGTCTCATCTGTATTCCATCGCGATGCAATTTCTGTGTTTCATGTTCAATGTGAAAGTCCAAGCGATACAGTAAACCTGCACTGGTGCATCGGAATCTAATACTGGTGTCGCAGGAGGCACTCAAACCGCAAGCTCTTAGAAGATACACTCTTCTTGTACTTAAGTCGGCACTGTCCCTTTTGCATTCTATCCCG
Organism: Schistocerca piceifrons; assembly: GCF_021461385.2. NCBI lineage: Eukaryota > Metazoa > Arthropoda > Insecta > Orthoptera > Acrididae > Schistocerca > Schistocerca piceifrons. Next base: position 962,582,715 of record NC_060149.1, read on the forward strand.
AAGCAATATCTGTGTTTCTTGGACAATGTAAAGGTCCAAGGCATACAGTAAACCAGCACTGCTGCATCGGAATCTAATACTGTTCTCCCAGGAGCCACTCAAAGCACAAACTCATAGAAGATTCACTCTTCTTCTACTTAAGTCGCGGTTGTCCCTTTTGTATTCAATGCCGATGCAATTTCTGTGTTTCATGGTCAATGTGAAAGTCCAAGGGATACATTAAACCTGGACTGGTCCATCGGAATCTAATACTGGTCTCCAATGAGCCGCTCAAATCACAAACTCTTAGAAGATTCACTCTTCTTGTTCTTAAATCGGCAGTGTCCCTTTTGTAGTCAATCCCGAAGCAATTTCTGTGTTTCCTGGTCAAAGGGAAGGTCCAAGGGATACCGTATACCTGCACTGGCGAAGCGGAATCTAATACTGGTCTCCCAGGAGCCGCTCAAACCACAAACTCATAGAAGATTCACTTTTCTTGTACTTAAGTGGGCATTATCCCTTTTGAATTCAATGCCGATGCAATTTCAGTGTTTCATGGACAATGTGAACGTCCAAGGGATACAGTAAATCTGCACTGGTGCATCGGAATCTAATACTGGTCTCCCAGGAGCCGTTCTAAGCACTAACTCTTACAAGATACACTCTTCTTGTACTTAAGCCGGCATTGTCAATTTTTTTTATTCAATCCTGAAGCAATTTCTGTGTTTCATGGTCAATGTGAAGGTCCAAAGGGATACAGTAAACCTGCACTGGTGCATCGGAATCTAATTCAGGTCTCGCAGGAGCCGCTCTAAGCACAAACTCTTAGAAGATACACTCTTGTTGTACTTAAGTGGGGATTGTCCTTTTTGTATTCAATGCCGATGCAATTTCTGTGTTTCATGGACAATGTGAATGTCCAAGGGATACAGTAAACCTGCACTGGTGCATCGGAAACTAATACTGGTCTCCCAGAAGCCGCTTAAACCACAAACTCTTAGAAGATTCACTCTTCTTGTACTTAAGTCGTTCATTGTCCCATCTGTATTCAATCGCGATGCAATTTCTGTGTTTCATGGTCAATGTAAAGGTCCAAGGGATGCAGTAAACCTGCACTGGTGCATCGGAATCTAATACTGGTCTCCGAGGAGCCGCTCAAAGCTCGAACTCATAGAAGATTCACCATTCCCGTACTTAAGTGGGCATTGTGCATTTTGTATTCCATCCCGTTGCGGTTTCTGTGGTTCATGGTCAATGTGAAGGTCCAAGGGATACAGTAAACCTGCACTGTTGCATAGGAATATAATACATGTCTCCCAGGAGCCGCTCAAAGCACAAGCTCTTAGAAGATTCACTCTTCTGGTACTTAATACGGCATTGTACATTTTGTTATCAATGCCGATGCAATTTCTAAATGTCATGGTCAATGTGATGGTCCAAGGGATACGGTAAATCTGCACTGGTGCAACGGAACCTAATACTGGTCTCCCAGGAGCCGCTGAAACCATTACCTCTTAGAAGATTCGCCCCTCTTGTACTTAAGTCGGCATTGTCCCTTTTATATCAACCCCGATGTAATTTCTGTGTTTTATTGTCAATGTGAAGGTCCAAGGGATACAGTTAACCTGCACTGGTGCATCAGAATCTAATACTGGTATTCCAGGGCCAGCTCCAAGCACAAACTCTTAGAAGAATCACTCTTCTTGTACTTACGTCGGCATTTTCACTTTTGTATTCCATCCCGATACACTTTCTGTGTTCTATGGTCAATGTGAAGGTCCATGGGATACAGTAAACATGCACTGGTGTATCAGAATCTAATACTAGTCTCCCAGGAGCCGCTCAAAGCAGAAAATCTTAGAAGCCTCTATCTTCTTGTACTTAAGTCGACATTGTGCCTCTTGTATTCAATCCCGATGCGATTTCTGTGTTTCATGGCCAATGCGAAGGTCCTAGGGTTACAGTAAACCTGCACTCGTGCATCGAAATCTAATACTGGTCACCCAGGAGCCGATAAAACTACAAACTCTTACAAGGTTCACTCTTCTTGTACTTAAGACGGCAATGTCCCGTTCGTATTCAATCCCGAAGCAATTTATGTGTTTCATGGTCAATGTGATGGTCCAAGGGATACTGTAAACCTGCACTGGTGCATCGCAATCTCATAATGGTCTCCCAGGAGCCGCTCAAACCACAAACTCTTTGAAGATTCACACTTCATGTACCTAAGTCGGCATTGTCCCTTTCGTATTCAACCCCGATGTAGTTTTTGGTTTAATGGCCAATGTCAAGGTCCAAGGGATACAGTAAACCTGCACTGGTGCAACGGAATCTAATACTGGTCTCCCAGGAACCGCTCAAATCACAAACTCTTAGAAGATTCACTTTTCTTGTACTTAACTCGGCATTGTCCCTTTTGTTTTCAATCCCGAGGCAATTTCTGTGTTTCATGTTGAATGTGAAGATCCAAGGGATACAGTAAACCTGCACTGGTGCATCGGAATCTAAAACTGGTCTCCCAGGAGTCGCTCAAACCAAAAACTCTTAAAAGATTCACTCTTCTTGTACTTAAGTCGGCATTGTGCCTTTTGTATTCTATCTCGTTCCGATTTCTGTGTTTAATGGTCAATGTGAAGGTCCAAGGGATACAGTAAACCTACACTGGTGCATCGGTGTCTAATACTGGTGTCCCAGGATTCGCTCTAACCGCAAACTCTTAGAACATCCACTCTTCTTGTACTTAAGTCGGCATTGTCCCTTTTGTATTCAATCCCGATGCAATTTCTGTGTTTCATGGTCAATGTGAAGGTCCAAGGGATACAGTAAACCTGCCATGGTGCATCGGAATCTAATACTGGTCTCCCAGGAGCCGCTCAAAACACAAACTCTTAGAAGATTCACTCTTCTTGTACCTAAGTCGTCATTGTCCCTTTTGTATTCAACCCCGATGTAGTTTTTGGTTTAATGGTCAATGTGAAGGTCCTAGGGATGCAGTAAACCTGCACTTGTGCTTCGGAATCTAATACTGGTCTCCCAGGAGGCGCTCAAATCACAAACTCTTAGAAGATTCACTCCTCTTGTACCTAAGTCGGCATTGTCCTTTTTTTTTCAACCCCGATGTAGTTTTTTGTTTAATGGTCAATGTGAAGGTCCAAGGGGTATAGTACACCTGCACTGGTGCATCGGAATCCAGTACTGGTGTCCCGTGATCCGCTCAAAGCGCAAACCATTAGATGATTCACTCTTCTTGTACTTAAGTCGGCATTGTCCCTTTTGCATTCAACCCAGATGCAAATTCTATGTTCCATGGTCAATGTGAACGTCCAAGGGATACAGTAAACCTGGACTGGTGCCTGGAATCAAATACTGATATCCCAGGGGCCGCTCTAAGCTCAAATTCTTAGAAAATTCGCGCTGCTTGCACTTAAGTCGGCATTGTCCCTTTTGTATTCAATGCCGATGCAATTTCTGTGTATCATGGTCAATGTGAAGGACCAAGGGATACAGTAAACCTGCACTGGTGCATCGGAATCTAATTCAGGTCTCCCAGGAGCCACTCAAAGCACTAACTCTTAGAAGATTCACTCTTCTTGTACTTAAGTCGACATTGTGCCTCTTGTAATCAATCCCGATACGATTTCTGTGTTTCATGGGAATGTGAAGGTCCTAGGGATACAGCAAACCTGCCCTGGTGCATCGGAATCTAGTACTGGTCTCCCAGGAGACAATCAAACCACAAATTCTTAGAAGATTCACTCTTCTTGTACTTAAGTCGGCATTGTCACTTTCGTATTCATTCCCGATGCAATTTCTGTATTTCATGGTCAATGTGAAGGACCAAATCATACATTAAACTTGAACTGGTGCGTCGGAATCTAATACTGGACTCCCAGGAGCCGCTCAAAGCACGAACTCTTAGAAGATTCACTCTTCTTGTGCTTATGTCAGCATTGTCCCTTTTGTATTCAATGCCGACGCAATTTCTGTGTTTCATGGTGAATGTGAAGGTCCAAGAGATACAGTAAACCTGCACTGGTGCTACGGAATCTAACACTGGTCTCCCAGGAGCCGCTGAAAGCACAATCTCTTAGAAGATTCACTCTTCTTCTACTTCAGTCGGGATTGTCCTTTTGTATTTATTCCCGATGCAAATTCTGTGTCTCATGGTCAATCTGAAGGTCCAAGGGATACAGTAAACCTGCACTGGTGCATCGGAATGTAGTACTGGTCTCCCAGGAGCCGCTCAAACCACAAATTCTTAGAAGATTCTATCTTCTTGTACTTATGTCGACATCGTGCCTCCTGTATTCAATCCCGATGCAATAACTGTGTTTCATGGCCAATGCAAAGGTCCTAGTGTTACAGTAAACCTGCACTGGTGCATCGGAATCTTATACTGGTCACCCAGGAGCCGATAAAACCACAAACTCTAAGAAGCTTCACTCTTCTTGTACTTAAGTCGGCAATGTCCCTTTTGTATTCAATCCCGAAGCAATGTATGTGTTTCATGGCCAATGTGATGGTCCAAGGGATACAGTAAATCTGCACTGGTGCATCGCAATTTAATAATGGTCTCCAAGGAGCCGCTCAAACCACAATCTCTCTGAAGATTCACTCTTCTTGTACCTAAGTCGTCATTGTCCCTTTTGTATTCAACCCCGATGTAGTTTTTGGTTTAATGGTCAATGTGAAGGTCCTAGGGATGCAGTAAACCTGCACTTGTGCTTCGGAATCTAATACTGGTCTCCCAGGAGGCGCTCAAATCACAAACTCTTAGAAGATTCAATCTTCTTGTACTTAAGTCGGGATTGTCCCTTTTGTTTTCAATCCCGATGCAATTTCTGTGTTTCATGGTGAATGTGAAGGTCCAAGGGATACAGTACACCTGCACTGGTGCATCGAAATCTAATACTGTTCTCCCAGGAGCCGCTCAAACCACAAGCTCTTAAAAGATTCACCCTTCTTGTACTTAAGTCGTTCATTGTCCCTTTTATATTCAATCGCCGTGCAATTTCTGTGTTTCATGGTCAATGTGAAGGTCCAAGAGATACGTTAAACCTGCACTGCTGCATCGGGTTCTAATACTCGTATCCCACGAGCCGCTCAAACCACAAGCTCTTAGAGGATTTACTCTTCTTGTGATTAAGTCGGCGTTGTCCACTTTGTATTCAGTGCCGGTTCATTTTCTGTGTTTCATGGTCAAAGTGAAGGTCCAAGATATACGGTAAACCTGCACTGCTGCATCGGATTCTAATACTCGTATCCCAGGAGCCGCTCAAACCACGAACTCTTTGAAGATTCACTCTTCTTGTACTTAAGTCGGCATTGTGCCTTTAGTATTCTATCCCGTTGCAATTTCTGTGTTTCATGTTAAATGTGAAGGTCCAAGGGATACATTAAACCTGCACTAGTGCAGCGGAATCTAATTCAGGTCACCCAGGATCCGCTTAAAGCACAAAATCTTAGAAGATTCACTCTTCTTGTACTTAAGTCGGCATTGTCCCTTTTGTATTCAATCCCGATGCAATTTCTGTGTTTCATGGTCAATGTGAAGGTCCAAGGGATACAGTAAACCTGCCCTGGTGCATCGGAATCTAATACTGGTTTCCCAGGAGCCGATCAAAGCATAAACTCTTAAAGGATTCACTCCTGTAGTACTTAAGTTGGCATTTACCCTTTTGTATTCAATCCCGATGCAACTTCTGTGTTTCATGGTCAATGTGAAATTCCAAGCGATACAGTAAACCTGCACTGGTGCATCAGATTCTAATACTAGTCTCCCAGGAGCCGCTCAAAGCAGAAAATCTTAGAAGACTCTATCTTCTTGTACTTAAGTCGACATTGTGCCTCTTGTATTCAATCCCGATGCGATTTCTGTGTTTCATGCCAATGCGAAGGTCCTAGGGTTACAGTAAACCTGCACTGGTGCATCGGAATGCAATACTGGTCACCCAGGAGCCGATAAAACCACAAACACTTACAAGATTCACTCTTCTTGTACTTAAGACGGCAATGACCCTTTCGTATTCAATCCCAAAGCAATTTATGTGTTTCATGGTCAATGTGATGGTCCAAGGGATACTGTAAACCTGCACTGGTGCATCGCAATCTAATAATGGTTTCCCAGGAGCCGCTCAAACCACAAACTCTTTGAAGATTCACACTTCTTGTACCTAAGTCGTCATTGTGCCTTTTGTATTCTATCTCGTTCCGATTTCTGTGTTTCATGGTCAATGTGAAGGTCCAAGGGATACAGTAAACCTACACTGGTGCATCGGTGTCTAATACTGGTGTCCCAGGATTCGCTCTAAACGCAAACTCTTAGAACATCCACTCTTCTTGTACTTAAGTCGGCATTGTAACTTTTGTATTCAATCCCGATGCAATTTCTGTGTTTCATGGTCAATGTGAAAGTCCAAGGGATACAGTAAACCTGAACTGGTGCATCGGAATCTAATTCTGGTCTCCCAGGAGCCGATGAAAGCACAGAGTCTTAGAGGGTTCACTCTTCTTGTACTTATGTTGGCATTGACACTTTTGTATTCTATCCCGATGCAATTTCTGTGTTTCATGGTCAATGTGAAATTCCAAGGGACACAGTAGATCTGCACTGGTGCATCGGAATCTAATACTGGTCTCCCAGGCGCCGCTCAAACACTAACTCTTAGATGATTCACTCTTCTTGTACTTAAATCGGCAGTGTCCCTTTTGTATTCAATCCCGAAGCAATTTCTGTGTTTCATGGTCAATGGGAGGGTCCAAGGGATACAGCATATCTACATCTACATCTACATTGATACTCCACAAGCCACCCAACGGTGTGTGGCGGAGGGCACTTTACGTGCCACTGTCATTACCTCCCTTTCCTGTTCCAGTCGCGTATGGTTCGCGGGAAGAACGACTGTCTGAAAGCCTCCGTGCGCGCTCTAATCTCTCTAATTTTACATTCGTGATCTCCTCGGGAAGTATAAGTAGGGGGAAGCAATATATTCGATACCTCATCCAGAAACGCACCCTCTCGAAACCTGGCGAGCAAGCTACACCGCGATGCAGAGCGCCTCTCTTGCAGAGTCTGCCACTTGAGTTTATTAAACATCTCCGTAACGCTATCACGGTTACCAAATAACCCAGTGACGAAACGCGCCGCTCTTCTTTGGATCTTCTCTATCTCCTCCGTCAACCCGACCTGGTACGGATCCCACACTGATGAGCAATACTCAAGTATAGGTCGAACGAGTGTTTTGTAAGCCACCTCCTTTGTTGATGGACTACATTTTCTAAGCACTCTCCCAATGAATCTCAACCTGGTACCCGCCTTACCAACAATTAATTTTATATGATCATTCCACTTCAAATCGTTCCGTATGCATACTCCCAGATATTTTACAGAAGTAACTGCTACCAGTGTTTGTTCCGCTATCATATAATCATACAATAAAGGATCCTTCTTTCTATGTATTCGCAATACATTACATTTGTCTATGTTAAGGGTCAGTTGCCACTCCCTGCACCAAGTGCCTATCCGCTGCAGATCTTCCTGTATTTCGCTACAATTTTCTAATGCAGCAACTTCTCTGTATACCACAGCATCATCCGCGAAAAGCCGCATGGAACTTCCGACACTATCTACTAAGTCATTTATATATATTGTGAAAAGCAATGGTCCCATAACACTCCCCTGTGGCACGCCAGAGGTTACTTTAACGTCTGTAGACGTCTCTCCATTGATAACAACATGCTGTGTTCTGTTTGCTAAAAACTCTTCAATCCAGCCACACAGCTGGTCTGATATTCCGTAGGCTCTTACTTTGTTTATCAGGCGACAGTGCGGAACTGTATCGAACGCCTTCCGGAAGTCAAGAAAAATAGCATCTACCTGGGAGCCTGTATCTAGTATTTTCTGGGTCTCATGAACAAATAAGGCGAGTTGGGTCTCACACGATCGCTGTTTCCGGAATCCATGTTGATTCCTACATAGTAGATTCTGGGTTTCCAGAAATGACATGATACGCGAGCAAAAAACATGTTCTAAAATTCTACAAGAGATCGACGTAAGAGATATAGGTCTATAGTTTTGCGCATCTGCTCGACGACCCTTCTTGAAGACTGGGACTATCTGTGCTCTTTTCCAATCATTTGGAACCTGCATACCTGCACTGGTGCTCCTGAATCTAATACTGGTCTCCCAGGAACCACTCAAACCACAAACTCTTAAATGATTCACTCTTCTTGTACTTAAGTCGGCGTTGTCCCTTTTGTATTCAACCCAGATGCAAATTCTATGTTCCATGGTCAATGTGAAGGTCCAAGGGATACAGTAAACCTGGACTGGTGCCTGCAATCAAATACTGTTATCCCAGGGGCCGCTCTAAGCACAAATTCTTAGAAAATTCGCGCTTCTTGTACTTAAGTTGGCATTGTGCCTTTTATATTCAATGCCGATGCATTTTCTGTGTTTCATGGTCAATGTGAAAGTCCAAGGGATACAGTAAACCAGAACTGGTGCATCGGAATCTAATTCAGGTCTCCCAGTAGCCGCTCAAAGCACAAACTCTTAGAAGATTCACTCTTCTTGTACTTAAGTCGGCATTGTCCCTTTTGTATTCAATGCTGATGCAATTTATGTGTTTCATGGTCAATGTGAAGGAACAAGGGATACAGAAAACCTGCACTGGTGCATCGGAATCTAATCCAGGTCTCCCAGGAGCCGCTCTAAGCACTAACTCTTAGAAGATTCAATCTTCTTGTACTTATGTCGGCATAGTGCCTTTTGTAATCAATACCAATGCGATTTCTGTGTTTCATGGTCAATGTGAAGGTCCAAGGGATACAGTAACCTGAGCCGGTGCATCGGAATCTGATACTGGTGTCCCAGGAGCTGCTCAAGCCGCAAGCTCTTAGAAGATACACTCTTCTTGTACTGAAGTCGGCATTGTCCCTTTCGTATTCATTCCCGATGCAATTTCTGTGTTTCGTAGTCAATGTGAAAGTCCAAGGGATACAGTAAACCAGAACTGGTGCATCGGAATCTAGTACTGGTCTCCCAGGATTAGATCAAACCACAAACTTTTAGAAGATACACTCTTCTTGTACTTAAATCGGCAGTGTCCCTTTTATATTCAATCCCAATGCAATATCTCTGTTTAATGGTCAATGTGAAGGTCCAAGCGATACGGTATACCTGCGCTGGTGCAACGGAATCTAATACTGGTATACTGGTCTTCCAGGAGCCGCACAAACCATTAACTCTTAGAAGATTCACTCTCCTTGTACTTAAGTCGGCATTGTACCTTTTATATTCAACCCCGATGTAATTTCCGTGTTTAATGGTCAATGAAAGGTCCAAAGGGATACAGTAAACCTGCACTGGTGGATCGGTATCTAATACTGGTCTCCCAGGAGCCGCTCAAACCACAAACTCTTAGAAGCTTCACTCTTCTTGTACTTCAGTCTGCAATGTCCTTTTCTTTTCAATCCCGAAGCAATGTATGTGTTTCATGGCCAATGTGATGGTCCAAGGGATACAGTAAACCTGCACTGGTGCATCGCAATCTAATACTGGTCTCCCAGGAGACGCTCAAATCACAAACTCTTAGAAGATTCACTCTTCTTGTACTGAAGTCGGCATTGTCCCTTTTGTTATCAATTCCGATGCAATTTCTGTGTTTCATGGTTAATGTGAAGGTCCAAGGGATACAGTACACCTGCACTGGTGCATCGAAATCTAATACTGTTCTTCCAGGAGCCGCTCAAACCACAAGCTCTTAAAAGATTCACTCTTCCTGTACTTAAGTCGTTCCTTGTCCCCTTTATATTCAATCGCGATGCAATTTCTGTGTTTCATGGTCAATGTGAAGGTCCAAGAGATATGGTAAACCTGCACTGCTGCATCGGATTCTAATACTCGTATCCCAGGAGCCGCTCAAACCACGAACTCTGAGAAGATTCACTCTTCTTCTACTTAAGTTGGCATTGTGCCTTTAGTATTCTATCCCATTGCAATTTCTGTGTTTCATTATCAATGTGAAGGTCCAAGAGATACGGTAAACCTGCACTGCTGCATCGGATTCTAATACTCGTTTCCCAGGAGCCGCTCAAACCACAAACACTTAGAAGATTTAATCTTCGTGTAATTAAGTCGGCGTTGTCCACTTTGTATTCAATGCCGATGCATTTTCTGTGTTTCATGGTCAATGTGAAGGTCCAAGATATACGGTAAACCTGCACTGCTGCATCGGATTCTAATACTCGTATCCCAGGAGCCGCTCAAACCACGAAATCTTAGTAGATTCACTCTTCTTGTACTTAAGTCGGCATTGTGCCTCTTGTATTCAATCCCGATACGATTTCTGTGTTTCATCGCAATGTGTAGGTCCTAGGGATACAGTAAACCTGCCCTGGTGCATCGTAATCTAGTAGTGGTCTCCCAGGAGACGATCATACCACAAACTCTTAGATGATTCACTCTTCGTGTACTTAAATCAGCAGTGTTCCTTTTCCATTCAATCCCGAAGGAATATCTCTGTTTATGGTCAATGTGAAGGTCCAAGGGATACAGTAAACCTGCACTGGTGCATCGGAATCTAATACTGGTCTCCCAGGAGCCGCTCTTAGCACTAACTCTTAGAAGATTCACTCTTCTTGTACTTAAGTCGCCATTGTCCCTTTTGTATTCAAACCCGATGCAATTTCTGTGTTTCATGTAGAATGTGAAGATCCAAGGGATACAGTAAACCTGCACTGGTGGATCGGAATCTAATACTGGTCTCCCAGGAGCCGCTCAACCCACAAACTCTTAAAAGATTCACTCTTCTTGTACTTAAGTCGGCAATGTGCCTTTTGTATTCTATCTCGTTCCGATTTCTGTGTTTCATGGTCAATGTGAAGGTCCAAGGGATACAGCAAACCTACACTGGTGCATCGGTGTCTAATACTGGTGTCCCAGGATTCGCTCTAACCGCAAACTCTTAGAACATACACTCTTCTTGTACTTAAGTCGGCATTGTCAATTTTGTATTCAATCCCGATGCAATTTCTGTGTTCCATGTTCAAAGTGAAAGTCCAAGGGATACAGTGAACCTGCACTGGTGCATCGGAATCTAATTCTGGTCTCCCAGTTGCCGATCAAAGCACAGAGTCTTAGAGGGTTCACTCTTTTTTGTACTTAAGTTGGCATTGACACTTTTGTATTCTATCCCGATGCAATTTCTGTGTTCCATGTTCAAAGTGAAAGTCCAAGGGATACAGTGAACCTGCACTGGTGCATCGGAATCTAATTCTGGTCTCCCAGTTGCCGATCAAAGCACAGAGTCTTAGAGGGTTCACTCTTTTTTGTACTTAAGTTGGCATTGACACTTTTGTATTCTATCCCGATGCTATTACTGTGTTTCATGGTCAATGTGAACGTTCACGGGATACGGCAAACCTGCACTGGTGCATCGGAATCTAATACTGGTCTCCCAGGAGTCGCTCAAACTACAAACTCTTAGAAGATTCAATCTTCTTGTACTTAAGACGGCATTGTCCCTTTTGTATTCAATCTCGATGAAATTTCTGTGTTTCATGGTCAATGTGAAGGTCCAAGGGATACAGTAAACCTGCACTCGTGCATCGTAATCTAATACTGGCCTCCCAGGAGCCACAGGACCACAAACTCTTAGAGGATTCACTCTTCTTATACTTAAGACGGCATTGTCCCTTTTGTTTTCAATCCCGATGCGATTTCAGTGTTTCATGGTCAATGTGAAGCTCCAAGGGTTACAGTAAACCTACGCAGGTGCATCGGAATCTAGTAGTAGTCTCCCAGGATCCGCTCAAACCACAAATTTTTTGAAGATTCACTCTTCTTGTACTTAAGTCGGCATTATCCCTTTTGTCTTCCATCTCGATACAATTTCTGTGTTTCATGGTCAACGTGAAGGTCCAAGTGATACAGTAAAACTGCTCTGGTGCATCGGAATCTAATACTGGTCTCCCAGGAGCCGCTCAAACCACCAAGTCTTAGAAGTTTCACTTTTCTTCTATTTTTGTCGTCATTGTCCCTTTTGTATTCAATCCCGATGCAATTTCTGTGGTTCATGGTCAATGTGAACGTCCAAGGGATACAGTAACCCTGCACTGGTGCATCGGAATTTAGTACCGGTCTCGCAGGAGCCGCTCAAAGCAGAAATTCTTGCAAGATTCACTCTTCTTGTACTTAAGTCGGCATTGTCCCTTTTGCATTCAATGCCGATGCAATTTCTGTGTTTCATGGTCAATGTGATGGTCCAAGGGATACAGTAAACCTGCACTGGTGCATCGGAATCTAATACTGGTCTCCCAGGAGCTGCTCAAACAACAAACTCTTAGACGATTCGTACTACTTGTAATTAAGTCGGCATTGTCCCTATTGTATACATCCCGAAGCAATTTCTGTGTTTCATGGTCAATGTGAAGGTCCAAGGGATACAGTTAACCTGCACTGGTGCATCGGAATCTAATACTGGTGTCCCAGGAACCGCTCTAATCCTAAACTCTTAAGAGATTCACTCTTCTTGTACTTAAGTCGGCATTGTCGCTATTGTATTCAATCCCGATGCACTTTCTGTGTTTCATGGTCAATGTGAAGGTCCATGGGATACAGTAAACCAGCATTGGTGCATCGGAATCTAGTACAGGGCTCCCAGGAGCCGAACAAACCACAAACTCTTAGAAGATTCACTCTTCTTGTATTTAAATCGGCAGTGTCCCTTTTGTATCCAATCCCGAAGCAATTTCTGTGTTTCATGGTCAATGGGAATGTCCAAGGGATACAGTATACCTGCACTTGTGCTACGGAATCTAATACTGGTCTCCCAGGAGCCGCTCAAACCATTAACTCTTAGAAGATTCGCTCTTCTTGTACTGAAGTTGGCATTGTCCCTTTTATATTCAACCCTGATGCAATTTCTGTGTTTAATGGTCAATGTGAAGGTCCAAGGGATACTGTAAACCTGCACTGGTGCATCCGAATCTAATAATGGTCTCCCAGGAGCCGCTCAAGTCACAAACTCTTTGAAGTTTCACTCATCTTGTACTTAAGTCGGGATTGTCCCTTTTGTATTCATTCCCGATGCTATTTCTGTGTTTCATGGTCAATCTGATGGTCCAAGGGATACAGTAAACGTGCACTGGTGCATCGGAAACTAATACTGGTCTCCCAGGAGCCGCTCAAACCACAAACTCTTAGGAGATTCACTCTTCTTATACCTAAGTTTCATTTTCCCTTTTGTATTCAATCCCGATGCAATTTCTGTGTTTCATGGTCAATGTGAAGGTCCAAGGGATACAGTAAACCTGCACTGGTGCATAGGAATCTAATACTCGCCTCCCTGGAGCCACTCTAAGCACAAACTCTTAGAAGATTTACTCTTCTTGTACTTAAGCCGGTATTGTCCCTTTTGCATTCAATCCCGATGCAATTTCTGTGTGTTATGGCCAATGTGATGGTCCTAGGGATACAGTAAAAATGCACTGGTGCATCAGAATCTAATACTGGTCACCCAGAAGCCGTCCACAACACGAACTCTTAGAAGATTCACTCTTCTTGTACTTCAGTCGGCATTGTGCCTTTTGTATTCCATCGCGTTGCAATTTCTTTTTTTCATGGTCATTGTGAAGGTCCATTGGATACAGTAATCCAGCACGGGTGCATCGGAATCTAATAATCGCCTCCCAGGAGCCGCTCTAATCATAAACTCTTAAGAGACTCACTCTTCTTGTACTTAAGTCGGTATTGTCCATTTTGTATTCAATCCCGATGCATTTTCTGGGTTTCGTGGCAAACGTGAAGGTCCAAGGGATACAGTGAACCTGCACGGGTGCATCGGAATCTAATACTTATCTCCCAGAGGCCGCTCACAGCACGAACTCTTAGCAGATTCACTCTTCTTGTACTTAAGTCGGATTGTGCCTTTTGTATTCTATCCCGTTGCAATTTCTTTGTTTCATGGTAATTGCGCAAGTCCAAGCGATACAGTAAACCTGCATTGGTGCATCGGAATCTAATACTGGTCTCCCAGGAGCCGCTCAAATCACAAACCCTTAGAAGATTCACTCTTCTTGTAATTAAATCGGCAGTGTCCCTTTTGTATTCAATCCCGAAGCAATTTCTGTGTTTAATGGTCAATGGGAATGTCCAAGGGATACAGTAAACGTGCACTGGTGCATCGGAATCTAATACTGGTCTCCCAGGAGCCGCTCAAACCACAAACTCTTAAGAAATTCACTCTTCTTCTACTTAAGTCTTCATTGTACCTCCTGTATTCAATCCCGATGCGATTTCTGTGTTTCATGGTCAATGTGAAGGTCCTAGGTATACAGTAAACCTGCACTGGTGCATCGGAATCTAATACTGGTCCCTCAGGAGCCGATCAGACCACAAACTCCAAGAAGATACTCTCTTCTTGTACTTAAGCCGGCATTGTCCCTTTTGTATTCCATCCTGAAGCAATTTCTGTGTTTCATTGTCAATGTGAAGGTCCAAGGCATACAGTAAACCTGCACTGCTACATCGGAATCTAATACTGGTCTCCCAGGAGCCGCTCAAACCACAAACTCTTAGAAGATTCACTCTTCTTGCACCTAAGTCGGCATTGTCCCTTTTGTATTCAACCCCGATGTAGTTTTTGTTTTTGTGGTCAATGTGAAAGTCCAAGGGATACATTACACCTGCACTGGTGCATCGGAATCTGGTACTGGTCTCCCAGGAGACGCTCAAAGCACAAGCTCTTAGACGATTCACTCTTCTTCTACTTAAGTCGGCATTGTCCCTTTTATATTCAATCCCGATGCAAATCCTATGTTTCATGGTCAATGTGAAGGTTCAAGGGATACAGTAAACCTGCAGTGAAGCATCGGAATCTAATTCTGATCTCCGAGGACCGGCTCTAAACTCAAACTCTTAGAAGATTCACGCTTCTTGTATTTAAGTCGGTATTGTACCTTTTGTATTCAATCCCTATGCAAATTCTGTGTTTCATGGTCAATGTGATGGTCCAAGAATTACAGTAAAAATGCACTGGTGCATCGGTATTTAATACTGGTCTCCCAGGACCGATCAAACCACAAACTCTTAGAAGAATCTCTCTTCTTGTACTTAAGTCGGCATTGTCAATTTTTTATATTCAATCCTGAAGCAATTTCTGTATTTCATGGTCAATGTGAAGGTCCAAGGGATACAGTACACCTGCACTGGTGCATCGGAATCCAATACTGGTCTCCCAGGTGCCGCTCAAAGCACAAGCACTTAAACGATTCACTCTTTTTGTACTTAAGTCGGCTTTGTATCTTTTGTATTCAATCCTGATGCAAATTCTATGTTTCATGGTCAATGTGAAGGCCCAAGGGATACACTAAACCAGCATTGGTGCATCGGAATCTAATTCTGATCTCCCAGGGCCGGCTCTAAACACAAACTCTTGGAGGATTAACGCTTCTTGTACTTAAGTCGGGATTGTACTTTATGTATTCAATCCCTATGCAATTTCTGGGTTTCACGGTCAATGTGAAGGAGCAAGGGATACAGTAAACCTGCACTGGAGTATCGGAATCTAATACAGGTCTCCCAGGAGCCGCTCAAACCACAAACTCTTAGAAGATTGACTCATCTTGTACTTAAGTCGGGAATGTCTCTTTTTTCTTCAATGCCGATGCAATTTCTGTGTTTCATGGACAATGTAAAGGTCCAAGGGATACAGTAAACCAGCACTGGTGCATCGGAATCTAATACTGGTCTCCTAGAAGCCGCTCAAACCACAAACTCATAGGAGATTCACTCTTCTTGTAATTAAGTCGTTCATTGTCCCATCTGTATTCAATCGCGATGCAATTTCTGTGTTTCATGGTCAATGTGAAAGTCCAAGGGATACAGTAAACCTGCACTGGTGCATCGGAATCTAATATTGGTGTCCCAGGAGCAGCTCAAACCGTAAGCTCTTCGAAGATACACTTTTCTTGTACTTAAGACGGCATTGTCCCTTTTGTATTCAATGCCAATGCGATTTCTGTGTTTCATGGTCAATGTGAAGGTCCTAGGTTTACAGAAAACCTGCACGGGTGCATCGGTATCTAATACTGGTCTTCCAGGAGCCGCTCAAACCGCAAACTCTTAGAAGATTCACTCTTCGTGTACTTAAGTCGGCATTGCTCCTTTTGTATTCAATGCCGATGCAATTTTTGTGTTTCATGGTCAATGTGAAGTTCCAAGGTATACAGCAAACTTGCACTGGTGCATCAGAATCTAATACTGGTCCCCCAGGAGCCGCTCAAAGCTCGAACTCTTAGAAGATTCACCCTTCCCGTATTTAAATCGGCATTGTGCCTTTTGTATTCCATCCTGTTGCGATTTCTGTGTTCCATGGTCAATGTGAAGGTCCAAGGGATACAGTAAACCTGCACTGTTGCATAAGAATCTAATACATGTCTCCCAGGAGCCGCTCAAAACACAAGCTCTTAGAAGATTCACTCTTCTTGTACTTAAGTCGGCATTGTAAATTTTGTATTCAATGCCGATGCAATTTCTATTTTTCATGGTCAATGTAAAGATCCAAGGGATACAGTAAACCTGCGCTGGTGCAACGGAATCTCATACTGGTCTCCCAGGAGCCGCTGAAACTATTAACTCTTAGAAATTCGCCTCTCTTGTACTTAAGTCGGCATTGTCCCTTTTATATCAACCCCGATGTAAATTCTGTGTTTAATGGTCAATGTGAAGGTCTAAGGGATACAGTTAACCTGAACTGGTGCATCGGAATCTAATACTGGTCTCCCAGGAGTCGCTAAATCACAAACTCATAGAAGATTCACTCATCTTGTGTTTAAGTCGGGATTGTCCCTTTTGTATTCAATCGCGATGCAATTTCTGTGTCTCATGGTCAATATGAAGGTCCAAGGGGTACAGTAAACCTGAACTGGTGCATCGGAATCTAATACGGGTCTCCGAGGAGCCGCCCAAACCACAAACACTTAGAAGATTCACTCTTCTTATACTTAAGACGGCTTTGTCCCTTTTGTATACAATCCCGATGCAATTTCTGTATCTCATGGTCAATGTGAATGTCCACGGTATTCTGTAAACCTGCACTGGTGCATCGGAATCTAATAGTGGTCTCCCAAAAGCCGCTAAAAGCACGAACTCTTAGAAGATTCACTCTTCTTGTACTTAAGTCGGTATTGTGCCTTTTGTATTTCATCGCGTTGCAATTTCGGTGTTTCATGGTCAACGTGAAGGTCCAAGGGATACAGTAAACCTGCGCTGGTGCAACGGAATCCAATACTGGTCTCCCAGGTGCCGCTCAAAGCACAAACTCTTAGAAAATTCATTCTTCTAGAACTTAAGTCGGCATTGTCCCTTTTGTATTCAATCCCGTCGCAATTACTGTGTTTCATGGTCAATGTGAAGGTCCAAGGGATACAGTAAAGCTGCACTGGTCTATCGGAATCTAATACTGAACTCCCAGGAGCGGCTAAATCACAAACTCATAGAAGATTCACTCATCTTGTGCTTAAGTCGGGATTGTCCCTTTTGTATTCAATCGCGATGCAAATTCTGTGTTTCATGGTCAATCTGAAGGTCCAAAGGATACAGTACACATGCACTGGAGCATCGGAATCTAATACTGGTCTCCCAGGTGCCGCTCTAAGCAGAAGATACACTCTTCTTGTACATAAGTCGACATTGTGCCTTTAGTATTCAATCCCGTTGAGATTTTTGTGTTTCATGGTCAATGTGAAAGTCCAAGGGATACAGTAAACATGCACTGGTGTATCAGAATCTAATACTGATCCCCCAGGAGCCGCTCAAACCACAAATTCTTAGAAGATTTGCTCTTTCTGTACTTAAGTCGTCGCTGTCCCTTTTGTATTCAATCCCCATGTAATTTCTGTGTTTCATGGTCAATGTGAAGATCCATGGGATACAGTAAACCTGCACTGGTGCATTGGAATCTAATACTAGTCTCCCAGGTGCCGCTCAAAGCAGAAAATCTTAGAAGATTCTATCTTCTTGCACTTAAGTCGACATTGTGCCTCTTGTATTCAATCCCGATGGATTTCTATGTTTCATGGCCAACGCGAAGGTCCTAGGGTTACAGTAAACCTGCACTGGTCCATCAGACTCTAATACTGGTCACATAGGAGCCGATAAAACCACAAACTCTTAGAAGACTCATTCTTCTTGTACTTAAGTCAGCAATGTCCCTTTTGTATTCAATCCCAAAGCAATTTCTGGGTTTCATGGTCAGTGTGAAGGTCCAAGGGATACAGTAAACCTGCACTGGTGCATCGCAATCTAATAATGGTCTCCCAGGAGCCGCTCAAACCACAAACTCTTAGAAGATTCAATCTGCTTGTACCTAAGCTGGCATTGTCCCTTTTGGATTCAACCCCGACGTAGTTTTTGGTCTAATGGTCAATCTGAAGGTCCAGAGGATAGAGTACAAATGCACTGGTGCATCAGAATCCAATACTGGTCTCCCAGGAGCCGATCAGAGCACAAATTCTTAGACGATTCGCTCTTCTTGTACTTAAGTCGGCATTGTCCCTTTTGTATTTGCCCCGATGCTAGGTCTATGTTTCATGGTCAATGTGAATGTCCAAGGGATACAGTAAACCTGCACTGGTGCATCGGTATCTAATACTGGCCTCCCAGGAGCCGCTCAAACCACATACTCTTAGAAGTTTCACTCTTCTTGTAATTAAGTCGGCGTTGTACATTTTGTATTCAATGCCGATGCTTTTTCTGTGTTTCATGGACAATGCGAAGGTCCAAGGGATACAGTAAACCTGCACTGGTGCATCGGATTCAATTACTGGTATCCCTTGAGACGCTCAAAGCTCGAACTCTTAGAAGATTCACTCTTCTTGTACTTAAGTCGGCATTGTGCGTTTGTATTCTTTCCCGTTGCGATATCTGTGTTTCATGGTGAATGTGAAGGTCCAAGGAATACAGTAAACCTACACTGGCGCATCGGTGTCTAATACTGGTGTCCCAAGACCCGCTCTAACCGCAAACTCTTAGAACATACACTCTTCTTGTACCTAATCGGCATTGTGCCTTTTGTATTCAATCCCAATGCAATTTCTGTGTTTCATGGTCAATGTGAAAGTCCAAGGGATACGGTAAACCTGCACTGGTGCATCGGAATCTAATACTGGTCTCCGAGGAGTCGCTCAAACCACAAAATCTTAAAAGATTCACTCTTCTTGTACTTATGACGGCATTGTCCCGTTTGTATTCAATCTCGATGCAATTTCTGTGTTTCATGGTCAATGTGATAGTCCAAGGGATATAGTAAACCTGCGCCGACGCATCGGAATCTAATACGGGTCTCCGAGGAGCCACCCAAACCACAAACTCTTAGAATAATCACTCTTCTTGTACTTAAGTCGGCATTGTCCCTTTTGTAGTCCATGCCGATGCAATTTCTGTGTTTCATGGTCAATGTGATGGTCCAGGGGATACAGTAAACCTCCACTGGTGCATCGGAATCTAATACTGGTCTCCCAGGAGCTGCTCTAACCACAGAATCTTAGAAGATACACTTCTCTTCTACTTAAGTCGACATTGCCCCTTTTGTATTCAATCCCGATGCATTTTCTGCGTTTCATGGTCAATGTGAACGTCCAAGGGATACAGCAAACCTGCACTGGTGCATCGGAATCTTATACTGGTCCCCAAGGAGGCGCTCAAACTACAAACTCTTAGAAGATTCAATCTTCATATACTTACGTCGGCATTTTCCCTTTTGTATTCAATCCCGATGCAATTTCTGTGTTTCATGGTCTATTTCAAGGTCCAAATGAAACAGTAAACCTGCACTGGTGCATCGGAATCTAACACTGGTCTCCCAGGAGCCGCTCAAACCACAAACTCTTAGAAGATTCACTCTTCTTGTACTTAAGTCGGCATTGTCCTTTTGCATTCATTGCCGATGCAATTTCTGTGCCTCATGGTCAATATGAAGGACCAAGGGATACAGTAAACCTGCACTGGTGCATCGGAATCTAATACTTGCCTCCCAGGAGCCACACAACCACAAACTCTTAGAAGATTCACTCTTCTTATACTTAAGACGGCATTGTCCCTTTTATATTCAATCCCGATGCGATTTCAGTGTTTCATGGTCAATGTGAAGCTCCAGGGGTTACATTAAACCTGCACTGGTACATCGGAATCTAATACTGGACTCCGAGGAGCTGCCCAAACCACAAACTCTTAGAAGATTCACTATTCTTGTACTTAAGTCAGCATTGTCCTTTTTGTATTCAATGCCGATGCAATTTCTGTGTTTCATGGTCTATGCGAAAGTTCAAGGGATACAGTCAAATTCCACTGGTGCATCGTAATCTAATACTGGTCCCCCAGGAGCCGCTCAAACCACAAGCTTTTAGAAGATTCACACTTCTTGTACTTAACTCGGCTTTGTCTCTTTTGTATTCAATCTCGATGTAATTTCTTTGATTCATGGTCAACGTGAAGGTCCAAGTGATACAGTAAACCTGCTCCGGTGGATCGGAATCTAATACTGGTCTCCCAGAAGCCGCTCACAGCACCAACTCCTAGAAGGCTCACTCTTCTTGTACTTAAGTCGGCATTGTGCCTTTTGTATTCTATCCCGTTGCAATGTCTTTGTTTCATGGTCATTGTGAAGGTCCATTGGACACAGTAAACCTGCACTGGTGCATCGGAATCTAATACTTGCCTCCCAGGAGCCACACGACCACAAACTCTTACAAGATTCACTCTTCTTATACTTAAGAGGGCATTGTCCCTTTTGTATTCAATCCCGATGCAATTTCTGCGTTTCATGGTCAATCCGAAGGACCAAGGGAAACGGTAAACATGCACTGGCGCATCGGAATCTAATACTGGCCTTCCAGGAGCCACTCGAACCACAAACTCTTAGAAGATTCACTCTTCTTATACTTAAGTCGACATTGTCCCTTTTGTATTCAATCCCAATGCGATTTCTGTGTTTCATGGTCAATGTAAAGCTCCAAGGGATACAGTAAACCTGCTCTGCTGCATCGGAATCTAATAAAGGTCTCCCAGGAATCGCTCAAACCACCAAGTCTTAGAAGTCTCACTTTTCTTCTATTTCAGTCGTCATTGTCCTTTTGTATTCAATCCCGATGCATTTTCTGTGTTTCATGGTCAATGTGTACGTCCAGCGGATAGAGTAAACCTGCACTGGTGCATCGGAATCTAATACTGGTATCCCAGGAGCCGTTCAAACCACAAACTCTTAGAAGATTCACTCTTCTTGTACTTAAGTCGGTATTGTCCCTTTTGTATTCAATCCCTATGCAATTTCTGTATTTCATGGCCAATGTGAAGGTATAAGGGATACAGTAAACCTGCACTTGTGCATCGGAATCTAATACTGGTCTCCCAGAAGCCGCTCACAGCAAGAACTTTAAGGAGATTAACTCTTCTTGTACTTAAGTCGGCATTGTCCCTTTTGCATTCATTGCCGATGCAATTTCTGTGTCTCATGGTCAATATGAAGGTCCAAGGGATACAGTAAACCTGAACTGGTGCATCGGAATCTAATACAGGCTTCCCAGGAGCCACACGACCACAAACACTTAGAAGATTCACTCTTCTTATACTTAAGACGGCTTTGTCCCTTTTGTATTCAATCCCGATGCAATTTCTGTATCTCATGGTCAATGTGAATGTCCACGGTTTTCTGTAAACCTGCACTGGTGCATCGGAATCTAATACTGGTCTCCCAAATGCCGCTCAAAGCACGAACTCTTAGAAGATTCACTCTTCTTGTACTTAAGTCGGCATTGTGGCTTTTGTATTTCATCGCGTTGCAATTTCGGTGTTTCATGGTCAACGTGAAGGTCCAAGGGATACAGTAAACCTGCGCTGGTGCAACGGAATCCAATACTGGTCTCCCAGGTGCCGCTCAAAGCACAAACTTTTAGAAAATTCATTCTTCTAGTACTTAAGTCGGCATTGTCCCTTTTGTATTCAATCCCGTCGCAATTACTGTGTTTCATGGTCAATGTGAAGGTCCAAGGGATACAGTAAAGCTGCACTGGTGTATCGGAATCTAATACTGAACTCCCAGGAGCCGCTCAAACCACAAACTCTTACAGGATTCACTCTTCTTATACTTAAGTCGGCATTGTCCCTTTTGTATTCAATCTCGATACGATTTCTGTGTTTCATGGTCAATGTGAAGGTCCAAGGGATACAGTAAACCTGCACTGGTGCATCGGATTCTAATACTGGTCTCCCAGGAGATGCTCAAACTACAAACTTTTAGAAGATTCACTCTACTTGTACTT
Source organism: Schistocerca piceifrons (assembly GCF_021461385.2). NCBI lineage: Eukaryota > Metazoa > Arthropoda > Insecta > Orthoptera > Acrididae > Schistocerca > Schistocerca piceifrons. Next base: position 962,605,014 of record NC_060149.1, read on the forward strand.
AAGTCGGCATTGTCCCTATTGTATTCATCCCGATGCAATTTCTGTGTTTCTTGGTCAATGTGAAGGTCCAAGGGATACAGTAAACCTGCACTGGTGCATCAGAATCTAATACTTGTGTCCCAGGAGTCGCTCAAACCACAAAATCTTAGAAGATTCACTCTTCTTGTACTTAAGTCGGCATTGTCCCTTTTGTAGTCCATGCCGATGCAATTTCTGTGTTTCATGGTCAATGTGAAGGTCCAAGGGATACAGTAAACCTGAACTGGTGCATCGGAATCTAATACTGGTCTCCCAGGAGCCGCTCAGACCACAAACTCTTAGAAGATTCAATCTTCTTGTACTTAAGACGGCATTGTCCCTTTTGTATTCAATCTCGATGAAATTTCTGTGTTTCATGGTCAATGTGAAGGTCCAAGGCATACAGTAAACCTGCACTGGTGCATCGTAATGCAATACTGGCCTCCCTGGAGCCACACGACCACAAACTCTTAGAGGATTCACTCTTCTTATACCTAAGAAGGCATTGTCCCTTTTGTTTTCAATCCCGATGCGATTTCAGTGTTTCATGGTCAATGTGAAGTTCCAAGGGTTACAGTAAACCTGCACTGGTGCATCGATATCTAATTCTGGACTCCGAGGAGCTGCCCAAAGCACAGAATCTTAGAAAATTCACTCTTCTTGTACTTAAGTCGGCATTGTCCCCTTTGTATTCAATGCTAATGCAATTTCTGTGTTTCATGGTCAATGTGAAGAGTCAACGGATACAGTAAACCTGCGCAGGTGCATCGGAATCTAGTAGTAGTCTCCCAGGAGCCGCTCAAACCACAAATTTTTGGAAGATTCACTCTTCTTGTACTTAAGTCGGCATTGTCCCTTTTGTCTTCAATCTCGATACAATTTCTGTGTTTCATGGTCAACGTCAAGGTCGAAGTGATACAGTAAAACTGCTCTGGTGCATCGGAATCTAATACTGGTCTCCCAGGAGCCGCTCAAACCACCAAGTCTTAGAAGATTCACTTTTCTTCTATTTTTGTCGTCATTGTCCCTTGTGTATTCAATCCCGATGCAATTTCTGTGGTTCATGGTCTATGTGAACGTCCAATGGATACAGTAACCCTGCACTGGTGCATCGGAATCTAGTACCGGTCTCGCAGGAGCCGCTCAAAGCACAAATTCTTGCAAGATTCACTCTTCTTGTACTTAAGTCGGCATTGTCCCTTTTGCATTCAATGCCGATGCAATTTCTGTGTTTCATGGTCAATGTGATGGTCCAAGGGATACAGTAAACCTGCACTGGTGCATCGGAATCTAATACTGGTCTCCCAGGAGCTGCTCAAAATACAAACTCTTAGACGATTCGTGCTACTTGTAATTAAGTCGGCATTGTCCCTATTGTATTCATCCCGATGCAATTTCTGTGTTTCATGGTCAATGTGAAGGTCCAAGGGATACAGTTATCCTGCACTGGTGCATCGGAATCTAATACTGGTGTCCCAGGAGCCGCTCTAATCCTAAACTCTTAAGAGATCACTCTTCTTGTAGTTAAGTCGGCATTGTCTCTATTGTATTCAATCTAGATGCATTTTCTGTGTTTCATGGTCAATGTGAAGGTCCATGGGATACAGTAAACCAGCATTGGTGCATCGGAAACTAGTACAGGTCTCCCAGGAGCCAATCAAACCACAAACTCTTAGAAGATTCACTCTTCTTGTATTTAAATCGGCAGTGTCCCTTTTGTATTCAATCCCGAAGCAATTTCTATGTTTCATGGTCAATGGGAATGTCCAAGGGATACAGTATACCTGCACTGGTGCTACGGAATCTAATACTGGTCTCCCAGGAGCCGCTCAAACCATTAACTCTTAGAAGATTCGCTCTTCTTGTACTCAAGTTGCCATTGCCCCTATTATATTCAACCCTGATGGAATTTCTGTGTTTAATGGTCAATGTGAAGGTCCAAGGGATACTGTAAACCTGCACTGGTACATCCGAATCTAATAATGGTCTCCCAGGAGCCGCTCAATTCACAAACTCTTAGAAGTTTCACTCATCTTGTACTGAAGTCGGGATTGTCCCTTTTGTATTCATCCCGATGCAATTTCTGTGTTTCATGGTCAATCTGATGGTCCAAGGTATACAGTAAACGTGCACTGGTGCATCGGAATCTAATACTGGTCTCCCAGGAGCCGCTCAAACCACAAACTCTTAGGAGATTCACTCTTCTTATACCTAAGTTTCATTTTCCCTTTTGTATTCAATCCCGATGCAATTTCTGTGTTTCATGGTCAATGTGAAGGTCCAAGGGATACAGTAAACCTGCACTGGTGGTTCGGAATCTAATACTCGCCTCCCTGGAGCCACTCGAAGCACAAACTCTTAGAAGATTTACTCTTCTTGTACTTAAGTTGGCATTGTCCCTTTTGCATTCAATCCCGATGCAATTTCTGTGTGTTATGGCCAATGTGATGGTCCTAGGGATACAGTATAAATGCACTGGTGCATCAGAATCTAATACTGGTCACCCAGAAGCCGTTCACAACACGAACTCTTAGAAGATTCACTCTTCATGTACTTCAGTCGGCATTTTGCCTTTTGTATTCCATCCCGTTGCAATTTCTTTTTTTCATGGTCATTGTGAAGGTCCATTGGATACAGTAATCCAGCACTGGTGCATCGGAATCTAATAATCGCCTCCCAGGAGCCGCTCTAATCACAAACTCTTAAGAGACTCACTCTTCTTGTACTTAAGTCGGTATTGTCCCTTTGCTATTCAATCCCGATGCATTTTCTGTGTTTCATTGCAAACGTGAAGGTCCAAGGGATACAGTAAACCTGCACGGGTGCATCGGAATCTAATACTTATCTCCCAGAGGCCGCTCACAGCACGAACTCTTAGAAGATTCATTCTTCCTGTACTTAAGTCGGCATTGTGCCTTTTGTATTCTATCCCGTTGCAATTTCTTTGTTTCATGGTCATTGCGAAAGTCCAAGGGATACAGTAAACCTGCACTGGTGCATCGGAATCTAATACTGGTCTCCCAGGAGCCGCTCAAATCACAAACCCTTAGAAGATTCACTCTTCTTGTATTTAAATCGGCAGAGTCCCTTTTGTATTCAATCCCGAAGCAATTTCTGTGTTTAATGGTCAATGGGAATGTCCAAGGGATACAGTATCCCTGCACTGGTGCAACGGAATTTAATACTGGTCTCCCAGGAGCCGCTCAAACCATTAACTCTAAGAAGATGCGCTCTTCTTGTACTTAAGTTGGCATTGTCCCTTTTACATTCAACCCCGATGTAATTTCTGTGTTTCATGGTCAATCTGAGGGTCCAAGGGATACAGTAAACGTGCACTGGTGCATCGGAATCTAATACTGGTCTCCCAGGAGCCGCTCAAACCACAAACTCTTAGGAGATTCACTCTTCTTCTACTTAAGTCTTCATTGTCCCTTTTGTATTCAATCCCGATGCGATTTCTGTGTTTCATGGTCAATTTGAAGGTCCAAAGGATACAGTAAACCTGCACTGGTGCATCGGAATCTAATACTGGTCTCCCAGGAGCTGCTCAAACCGCAAATTCTTAGAAGATTCACTCTACTTGTACTTAAGTCCTCATTGTCCCTATTGCATTCATCCCGATGCAATTTCTGTGTTTCATGGTCAATGTGAAGGTCCAAGGGATACAGTAAACCTGCACTGGTGCATCTGAAACCAATACTGGTCTCCCAGGAGTCACTCAAACCACAAACTCTTAGAAGATTCATTTCTCTTCTACTGCAGTCGACATTGTCCCATTTTGTATTCAATCCCGATGCAATTTCTGTGTCTCATGGTCAATCTGAAGGTCCAAGGGATCCAGTAAAGCTGCACCGGTGTATCGGAATCTAATACTGGTCTCCCAGGAGCCGCTCAATCCACGAACTCTTAGATGATTCACTCTTTTTGTACTTAAGTCGGCATTGTCCCTTTTGTATTCAATCTCGATGCAAATTGTGTGTTTCTTGGTCAATGTGAAGGTCCAAGGCTTACAGTGAACCTGCTCTGGTGCATCGGAATCTAATACTGGTCTCCCACGAGCCGATCAAACAACAAAACCTTAGAAGAGTAACTATTCTCTACTTAATTTGGTATTGTCCCTTTTCTCTTCAATGCCGAAGCAATTTCTGTGTTTCATGGTCCATGTGAAGGTCCAAGGGATACAGTAAACCTGAACTCGTGCATCGAAATCTAATCCTGGTCTCCGAGGAGTCGCCCAAACCACAAACTCTTAGAAGATTCACTCTTCTTGTACTTAAGCCGGCATTGTCCGTTTTGTATTCAATGCCGATGCAATTTCTGTGTTTCATTGTAAATGTGAAGGTCCAAGAGCTACAGTAAACCGGCACTGGTGCATCAGAATCTAATACGGGCCTCTCAGGAGCCGCTCAAACCACTATCTCTTCGAAGATTCACTCTTCTTGTACGTAAGACGGCATCGTCCTTTTGTATTCAATCTCGATGCAATTTCTGTGTTTCATGGTCAACGTGAAGGTCCAAGTGATACAGTAAACCTGCTCTGGTGCATGGGAATCTAATATTGCACTCCCAGGATTCGCTCAAACCACCAAATCTTAGAAGTTTCACTTTTCTTCTATTTAAGTCGGCATTGTCCATTTTGTTTTCAATCCCGATGCAATTTCTGTGTTTGATGGTCAATGTGAACGTCCAAGGGATACAGTAAACCTCCACTGGTGCACCGGAATCTGATACTGGACTCCCAGGATTCGCTCAAACCACAAGTTCTTGGAAGATTCACTCTTCTTGTACTTAAGTTGGTATTGTCCCTTTTGTATTCTATCCCGATGCAATTTCTGTGTTTTATGGGCAATGTGAATGTCCAAGGGTTACAGCAAACCTGCACTGGTGCATCGGAATCTAATACTGGTCTCCCAGAAGCCGCTCACAACACGAACTCTTAGAAGATTCACTCTTCTTGTACTTAAGTCGGCATTGTGCCTTTGTATTCTATCCCGTTGCAATTTCTTTGTTTCATGGTCAATGGGAAGGTGCATGGGGTACAGCAAACCCGCACTGGTGCATCAGAATCTGATACTGGTCTCCCAGGAGCCGCTCTAATCACAAACTCTTAATAGATTCACTCTTCTTGTACTTAAGTCGGCATTGTCCCTTTTGTATTCAATCCCGATGCAATTTCGGTGTTTCATGGTCAATTTGAAGATCCAAAGGATACAGTAAACCTGCACTGGTGCATCGGAATCTAGTACTGATCTCCCAGGAGCTGCTCAAACGGCAAACTCTTAGAAGATTCACTCTACTTGTACTTAATTCGGCATTGTCCCTATTGCATTTATCCTGATGCAATTTCTGTGTTTCATGATCAATGTGAAGGTCCAAGGGATACAGTAAACCTGCACTGGTGCATCAGAAACTAATACTGGTCTCCCTGGAGTCGCTCAAACCACAAACTCCTAGAAGATTCATTCCTCTTGTACTTAAGTCGGCATTGTCGCATTTGTATTCAATCCCGATGCAATTGCTATGTTTCATGGTCAATGGGAAGGTCCAAGGGAATACAGTAAGCCTGCACTGGTGCATCGGAATCTAATACTCGCCTTTCAGGAGCCACTCAAAGCACAAACTCTTAGAAGATTCACTCTTCCATTACTTCAGTCGGCATTGTCCCTTATGTATTCAATCCCGATGCGATTTCACTGTTTCATGGCCAATGTGAAGGTCCAAGGGACACAGCAAACCTACACTGGTGCATCGGAATCTAATACTGTTCTCTGAGGAGCCTCCCAAATCACAAACACTTAGAAGATTCACTCTTCTTGTAGTAAAGTTGGCATTGTCAGTTTTGTATTCAGTGCCGATGCAATTTCTGCGTTTCATGGTCAATGTGAAGGTCCAAGGGATACAGTAAACCTGCACTGGTGCATCGGAATCTAATACTGGTCTCCCAGAAGCCGCTCAATCCACGAACTCATAGATCATTCACTCTTTTTGTACTTAAGTCTTAATTGTCCCTTTTGTATTCAATCTCGATGCAATTTCAGTGTTTCTTGGTCAATGTGAAGGTCCAAGGCATGCAGTGAACCTGCTCTGGTGAATCGGAAACTAATACTGGTCTCCGAGGAGCCGCCCAAACCACAAATTCTTAGAAGAATCTCTCTTCTTGTACTTAAGTTGGCATTGTCCCTTTTGTATTCCATGCCGATGCAATTTCTGTGTATCATGGGTAATGTGAAGGTCCAAGGGATACATTAAACCTGCACTGGCGCATCGGAATTTAATACTGGTTTCCCAGGAGCCGCTCAAACCTTTAACTCTTAGAAGATTCACTCTTCTTGTACTTAAGTCGGCATTGTGCCTTTTGTATTCTATCCCGTTGCAATTTCGGTGTTCCATGGTCAACGTGAAGGTCCAAGGGATACAGTAAACCTGCGCTGGTGCATCGGAATCCAATACTGGTCTCCCAGGTGCCGCTCAAAGCACAAACTCTTAGAAGATTCACTCTTCGAGTACTGAAGTCGGCATTGTCCCCTTTGTATTCAATCCCGATGCAATTTCTGTGTTTCATGGTCAATGTGAAGATCCAAGGGATACAGTAAAGCAGCACCGGTGTATCGGAATCTAATACAGGTCTCCCAGGAGCCGCTCAAACCACAAACTCTTAGAAGATTCACTCTTCTTATACTGAAGTCTGCATTATCCCATGTGTATTCAATCCCGATGCGATTTCACTGTTTCATGGCCAATGTGAAGGTCCAATAGATACAGCAAACCTACACTGGTGCATCGGAATCTAATACTGGTCTCTGAGGAGCCTCCCAAATCACAAACTCTTAGAAGATTCACTCTTCTTGTAGTAAAGTTGGCATGGTCAGTTTTGTATTCAGTGCCGATGCAATTTCTGCGTTTCATGGTCAATGTGAAGGTCCAAGGGATACAGTAAACCTGCACTGGTGCATCGGAATCTAATACTGGTTTCCCAGGAGCCGCTCACACCTTTAACTCTTAGAAGATTCACTCTTCTTGTACTTAAGTCGGCATTGTTTTTATTACATTGGACTCCGATGTAATTTCTGTGTTTTACGGTCAATGTGAAGGTCCAAGGGATACTGTAAACCTGCACTGGTGCATCGGAATCTAATACTGGTCTCCCAGGAGCCGTTCTAAGCACTAACTCTTAAAAGATACACTCTCCTTGTACTTAATTGGGCATTGTACATTTCGTATTCCATCACGATGCAATTTCTGTGTTTCATGGTCAATGTGAAATTCCAAATGATACAGTAAACCTGCACTGGTGCATCGGAATCTAATACTGGTCTCCCAGGAGCCGCTCAAAACTGAAAATCTTAGAAGATTCTATCTTCTTGTACTTAAGTCGATTTTGTGCCTCTTGTATTCAATCCCGATGCGATTTCTGTCTCTCATGGTCAATGTGAAGGTCCTAGGTATACATTAAATCTGTACTGATGCGTCGCAATCTAAAACTGGTCTCCCAGGAGCCGATCAAACCACAGACTCTTAGTAGATTCTCTCTTCTTGTACTTAAGTCGGCATTGTCAAATTTTTGTATTCAATCCTGAAGCAATTTCTGTGTTTCATGGTCAATGTGAGGGTCCAAGGCATACAGTAAACCAGCACTGCGGCATCGGAATCTAATACTGCTCTCCCGGAGCCGCTCAAACCACAAACTCTTAGAAGATTCACTCTTCTTGTACCTAAGTCGGTATTGTCCCTTTTTTATTCAACCCCGATGTAGGTTTTGTGTTCACTGGTCAGTGTGAAGGTCCAAACGATGCAGTACACCTGCACTGGTGCATCGCAATCTAATACTGGTCTTCCTGGAGCCGCTCAAAAGCACAACCTCTTAGACGATTCACTCTTCTTGTACTTAAGTCGGGGTTGTCCCTTTTGCATTCAATGCCGATGCAATTTCTGTGTTTCATGGACAATGTGAAGGTCCAAGGGATACAGTAATCCTGCACTCGTGCATCGGAATCTAATACTGGTGTCCCAGGAGCCGCTCAAATCGCATGCTCTTAGAAGATACACTCTTCTTGTACTTAAGTCGGCATTGTCACTTTTGTATTCAATCCCCATACAAATTCTATTTTTCATGGTCAATGTGAAGGTCCAAGGGATACAGTAATCCTGGACTGGTCCATCGGTATCTAATACTGGTCTCCCATGAGCCGCTCAAATCACAAACTCTTAGAAGATTCGCTCTTCTTCTACTTAAATCGGCAGTGTCCCTTTTATAGTCAATCCAGAAGCAGATTCTGTGATTCATGGTCAATGGGAAGGTCCAAGGGATACAGTATACCTGCACTGGTGCAGCGGAATCTAATACTGGTCTGCCAGGAGCCGCTCAAACCACAAACACTTAGAAGAGTCACTCCTCTTGGAAATAAGTCGGCATTGTCACTTTTGTATTCAATCCCCATACAAATTCTATATTTCATGGTCAATGTGAAGGTCCAAGGGATACAGTAAACCTGCACTGGTGCATCGGAACTTAATACTGGTCTCCCAGGTGCCGCTCAAAGCAGAAAATCTTAGAAGATTCTATATTCTTGCACTTAGGTCCACATTGTACATCCTGTATTCAATCCCGATGCGATTTCTGTGTTTCATGGTCAATGTGAAGGTCCTAGGTATACAGTAAACCTGCACCGGTGCATCGGAATCTAATACTGGTCCCTCAGGAGCCGATCAGACCACAAACTCCAAGAAGATACTCTGTTCTTGTACTTAAGCCGGCATTGTCCCTTTTGTATTCCATCCTGCAGCAATTTCTGTGTTTCATGGTCAATGTGAAGGTCCAAGGGATGCAGTACACCTGCACTGGTGCATCGGAATCCAATACTGCTCTCCCAGGACCCCCTCGAAGCAGAAGCTCTCATACGATTCACTCTTCTTGTACTTAAGTCGCCATTGTCCCTTTTGTATTCAATCCCGATGGAAATTCTATGTTTCATGGTCAATGTGAAGGTCCAAGGGATACAGTAAACTTGCATTGGTGCATCGGAATCTAATTCTGATCTCCCAGGACCGGCACTAAACACAAACTCTTAGAAGATTCCCGCTTCTTGTACTTAAGTCGGCATTGTCCCTTTTGTATTTAATCCCGATGCAATTTCTGTGTTTCATGGTCAATGTGAAGGTCCAAGGGATACAGTAAACCTGCACTGGTGCATCGGTATTTATACTGGTCTCCCAGGAGCCGCTCAAACCACAAACTCTTAGAAGTTTGACTCTTCTTGTACCTAAGTGGGCATTGTCCATTCAGTATACAATGCCGATGCATTTTCTGTGTTTCATGGTCAATATGAAGGTCCTAGGGATACAGCAAACCTGCATTGGTGCATCGGAATCTAATCCTGGTCTCCCGGGAGCCGCCCTAAGCACGATATCTTAGAAGATTCACTCTTCTTGTGCGTAAGTCGGCAATGTGCGTTTGTGTTCTATCCCGTTGCGATTTCTGTCTTTCATGGCCAATGTGAAGTTCCAAAGGATACAGTACACATGCACTGGTGCATCAGAATCCAATACTGGTCTCCCAGGAGCCGCTCAGAGCACTAACTCTTAGACGATTCACTCCTCTTGTACTTAAGTCGGCATTGTCCCTTTTGTATTTGACCCCGATGCAAATTCTATGTTTCATGGTCAATGTGAATGTCCAAGGGATACAGTAAACCTGCACTGGTGCATCGGTATCTAATACTGGCCTCCCAGGAGCCGCTAAAACCACAAACTCTTAGAAGTTTCACTCTTCTTGTAATTATGTCGGCGTTGTACATTGTGCATTCAATGCCGATGCTTTTTCTGTGTTTCATGGTCAATGCGAAGGTCCAAGGGATACAGTAAACCTGCACTGGTGCATCGGATTCAAATACTGGTATCCATGGAGACGCTCAAAGCTCGAACTCTTAGAAGATTCACTCTTCTTGTACCTAAGCCGGCATTGTCCCTTTTTTTTATTCAATGCCGATGCAATTTATGTGTTTCATGGTGAATGTGAAGGTCCACGGTATACAGTAAATCAGCTTTAATGCATCGGAATCTAATACTTGTCTCCCAGGAGCCGTGCTCAAAGCACAAACTCTTAGAAGATTCACTCTTCTTGTACTTAAGTCGGCATTGTCCCTTCTGTCTCCCACCCCGATGTAATTTCTGTGTTTCATGGTCAATGTGTAGGTCCAAGGGATACAGTAAACCTTCTCTGGTGCATCGGAATCTAATACTGGTCTCCCAGGAGCCGCTCAAAGCACAATCTCTTAGAAGATTCACTCTTCTTGTACTTACATCGGGATTGTCGCCTTTGTATTCAATCCCGATGCATATTCTGTGTTTCATGGTAAATATGAAGGTCCAAGGGATACAGCAAACCTGAACTGGTGCATCGGAATCTAGTACTGGTCTCCCAGGAGGCGCTTAAAGCAGATATTTTTTGAAGATTCACTCTTCTTGTACTTACGTCGGCATTGTGCCCCTTGTATTCAATCCCGATGCGATTTCTGTGTTTCATGGTCAATGTGAAGGTCCAAGGGATACAGTAAACCTGAACTGGTGCATCGGAATCTAATACTGGTCTCCCAGGATCCGCTTAAAGCAGATAATCTTAGAAGATCCCCAAGCAATTTCTGTGTTTCATGGTCAATGGGAAGGTCCAAGGGTTATAGTATACCTGCACTGGTGCACCGGAATCTAATACTGGTCTCCCAGGAAACGCTCAAACCACAAACTCATAGAAGATTTACTCTACTTGTGCTTAAGTCGGCATTGTCCCTTTTGTCTCAACCCCGATGTAACTTTTGGTTTTAATGGTCAATGTGAAGGTCCAAGGGATACAGTATATCTTCTCTGGTGCATCGGAATCTAATACTGGTCTCGCAGGAGCCGCTCAAATCACAATCTCTTAGAAGATTCACTCTTCTTGTACTCACGTCGGGATTGTCAATTTTGTATTCAATCCCGATGCATATTCTGTGCTTCATGGTAAATCTGACGGTCCAAGGGATACAGTAAACCTGCACTGGTGCATCGGAATCTAATACTGGTCTCCCAGGAGCCGCTTAAAGCAGAAAACCTTAGAAGATACACTCTTCTTGTACTTAAGTCGGCAATTTACCTCTTGTATTCAATCCCTGTGCCATTTCTGTGTTTCATGGTCAATTTGAACGTCCTAGGGATACTGTAAACCTGCACTGTTGCATCGGAATCTAGTACAGATCTCCCAGCAGCCGATCAAACCACACACTGTCAGTAGATTCACTCTTCTTGAACATAAATCGGCAGTGTCCCTTTTGTATCCAATCCCGAAGCAATTTCTGTGTTACATGGTGAATGGGAAGGTCCAAGGGATACAGTATACCTGCACTGGTGCAACGGAATCTATTACTGGTCTCCCAGGATCCGCTCAAGCCATTAACTCTTGGAAGATTCACTCTTCTTGTACTTAAGTCGGTATTGCCCTATTTATATTCACCCCGATGTAATTTCTGTGTTCAGTGGTCAATGCGAAGGTCCAAGGGATACAGTAAACCTGCACTGGTCCATCGGAATGCAATACTGGCTTTCCAGGTGCCGCTCAAAGCACAAATTCTTAGAAGATTCACTCTTCTAGTACTTGAGTCGTCATTGTCCCTTTTGTATTCAATCCCGATGCACTTTCTGTGTTTTATGGTCAATGTGAAGGTCCATGCGATACAGTAAACCAGCACTGGTGCATCGGTATCATGTACAGGTCTCCCAGGAGCCGATCAAACCACAACCTCTTAGAAGATTCACTCTTCTTATACTGAAGTTGGCATTGTCCCTTGTGTATTCAATCCCGATGCGATACCACTGTTTCATGGCCAATGTGAAGGTCCAACGGATACAGTAAACCTACACTGGTGCATCAAAATCTAATGCTGGTCTCCGAGGAGCCTCCCAATTCACAAACTCTTAGAAGATTCACTCTTCTTGTAGTTACGTTGGCATTTTCAGTTTTGTATTCAGTGCCGATGCAATTTCTGTGTTTCATGGTCAATGTGAAGGTCCAAGGGATACAGTAAACCTGCACTAGTGCATCGGAATCTATTACTGGTCTCCCATGAGCCGCTCAATCCACGAACTCTTAGATGATTCACTCTTTTTGTACTTAAGTCGGTATTGTCCCTTTTATATTCAATCTCGATGCAATTTCTGTGTTTCTTGGTCAATGTGAAGGTCCAAGGCATACAGTGAACCTGCTCTGGTGCATCGGAATCTCTTACTGGACTCCCAGGAGCCGCTCAAGCAACAAAATCTTAGAAGATTCACTTTTCTTCTACTTAAGTTGGTATTGTCCCTTTTGTATTCCATGCCGATGCAATTTCTGTGTATCATGGGTAATGTGAAGCTCCAAGGGATACAGAAAACCTGCACTGGTGCATCGGAATCTAATACTGGTCTCCAAGGAGCCGCTCAAACCACAAACTCTTACATGATTCACTCTTTTTGTACTAAAGTTGGCATTGTCCCTTTGTATCCAATCTCGATACAATTCCTCCGTTTAATGGTCACTCTGAAGGTCCAAGGGATCCTGTAAAGCTGCTCTGGTGCATAGGAACCTAATACTGGTCTCCCAGGAGCCGCTCAAACCACAAAATCTTAGACGATTCATTTCTCTTCTACTTAAGTCGGCATTGTCCCTTTTGTACTCAATCCCGATGCAATTTCTGCGTTTCATGGTCAATGTGAACGTCCAAGGGATACAGTAAACCTGCACTGATGCATCGGAATGTAATACCAGTCTCCCAGGAGTCGTTCAATCTACAAACTCTCAGAAGATTCACTCTTCTTGTACTTAAGTCGGAATTGTCCCTTTTGTATTCAATCCCGATGCAATTTCTGTGTTTCATGGTCACTGGGAAGGTCCAAGGGATACGGTCAATTTGCACTGGTGCATCGGAATCTAATACTGGTCTCCCAGGAGCCGCTCAAACAACAAAATCTTAGAAGATTCACTTTTCTTCTACTTAAGTTGGTATTGTCCCTTTTGTATTCAATCCCGAAGCAATTTCTGCGTTTCATGGTTAATGTGAAGGTCCATGGGATACAGTAAACCTGCACTGGTGCATCGGAATGTAATACTGGACTCCCAGGAGTCGTTCAAACTACAAACTCTTAGAAGATTCACTCTTCTTGTACTTAAGTCGGCATTGTAGCTTTTGTATTCTATCACGATGCAATTTCTGTGTTTCATGGTCACTGGGAAGGTGCAAGGGATACGGTAAACCTGCTCTGGTGCATCGGAATCTAATACTGGTCTCTTAGGAGCCGCTCAAACCACAAACTCTTCGAAGATTCACTCTTCTTGTACGTAAGACGGCATTGTCCCTTTTGTATTCAATCTCGATGCAATTTCTGTGTTTCATGGTCAACGTAAAGGTCCAAGTGATTCAGTAAACCTGCTCTGGTGCATCGGAATCTAATACTGCACTCCCAGGAGCCGCTCAAACCACCAAATCTTAGAAGTTACACTTTTCTTCTATTTAAGTCGACATTGTCCAATTTGTTTTCAATCCCGATGCAATTTCTGTTTTTCATGGTCAATGTTAACGTCCAATGGATACAGTAAACCTCCACTGGTGCATCGGAATCTAATACTGGACTCCCAGGAGCCGCTCAAACCACCAGCTCTTGGAAGATTCACTCTTCTTGTACCTAAGTCGGCATTGTGCCTTTTGTATTCTATGTCGTTGCAATTTCCTTTTTTCATGGTCATTGTGAAGGTCCATTGGATACAGTAATCCAGCACTGGTGCATCGGAATCTAATACTCGCCGCCCAGGAGCCGCTCTAATCACAAACTCTTAAGAGATTCACTCTTCTTGTACTTAAGTCGGCATTGTCTCGATTGTATTCAATCCCGATGCACTTTCTGTGTTTCATGGTCAATGTGAAGGTCCATGAGATATAGTAAACCAGCACTGGTGCATCGGAATCTAGTACAGGGCTCCCAGGAGCCGATCAAACCATAAACTCTTAGAACATTCACTCTTCTTGTATTTTAATCGGCGGTGTCACTTTTCTATTCAATCCCGAAGCAATTTCTGTATTTCATGGTCAATGGAAATGTCCAAGGGATACAGTATACCTGCACTGTTGCAACGGAATCTAATACTGGTCTCCCAGGAGCCGCTCAAACCATTAACTCTTAGAAGATTCGCTCTTCTTGTATTTAAGTCGGCATTGTCAATTTTGTATTCAATCCCGATGTAATTTCTGCGTTTCATGTTCAATGTGAACGTCCAATGGATACAGTAAACCTGCACTGATGCATCGGAATGTGATACTGGTCTCCCAGGAGTCGTTCAAACTACAAACTCTTAGAAGATCCACTCTTCTTGTACTTAAGGCGGCATTGTCCCTTTTGTATTCAATCCCGATGCAATTTCTGTGCTTCATGGTCAATCTGAAGGTCCAAGGAATACTGTAAACTTGCACTGGTGCATCCGAATCTAATACTGGTCTCCCAGGAGCCGCTCAAACCACAATCTCTTAGGGGATTCACTCCTCTTCCACTTAAGTCTTCATTATCCCTTTTGCATGCAATCCCGATGCGATTTCTGTGTTTCACGGTCAATGTGAAGGTGCAAAGGATACAGTAAACCTGCACTGGTGCATCGGAATGTGATACTTGTCTCCCAGGAGTCGCTCAAACTACAAACTCTTAGAGGATTCATTCCTCTTGTACTTAAGTCGGCATTGTCCCATTTGTACTCAATCCAGATGCAATTTCTATCTATCAAGGTCAATGGGAAGCTCCAAGGGATACAGCAAGCCTGCACTGGTGCATCGGAATCTAATACTCGCCTTTCAGGAGCCACTCAAAGCACAAGCTCTTAGAAGATTCACTCTTCTCGTACTTAAGTCGGCATTGTGCCTTTTGTATTCTATCTCGATGCAATTTCTGTGTTTCTTGGTCAATGTGAAGGTCCAAGGCATACAGTGAACCTGCTCTGGTGCATCGGAATCTAATACTGGTCTCCCAGGAGCCGCTCAAGCAAAAAAATCTTAGAAGATTCACTTTTCTTCTACTTAAGTCGGCATTGTCAATTTTGTATTCAATCCCGATGCAATTTCTGCGTTTCATGATCAATGTGAACGTCCAATGGATACAGTAAACCTGCACTGATGCATCGGAATGTGATACTGGTCTCCCAGGAGTCGTTCAAACTACAAACTCTTAGAAGATCCACTCTTCTTGTACTTAAGGCGGCATTGTCCCTTTTGTATTCAATCCCGATGCAATTTCTGTGTTTCATGGTCACTGGGAAGGTCCAAGGGATACGGTATACCTGCACTGGTGCATCGCAATCTAATACTGGTCTCCCAGGTGCCGCTCAAAGCACAAACTCTTAGAAGTTTCACTCTTCTAGTATATAAGTCGGCATTGTCCCCGTTGAATTCAATCCCGATGCAATTTCTGTGTTTCATGGTCAATGTGAAAATCCAAGGGATACAGTAAAGCTGCACCGGTGTATGGGAATCTAGTACTGGTCTTCCAGGAGCCGCTCAAACCACAAACTCTTAGAAGATCCACTCGTCTTATACTGAAGTCGGCATTGTCCCTTGTGTATTCAATCCCGATGCGATTTCACTGTTTCATGCCCAATGTGATGGTCCAACGGATACAGTAAACCTACACTGGTGCATCGGAATCTAATGCTGGTCTCCGAGGAGCCTCCCAAATCACAAACTCTTAGAAGAGTCACTCTTCTTGTAGTTAAGTTGGCATTTTCAGTTTTGTATTCAGTGCCGATGCAATTTCTGTGTTTCATGGTCAATGTAAAGGTCCAAGGGATACAGTAAACCTGCACTGGTGCATCGGAATCTAATACTGGTCTCCCAGGAGCCGCTCAATCCACGAACTCTTAGATGATTAACTCTTTTTGTACTTAAGTCGGTATTGTCGCTATTGCATTCAATCTCGATGCAATTTCTGTGTTTCTTGTTCAATGTGAAGGTCCAAGGCATACAGTGAGCCTGCTCTGGTCCATCGGAATCTAATACTGGTCTCCCAGGAGCCGCTCAAGCAACAAAATCTTAGAAGATTCACTTTTCTTCTACTTAAGTCGGCATTGTCCATTTGTATTCAATCCCGATGCAATTTCTGCGTTTCATGATCAATGTGAACGTCCAATGGATACAGTAAACCTGCACTGATGCATCGGAATGTAATACTGGTCTCCCAGGAGCCGCTCAAACCACAAACTCTTAGAAGATATACTCTTCTTGTTTTTAAGTCGGCATTGTCCATTTTGCAATCAATGCCGATGCAATTTCTGTGATTCGTGGTCAATGTGAAGGTCCAAGGTATACAGTAAACGTGCACTGGTGCATCGGAATCATATTCTGGCCTCCCAGGAGCCACTCGAACCACAAACTCTTAGAAGATTCACTCTTCTTATACTTAAGTCGGCATTGCCCCTTTTGTATTCAATCCAGATGCGATTTCTGTGTTTCATGGTCAATGTGAAGCTCCAAGGGATACAGTAAGCCTGCACTGGTGCATCGGAATCTAATGCTGGACTCTGACGAGCTGCCCAAACCACAAACTCTTAGAAGATTCACTCTTCTTATACTCAAGTCGGCATTGTCCATTTTGTATTCAATGCCGATGCAATTTCTGTGTTTCATGGTCAACGTGAAGGTCCATGTGCTACAGTAAACCTGCACTGGTGCATCGGAATCTATTACTGGTCTCCCAGGAGCCGCTCAAACCACTATCTCTTCGAAGATTCATTCTTCTTGTACGTAAGACGGCATTGTAAATTTTGTATTCAATCTCGTTGCAATTTCTGTGTTTCATGGTCAACGTAAAGGTCCAACTGATACAGTAAACTTGCTCTGGTGCATCGGAATCTAATACTGCACTCCCAGAAGCCGCTCAAAGCACGAACTCTTAGAAGATTCACTCTTCCTGTACTTAAGTCGGAATTGTGCCTTTTGTATCTATCCCGTTCCAATTTCGGTGTTTCATGGTCAACGTGAAGGTCCAAGGGATACAGCAAACCCGCGCTGGTGCATCGGAATCCAATACTGGTCTCACAGGTGGCGCTCAAAGCACAAACTCTTAGAAGATTCACTCTTCTAGTACTTAAGTCGGCATTCTCCCCTTTTATTCAATCCCGATGCAATTTCTGTGTTTCATGGTCAATGTGAAGGTCCAGGCGCTACAGTAAACCTGCACTGGTGCATCGGAATCATATTCTGGCCTCCCAGGAGCCACTCGAACCACAAACTCTTAGAAGATTCACTCTTCTTATACTTAAGTCGGCATTGCCCCTTTTGTATTCAATCCAGATGCGATTTCTGTGTTTCATGGTCAATGTGAAGGTCCAAGGGATACTGTAAACCAGCACTGGTCCATCGGAGTCTAATACTGGTTTTCCAGGAGCCGCTCAAAGCTCAACCTCTTAAAAGAATCACTCTTCTAGTACTTATGTTGGCATTTTCACTTTTGTATTCAATCCCGACGCAAATTCTGTGTTTCATGGTCAATGGGAAGGTCCAAGGGACACAGTAAACCTGCACTGGTGTGTCGGAATCAAGTACTGGTCTCCCAGGAGCCGCTCAAACCACAAACTCTTAGAAGATTCACCCATTTTGTACTTAGGTCGTCACTGTCCCTATTGTTTTCAATCCCCATATAATTTCTGTGTTTCATGGTCAATGTGAAGGTCCAAGGGATACAGCAAACTTGCACTGGTGCATCGGAATCTAATACTGGTCTCCCAGGAGCCGCTCGAAACACGAACTCTTAGAAGATTCACTCTTCTTGTACTTAAGTCGGCATTGTCCTTTTGTATTCAACCCCGATGTAATTTCTGTGTTTAATGGTCAATGTGAAGGTCCAAGGGATACAGTAAACCTGCACTGGTGCATCGGAACCTAATACTGGTCTCCCAGGAGCCACTCAAAGTACAAACTCTTAGAAGATTCACTCTTCTTGTACTTAAGTCGGGTTTGTCCCTCTTGTATTCAATCCCGATACATATGCTGTGTTTCATGGACAATCTGAAGGCCCAAGGGATACAGTAAACCTGCACTTGTGCATCGGAATCTAATACTGGTCTCCCAGGAGCCGTTCTAAGCACTAACTCTTAGAAGATACACTCTTCTTGCACTTGGGTCGGCATTGTACCTTTTGTATTCAATCTCGATGCAATTTCTGTGTTTCGTGGTCAATGTGAAATTCCAAATGATACAGTAAACCTGCACTGGTGCAGCGGAATCTAATACTGGTCTCCCAGGAGCCGCTCAAAGCTAAAAATCTTAGAAGATTCTATCTTCTTCTACTTAAGTCGATTTTGTGCCCCTTGTATTCAATCCCGATGCGATTTCTGTGTTTCATGTTCAATGTGAAGGTCCTAGGTATACAGTAAACCTGCACTGATGCGTCGGAATCTAAAACTGGTCTCCCAGGAGCCGATCAAACCACAAACTCTTAGAAGATTCTCTCTTCTTGTACTTAAGACGGCATTGTCTCTTTTGTATTCAATCCCGATGCAAATTCTATGTTTCATGGCCAATGTGAAGGTCCAAGGGATACAGCAAACCAGCGTTGGTGCATCGGAATCTAATTCTGATCTCCCAGGACCGGCTCTAAACACAAACTCTTAGAAGATTGACTCTTCTTGTACTTAAGTCGGCATTGTCCCTTTTGTATTCAATGCCGATGCATTTTCTGTAATTCATGGCCAATTTGAAGGTCCAGGGGATACAGTAAACCTGCACTGGTGCATCAAAATCTAATTCAGGTCTCTCAGGAGCCGCTCAAAGCACAAACTCTTAGAAGCTTGACTCTTCTTGTACTTAAGTCGGCTATGTCCCTTTTGTATTCAATGCCGATGCATTTTCTGTAATTCATGGCCAATTTGAAGGTCCAGGGGATACAGTAAACCTGCACTGGTGCATCAAAATCTAATTCAGATCTCTCAGGAGCCGCTCAAAGCACAAACTCTTAGAAGTTTCACTCTTCTTGTACTTAAGTCGGGGTTGTCCCTTTTGCATTCAATGCCGATGCAATTTCTGTGTTTCATGGACAATGGGAAGGTCCAAGGGATACAGTAAACCTGCACTGCTGTATCGGAATCTAATACTGGTCTCCCAGGAGCCTTTCAAAGCACAAACTCATAGAAGATTCACTCTTCTTCTACTTAAGTCGGGGTTGTCCGTTTTGTATTCAATGCCGATGCAATTTCTGTATTCCATGGTCAATGTGAAAATCCAAGGGATACAGTAAACCTGAACTGGTCCATCGGAATCTAATACTGGTCTCCCATGAGCCTCTCCAATCACAAACTCTTAGAAGATTCACTCTTCTTGTTCTTAAATCGGCAGTGTCCCTTTTGTAGTCAATCCCGAAGCAATTTCTGTGTTTCATGGTCAATGGGAAGGTCCAATGGATACAGTATACCTGCAGTAGTGCATCGGAATCTAATACTGGTCTCCCAGGAGCCGCTCAAACCACAAACTCTTAGAAGATTCACTCTTCTTGTACATAAGTCGGCATTGTTACTTTTGTATTCAATCCCCATACAAATTCTATTTTTCATGGTCAATGTGAAGGTCCAAGAGATACAGTAAACCTTAACTGGTGCATCGGAGTTTAATACTGGTCTCCCTGGTGCCGGTCAAAGAAGAAAATCTTAGAAGATTCTATCTTCTTGCACTTAGGTCGACATTGTACCTCTTGTATTCAATCCCGATGCTATTTCTTTGTTTCATGGTCAATGTGAAGGTCCATGGGATACAGTAAACCTGCACTGGTCAGTCGGAGTCTAATACTGGTTTTCCAGGAGCCGCTCAAACCACAAACTCTTCGAAGATTGACTCTTCTTGTACTTAAGTCAGCACTCTACTTTTTGTATTCATACCCGATTCAATTTCTGTGTTTCATGATCAATGATAAGGTCCAAGGGATACGGTTAACCTGCACTGGTGCATCGGTATGTAATACTGGTCTCCCAGGTGCCGCTCAAAGGAGAAAATCTTAGAAGATTCTATCTTCTTGCACCTAATTCGAAATTGTGCCTCTTGTATTCAATCCCGATGCGATTTCTGTGTTTCACAGTCAATGCGAAAGCCCTAGGGTTACCGTAAACCTGCACTGGTCCATCGAAATGTAATACTGGTCACCCAGGAGCCGATAAAATCACAAACTGTTAGAAGATTCACTCTTCTTGTATTTTAGTCGGCATTGTCCCTTTTGCATTCGACCCCGATGTAGTTTTTGGTTTAATGGTCAATGTAAAGGTCAAAGGGATACAGTAAACCAGCAATGGTGCATCGGTATCCAATACATGTCTCTCAGGAGTTGCTCAATACACAAATTCTTAGACGATTCACTCTTCTTGTATTTAAATCGGCGTTGTCCCTTTTGTATTCAACCCCGATGCAAATTCTATGTTTCATGATCAGTGTGAAGGTCCAAGGGATACAGTAAACCTGCACTGGTGCATCAGAATCAAATACTGATATCCCAGGAGCCGCTCTAAGCACAAACTCTTAGAAAATTCACGCTTCTTGTACTTACGTCGGCATTGTACCTTTTATATTCAAGCCCGATGCCATTTCTGTGTTTCATGGTCAATGTGAAGGTCCAAGGGATACAGTAAACCTGCACTGGTGCATCGGAATCTAATATTGGTCTTCCGGGAGCCGCTCTAAGCACAAACTCTTAGAAGATTCACTCTTCTTGTACCTAAGTCGGGAATGTCCCTTATGTATTCAATGCCGATGCAATTTCTCTGTTTCATGGTCAATGTGAAAGTCCAAGGGATACAGTAATCTTGCACTGGTGCATCGGTTTCTAACACTGGTCTCCCAGGAGCCGCTCAAACCACAAACTCTTAGAAGATTGACTCTTCTTTTACTTACGTCAGCATTGTACTTTTTGTATTCATACCTGATGCAATTTCTGTGTTTCATGGTCAATGAGAAGGTCCAAGGGAAACAGTTAACCTGCACTGGTGCATCGGCATCTAATACTGGTCTCCCAGGTGCCGCTCAAAGCAGAAAATCTTAGAAGATTCTATCTTCATGCACCTAATTGGACATTGTGCCTCTTGTATTCAATCCCGATGCGATTTCTGTGAATCACAGTCAATGCGAAAGAAGTAGGGATACAGTAAACCTGCACTGGTCCATCGAAATCTAATACTGGTCACCCAGGAGCCGGTAAAATCACAAACTGTTAGAGGATTCACTCTTCTTGTATTTAAGACGGCATTGGTCTTTTGCATTCGACCCCGATGTAGTTCTTGGTTTAATGGTCAATGTGAAGGTCGAAGGGATACAGTAAACCTGCACTGGTGCATCGGAATCTAATACTGGTCTTCCAGGAGCCGCTCAAACCACAAACTCTTAGATGATTCACTCTTCTTGTACTTAAGTTGTTCATTGTCTCATCTGTATTCCATCGCGATGCAATTTCTGTGTTTCATGTTCAATGTGAAAGTCCAAGCGATACAGTAAACCTGCACTGGTGCATCGGAATCTAATACTGGTGTCGCAGGAGGCACTCAAACCGCAAGCTCTTAGAAGATACACTCTTCTTGTACTTAAGTCGGCACTGTCCCTTTTGCATTCTATCCCGAAGCAATATCTGTGTTTCATGGACAATGTAAAGGTCCAAGGCATACAGTAAACCAGCACTGCTGCATCGGAATCTAATACTGTTCTCCCAGGAGCCACTCAAAGCACAAACTCATAGAAGATTCACTCTTCTTCTACTTAAGTCGCGGTTGTCCCTTTTGTATTCAATGCCGATGCAATTTCTGTGTTTCATGGTCAATGTGAAAGTCCAAGGGATACATTAAACCTGGACTGGTCCATCGGAATCTAATACTGGTCTCCAATGAGCCGCTCAAATCACAAACTCTTAGAAGATTCACTCTTCTTGTTCTTAAATCGGCAGTGTCCCTTTTGTAGTCAATCCCGAAGCAATTTCTGTGTTTCCTGGTCAAAGGGAAGGTCCAAGGGATACCGTATACCTGCACTGGCGAAGCGGAATCTAATACTGGTCTCCCAGGAGCCGCTCAAACCACAAACTCATAGAAGATTCACTTTTCTTGTACTTAAGTGGGCATTATCCCTTTTGTATTCAATGCCGATGCATTTTCTGTGTTTCATGGTCAGTCTGAAGATCCAAGGGATACAGTAAACCTGCACTGGTGCAACGGAATCTAATACTGGTCTCCCGGAAGCCGCTCTAAGCGCGAACTCTCAGAAGATTCACTCTCCTTCTGCTTACGTCGGCAATGTGCTTTGTGTGTTCTATCCCGTTGCGATTTCTGTGTTTCATGGTCAATGTGAAGGTCCAAGGGATACAGTAAACGGGCTCTGGTGCATCTGAATTTAATTCAGGTCTCCCAGGAGCCGCTCTAACCACAAACTCTTAGAAGATTCACTCTTCTAGTACTTAAGTCGGGATTGTCCCTTTTGAATTCAATGCCGATGCAATTTCAGTGTTTCATGGACAATGTGAACGTCCAAGGGATACAGTAAATCTGCACTGGTGCATCGGAATCTAATACTGGTCTCCCAGGAGCCGTTCTAAGCACTAACTCTTACAAGATACACTCTTCTTGTACTTAAGCCGGCATTGTCAATTTTTTTTATTCAATCCTGAAGCAATTTCTGTGTTTCATGGTCAATGTGAAGGTCCAAAGGGATACAGTAAACCTGCACTGGTGCATCGGAATCTAATTCAGGTCTCGCAGGAGCCGCTCTAAGCACAAACTCTTAGAAGATACACTCTTGTTGTACTTAAGTGGGGATTGTCCTTTTTGTATTCAATGCCGATGCAATTTCTGTGTTTCATGGACAATGTGAATGTCCAAGGGATACAGTAAACCTGCACTGGTGCATCGGAAACTAATACTGGTCTCCCAGAAGCCGCTTAAACCACAAACTCTTAGAAGATTCACTCTTCTTGTACTTAAGTCGTTCATTGTCCCATCTGTATTCAATCGCGATGCAATTTCTGTGTTTCATGGTCAATGTAAAGGTCCAAGGGATGCAGTAAACCTGCACTGGTGCATCGGAATCTAATACTGGTCTCCGAGGAGCCGCTCAAAGCTCGAACTCATAGAAGATTCACCATTCCCGTACTTAAGTGGGCATTGTGCATTTTGTATTCCATCCCGTTGCGGTTTCTGTGGTTCATGGTCAATGTGAAGGTCCAAGGGATACAGTAAACCTGCACTGTTGCATAGGAATATAATACATGTCTCCCAGGAGCCGCTCAAAGCACAAGCTCTTAGAAGATTCACTCTTCTGGTACTTAATACGGCATTGTACATTTTGTTATCAATGCCGATGCAATTTCTAAATGTCATGGTCAATGTGATGGTCCAAGGGATACGGTAAATCTGCACTGGTGCAACGGAACCTAATACTGGTCTCCCAGGAGCCGCTGAAACCATTACCTCTTAGAAGATTCGCCCCTCTTGTACTTAAGTCGGCATTGTCCCTTTTATATCAACCCCGATGTAATTTCTGTGTTTTATTGTCAATGTGAAGGTCCAAGGGATACAGTTAACCTGCACTGGTGCATCAGAATCTAATACTGGTATTCCAGGGCCAGCTCCAAGCACAAACTCTTAGAAGAATCACTCTTCTTGTACTTACGTCGGCATTTTCACTTTTGTATTCCATCCCGATACACTTTCTGTGTTCTATGGTCAATGTGAAGGTCCATGGGATACAGTAAACATGCACTGGTGTATCAGAATCTAATACTAGTCTCCCAGGAGCCGCTCAAAGCAGAAAATCTTAGAAGCCTCTATCTTCTTGTACTTAAGTCGACATTGTGCCTCTTGTATTCAATCCCGATGCGATTTCTGTGTTTCATGGCCAATGCGAAGGTCCTAGGGTTACAGTAAACCTGCACTCGTGCATCGAAATCTAATACTGGTCACCCAGGAGCCGATAAAACTACAAACTCTTACAAGGTTCACTCTTCTTGTACTTAAGACGGCAATGTCCCGTTCGTATTCAATCCCGAAGCAATTTATGTGTTTCATGGTCAATGTGATGGTCCAAGGGATACTGTAAACCTGCACTGGTGCATCGCAATCTCATAATGGTCTCCCAGGAGCCGCTCAAACCACAAACTCTTTGAAGATTCACACTTCATGTACCTAAGTCGGCATTGTCCCTTTCGTATTCAACCCCGATGTAGTTTTTGGTTTAATGGCCAATGTCAAGGTCCAAGGGATACAGTAAACCTGCACTGGTGCAACGGAATCTAATACTGGTCTCCCAGGAACCGCTCAAATCACAAACTCTTAGAAGATTCACTTTTCTTGTACTTAACTCGGCATTGTCCCTTTTGTTTTCAATCCCGAGGCAATTTCTGTGTTTCATGTTGAATGTGAAGATCCAAGGGATACAGTAAACCTGCACTGGTGCATCGGAATCTAAAACTGGTCTCCCAGGAGTCGCTCAAACCAAAAACTCTTAAAAGATTCACTCTTCTTGTACTTAAGTCGGCATTGTGCCTTTTGTATTCTATCTCGTTCCGATTTCTGTGTTTAATGGTCAATGTGAAGGTCCAAGGGATACAGTAAACCTACACTGGTGCATCGGTGTCTAATACTGGTGTCCCAGGATTCGCTCTAACCGCAAACTCTTAGAACATCCACTCTTCTTGTACTTAAGTCGGCATTGTCCCTTTTGTATTCAATCCCGATGCAATTTCTGTGTTTCATGGTCAATGTGAAGGTCCAAGGGATACAGTAAACCTGCCATGGTGCATCGGAATCTAATACTGGTCTCCCAGGAGCCGCTCAAAACACAAACTCTTAGAAGATTCACTCTTCTTGTACCTAAGTCGTCATTGTCCCTTTTGTATTCAACCCCGATGTAGTTTTTGGTTTAATGGTCAATGTGAAGGTCCTAGGGATGCAGTAAACCTGCACTTGTGCTTCGGAATCTAATACTGGTCTCCCAGGAGGCGCTCAAATCACAAACTCTTAGAAGATTCACTCCTCTTGTACCTAAGTCGGCATTGTCCTTTTTTTTTCAACCCCGATGTAGTTTTTTGTTTAATGGTCAATGTGAAGGTCCAAGGGGTATAGTACACCTGCACTGGTGCATCGGAATCCAGTACTGGTGTCCCGTGATCCGCTCAAAGCGCAAACCATTAGATGATTCACTCTTCTTGTACTTAAGTCGGCATTGTCCCTTTTGCATTCAACCCAGATGCAAATTCTATGTTCCATGGTCAATGTGAACGTCCAAGGGATACAGTAAACCTGGACTGGTGCCTGGAATCAAATACTGATATCCCAGGGGCCGCTCTAAGCTCAAATTCTTAGAAAATTCGCGCTGCTTGCACTTAAGTCGGCATTGTCCCTTTTGTATTCAATGCCGATGCAATTTCTGTGTATCATGGTCAATGTGAAGGACCAAGGGATACAGTAAACCTGCACTGGTGCATCGGAATCTAATTCAGGTCTCCCAGGAGCCACTCAAAGCACTAACTCTTAGAAGATTCACTCTTCTTGTACTTAAGTCGACATTGTGCCTCTTGTAATCAATCCCGATACGATTTCTGTGTTTCATGGGAATGTGAAGGTCCTAGGGATACAGCAAACCTGCCCTGGTGCATCGGAATCTAGTACTGGTCTCCCAGGAGACAATCAAACCACAAATTCTTAGAAGATTCACTCTTCTTGTACTTAAGTCGGCATTGTCACTTTCGTATTCATTCCCGATGCAATTTCTGTGTTTCATGGTCAATGTGAAGGACCAAATC
Organism: Schistocerca piceifrons; assembly: GCF_021461385.2. Lineage (NCBI taxonomy): Eukaryota > Metazoa > Arthropoda > Insecta > Orthoptera > Acrididae > Schistocerca > Schistocerca piceifrons. The sequence continues at coordinate 962,630,826 of NC_060149.1, forward strand.
ATACATTAAACTTGAACTGGTGCGTCGGAATCTAATACTGGACTCCCAGGAGCCGCTCAAAGCACGAACTCTTAGAAGATTCACTCTTCTTGTGCTTATGTCAGCATTGTCCCTTTTGTATTCAATGCCGACGCAATTTCTGTGTTTCATGGTGAATGTGAAGGTCCAAGAGATACAGTAAACCTGCACTGGTGCTACGGAATCTAACACTGGTCTCCCAGGAGCCGCTGAAAGCACAATCTCTTAGAAGATTCACTCTTCTTCTACTTCAGTCGGGATTGTCCTTTTGTATTTATTCCCGATGCAAATTCTGTGTCTCATGGTCAATCTGAAGGTCCAAGGGATACAGTAAACCTGCACTGGTGCATCGGAATGTAGTACTGGTCTCCCAGGAGCCGCTCAAACCACAAATTCTTAGAAGATTCTATCTTCTTGTACTTATGTCGACATCGTGCCTCCTGTATTCAATCCCGATGCAATAACTGTGTTTCATGGCCAATGCAAAGGTCCTAGTGTTACAGTAAACCTGCACTGGTGCATCGGAATCTTATACTGGTCACCCAGGAGCCGATAAAACCACAAACTCTAAGAAGCTTCACTCTTCTTGTACTTAAGTCGGCAATGTCCCTTTTGTATTCAATCCCGAAGCAATGTATGTGTTTCATGGCCAATGTGATGGTCCAAGGGATACAGTAAATCTGCACTGGTGCATCGCAATTTAATAATGGTCTCCAAGGAGCCGCTCAAACCACAATCTCTCTGAAGATTCACTCTTCTTGTACCTAAGTCGTCATTGTCCCTTTTGTATTCAACCCCGATGTAGTTTTTGGTTTAATGGTCAATGTGAAGGTCCTAGGGATGCAGTAAACCTGCACTTGTGCTTCGGAATCTAATACTGGTCTCCCAGGAGGCGCTCAAATCACAAACTCTTAGAAGATTCAATCTTCTTGTACTTAAGTCGGGATTGTCCCTTTTGTTTTCAATCCCGATGCAATTTCTGTGTTTCATGGTGAATGTGAAGGTCCAAGGGATACAGTACACCTGCACTGGTGCATCGAAATCTAATACTGTTCTCCCAGGAGCCGCTCAAACCACAAGCTCTTAAAAGATTCACCCTTCTTGTACTTAAGTCGTTCATTGTCCCTTTTATATTCAATCGCCGTGCAATTTCTGTGTTTCATGGTCAATGTGAAGGTCCAAGAGATACGTTAAACCTGCACTGCTGCATCGGGTTCTAATACTCGTATCCCACGAGCCGCTCAAACCACAAGCTCTTAGAGGATTTACTCTTCTTGTGATTAAGTCGGCGTTGTCCACTTTGTATTCAGTGCCGGTTCATTTTCTGTGTTTCATGGTCAAAGTGAAGGTCCAAGATATACGGTAAACCTGCACTGCTGCATCGGATTCTAATACTCGTATCCCAGGAGCCGCTCAAACCACGAACTCTTAGTAGATTCACTCTTCTTGTACTTAAGTCGGCATTGTGCCTTTAGTATTCTATCCCGTTGCAATTTCTGTGTTTCATGTTAAATGTGAAGGTCCAAGGGATACATTAAACCTGCACTAGTGCAGCGGAATCTAATTCAGGTCACCCAGGATCCGCTTAAAGCACAAAATCTTAGAAGATTCACTCTTCTTGTACTTAAGTCGGCATTGTCCCTTTTGTATTCAATCCCGATGCAATTTCTGTGTTTCATGGTCAATGTGAAGGTCCAAGGGATACAGTAAACCTGCCCTGGTGCATCGGAATCTAATACTGGTTTCCCAGGAGCCGATCAAAGCATAAACTCTTAAAGGATTCACTCCTGTAGTACTTAAGTTGGCATTTACCCTTTTGTATTCAATCCCGATGCAACTTCTGTGTTTCATGGTCAATGTGAAATTCCAAGCGATACAGTAAACCTGCACTGGTGCATCAGATTCTAATACTAGTCTCCCAGGAGCCGCTCAAAGCAGAAAATCTTAGAAGACTCTATCTTCTTGTACTTAAGTCGACATTGTGCCTCTTGTATTCAATCCCGATGCGATTTCTGTGTTTCATGCCAATGCGAAGGTCCTAGGGTTACAGTAAACCTGCACTGGTGCATCGGAATGCAATACTGGTCACCCAGGAGCCGATAAAACCACAAACACTTACAAGATTCACTCTTCTTGTACTTAAGACGGCAATGACCCTTTCGTATTCAATCCCAAAGCAATTTATGTGTTTCATGGTCAATGTGATGGTCCAAGGGATACTGTAAACCTGCACTGGTGCATCGCAATCTAATAATGGTTTCCCAGGAGCCGCTCAAACCACAAACTCTTTGAAGATTCACACTTCTTGTACCTAAGTCGTCATTGTGCCTTTTGTATTCTATCTCGTTCCGATTTCTGTGTTTCATGGTCAATGTGAAGGTCCAAGGGATACAGTAAACCTACACTGGTGCATCGGTGTCTAATACTGGTGTCCCAGGATTCGCTCTAAACGCAAACTCTTAGAACATCCACTCTTCTTGTACTTAAGTCGGCATTGTAACTTTTGTATTCAATCCCGATGCAATTTCTGTGTTTCATGGTCAATGTGAAAGTCCAAGGGATACAGTAAACCTGAACTGGTGCATCGGAATCTAATTCTGGTCTCCCAGGAGCCGATGAAAGCACAGAGTCTTAGAGGGTTCACTCTTCTTGTACTTATGTTGGCATTGACACTTTTGTATTCTATCCCGATGCAATTTCTGTGTTTCATGGTCAATGTGAAATTCCAAGGGACACAGTAGATCTGCACTGGTGCATCGGAATCTAATACTGGTCTCCCAGGCGCCGCTCAAACACTAACTCTTAGATGATTCACTCTTCTTGTACTTAAATCGGCAGTGTCCCTTTTGTATTCAATCCCGAAGCAATTTCTGTGTTTCATGGTCAATGGGAGGGTCCAAGGGATACAGCATATCTACATCTACATCTACATTGATACTCCACAAGCCACCCAACGGTGTGTGGCGGAGGGCACTTTACGTGCCACTGTCATTACCTCCCTTTCCTGTTCCAGTCGCGTATGGTTCGCGGGAAGAACGACTGTCTGAAAGCCTCCGTGCGCGCTCTAATCTCTCTAATTTTACATTCGTGATCTCCTCGGGAAGTATAAGTAGGGGGAAGCAATATATTCGATACCTCATCCAGAAACGCACCCTCTCGAAACCTGGCGAGCAAGCTACACCGCGATGCAGAGCGCCTCTCTTGCAGAGTCTGCCACTTGAGTTTATTAAACATCTCCGTAACGCTATCACGGTTACCAAATAACCCAGTGACGAAACGCGCCGCTCTTCTTTGGATCTTCTCTATCTCCTCCGTCAACCCGACCTGGTACGGATCCCACACTGATGAGCAATACTCAAGTATAGGTCGAACGAGTGTTTTGTAAGCCACCTCCTTTGTTGATGGACTACATTTTCTAAGCACTCTCCCAATGAATCTCAACCTGGTACCCGCCTTACCAACAATTAATTTTATATGATCATTCCACTTCAAATCGTTCCGTATGCATACTCCCAGATATTTTACAGAAGTAACTGCTACCAGTGTTTGTTCCGCTATCATATAATCATACAATAAAGGATCCTTCTTTCTATGTATTCGCAATACATTACATTTGTCTATGTTAAGGGTCAGTTGCCACTCCCTGCACCAAGTGCCTATCCGCTGCAGATCTTCCTGTATTTCGCTACAATTTTCTAATGCAGCAACTTCTCTGTATACCACAGCATCATCCGCGAAAAGCCGCATGGAACTTCCGACACTATCTACTAAGTCATTTATATATATTGTGAAAAGCAATGGTCCCATAACACTCCCCTGTGGCACGCCAGAGGTTACTTTAACGTCTGTAGACGTCTCTCCATTGATAACAACATGCTGTGTTCTGTTTGCTAAAAACTCTTCAATCCAGCCACACAGCTGGTCTGATATTCCGTAGGCTCTTACTTTGTTTATCAGGCGACAGTGCGGAACTGTATCGAACGCCTTCCGGAAGTCAAGAAAAATAGCATCTACCTGGGAGCCTGTATCTAGTATTTTCTGGGTCTCATGAACAAATAAGGCGAGTTGGGTCTCACACGATCGCTGTTTCCGGAATCCATGTTGATTCCTACATAGTAGATTCTGGGTTTCCAGAAATGACATGATACGCGAGCAAAAAACATGTTCTAAAATTCTACAAGAGATCGACGTAAGAGATATAGGTCTATAGTTTTGCGCATCTGCTCGACGACCCTTCTTGAAGACTGGGACTATCTGTGCTCTTTTCCAATCATTTGGAACCTGCATACCTGCACTGGTGCTCCTGAATCTAATACTGGTCTCCCAGGAACCACTCAAACCACAAACTCTTAAATGATTCACTCTTCTTGTACTTAAGTCGGCGTTGTCCCTTTTGTATTCAACCCAGATGCAAATTCTATGTTCCATGGTCAATGTGAAGGTCCAAGGGATACAGTAAACCTGGACTGGTGCCTGCAATCAAATACTGTTATCCCAGGGGCCGCTCTAAGCACAAATTCTTAGAAAATTCGCGCTTCTTGTACTTAAGTTGGCATTGTGCCTTTTATATTCAATGCCGATGCATTTTCTGTGTTTCATGGTCAATGTGAAAGTCCAAGGGATACAGTAAACCAGAACTGGTGCATCGGAATCTAATTCAGGTCTCCCAGTAGCCGCTCAAAGCACAAACTCTTAGAAGATTCACTCTTCTTGTACTTAAGTCGGCATTGTCCCTTTTGTATTCAATGCTGATGCAATTTATGTGTTTCATGGTCAATGTGAAGGAACAAGGGATACAGAAAACCTGCACTGGTGCATCGGAATCTAATCCAGGTCTCCCAGGAGCCGCTCTAAGCACTAACTCTTAGAAGATTCAATCTTCTTGTACTTATGTCGGCATAGTGCCTTTTGTAATCAATACCAATGCGATTTCTGTGTTTCATGGTCAATGTGAAGGTCCAAGGGATACAGTAACCTGAGCCGGTGCATCGGAATCTGATACTGGTGTCCCAGGAGCTGCTCAAGCCGCAAGCTCTTAGAAGATACACTCTTCTTGTACTGAAGTCGGCATTGTCCCTTTCGTATTCATTCCCGATGCAATTTCTGTGTTTCGTAGTCAATGTGAAAGTCCAAGGGATACAGTAAACCAGAACTGGTGCATCGGAATCTAGTACTGGTCTCCCAGGATTAGATCAAACCACAAACTTTTAGAAGATACACTCTTCTTGTACTTAAATCGGCAGTGTCCCTTTTATATTCAATCCCAATGCAATATCTCTGTTTAATGGTCAATGTGAAGGTCCAAGCGATACGGTATACCTGCGCTGGTGCAACGGAATCTAATACTGGTATACTGGTCTTCCAGGAGCCGCACAAACCATTAACTCTTAGAAGATTCACTCTCCTTGTACTTAAGTCGGCATTGTACCTTTTATATTCAACCCCGATGTAATTTCCGTGTTTAATGGTCAATGAAAGGTCCAAAGGGATACAGTAAACCTGCACTGGTGGATCGGTATCTAATACTGGTCTCCCAGGAGCCGCTCAAACCACAAACTCTTAGAAGCTTCACTCTTCTTGTACTTCAGTCTGCAATGTCCTTTTCTTTTCAATCCCGAAGCAATGTATGTGTTTCATGGCCAATGTGATGGTCCAAGGGATACAGTAAACCTGCACTGGTGCATCGCAATCTAATACTGGTCTCCCAGGAGACGCTCAAATCACAAACTCTTAGAAGATTCACTCTTCTTGTACTGAAGTCGGCATTGTCCCTTTTGTTATCAATTCCGATGCAATTTCTGTGTTTCATGGTTAATGTGAAGGTCCAAGGGATACAGTACACCTGCACTGGTGCATCGAAATCTAATACTGTTCTTCCAGGAGCCGCTCAAACCACAAGCTCTTAAAAGATTCACTCTTCCTGTACTTAAGTCGTTCCTTGTCCCCTTTATATTCAATCGCGATGCAATTTCTGTGTTTCATGGTCAATGTGAAGGTCCAAGAGATATGGTAAACCTGCACTGCTGCATCGGATTCTAATACTCGTATCCCAGGAGCCGCTCAAACCACGAACTCTGAGAAGATTCACTCTTCTTCTACTTAAGTTGGCATTGTGCCTTTAGTATTCTATCCCATTGCAATTTCTGTGTTTCATTATCAATGTGAAGGTCCAAGAGATACGGTAAACCTGCACTGCTGCATCGGATTCTAATACTCGTTTCCCAGGAGCCGCTCAAACCACAAACACTTAGAAGATTTAATCTTCGTGTAATTAAGTCGGCGTTGTCCACTTTGTATTCAATGCCGATGCATTTTCTGTGTTTCATGGTCAATGTGAAGGTCCAAGATATACGGTAAACCTGCACTGCTGCATCGGATTCTAATACTCGTATCCCAGGAGCCGCTCAAACCACGAAATCTTAGTAGATTCACTCTTCTTGTACTTAAGTCGGCATTGTGCCTCTTGTATTCAATCCCGATACGATTTCTGTGTTTCATCGCAATGTGTAGGTCCTAGGGATACAGTAAACCTGCCCTGGTGCATCGTAATCTAGTAGTGGTCTCCCAGGAGACGATCATACCACAAACTCTTAGATGATTCACTCTTCGTGTACTTAAATCAGCAGTGTTCCTTTTCCATTCAATCCCGAAGGAATATCTCTGTTTATGGTCAATGTGAAGGTCCAAGGGATACAGTAAACCTGCACTGGTGCATCGGAATCTAATACTGGTCTCCCAGGAGCCGCTCTTAGCACTAACTCTTAGAAGATTCACTCTTCTTGTACTTAAGTCGCCATTGTCCCTTTTGTATTCAAACCCGATGCAATTTCTGTGTTTCATGTAGAATGTGAAGATCCAAGGGATACAGTAAACCTGCACTGGTGGATCGGAATCTAATACTGGTCTCCCAGGAGCCGCTCAACCCACAAACTCTTAAAAGATTCACTCTTCTTGTACTTAAGTCGGCAATGTGCCTTTTGTATTCTATCTCGTTCCGATTTCTGTGTTTCATGGTCAATGTGAAGGTCCAAGGGATACAGCAAACCTACACTGGTGCATCGGTGTCTAATACTGGTGTCCCAGGATTCGCTCTAACCGCAAACTCTTAGAACATACACTCTTCTTGTACTTAAGTCGGCATTGTCAATTTTGTATTCAATCCCGATGCAATTTCTGTGTTCCATGTTCAAAGTGAAAGTCCAAGGGATACAGTGAACCTGCACTGGTGCATCGGAATCTAATTCTGGTCTCCCAGTTGCCGATCAAAGCACAGAGTCTTAGAGGGTTCACTCTTTTTTGTACTTAAGTTGGCATTGACACTTTTGTATTCTATCCCGATGCTATTACTGTGTTTCATGGTGAATGTGAAGGTCCACGGGATACAGTAAACCTGCACTGGTGCATCGGAATCTAATACCGGTCTCCCAGGCGCCATTCAAAGCACTAACTCTTAGATGATTTACTCTTCTTGTACTTAAGTCCTTCATTGTCCCTTTTGTATTCATTCCCGATGCAATTTCTGTGTTTCATGGTCAATCTGAAGGTCCAAGGGATCCAGTAAACCTGAACTGGTGCATCGGAATCTAATTCTGGTCTCCCAGGAACCGATCGAAGCACAAACTCTTACAAGATTCACTCCTCTTGTACTTAAGTCGGCATTGTGCTTCTTGTATTCAATCGCGATGTGATTTTTGTGTTTCATGGTCAATGTGAAGGTCCAAGGGATACAGTACGCCTGCACTGGTGCATCGGAATTTAGTACTGGTCTCCCAGCCGACGATTAAACCAGAACCTCTTAGAAGATTCATTCTTCTTGTACTTAAATCGGCAGTGTCCATTTTGTGTTCAATCCCGAAGCAATTTCTGTGTTTCATGGTCAATGTGAAGGTCCAAGGGATACAGTATAACTGCACTGGTGCAACGGAATCTAATACTGGTATACTGGTCTCCCAGGAGCCGCTCAAACCATTAACTCTTAGAAGATACACTCTTCTTGTACTTAAGTCGGCATCGTCCCTTTTATATCCAACCCCGATGTAATTTCGGTGTTTCATGGTCAATGTGAAGGTCCAAGGGATAGAGTAAACCTGCACTGGTGCATCGGAATCTAATCTGCTCACCCAGGAGCCGATAAAACCACAAACTCTTAGAAGCTTCACTCTTCTTGTACTTAAGTCGGCAATGTCCCTTTTGTATTCAATCCCAAAGCAATGCATGTGTTTCATGGCCAATGTGATGGTCCAAGGGACACAGTAAACCTGCACTGGTGCATCGCAATCTAATAATGGTCTCCCAGGAGCCGCTCAAACCACAATCTCTTTGAAGATTCTCTCTTCTTGTACCTAAGTCAGTATTCTCCTTTTTGTATTCAACCCCGATGTTGTTTTTGGTTTAATGGTCAATGTGAAGGTCCTAGGGATAAAGTAAACCTGCACTGGTGCATCGGAATCTAATACTGGTCTCCCAGGAGACGCTCAAATCACAAACTCTTAGAAGATTCACTCTTCTTGTACTTAAGTCGGCATTGACCCTTTTGTTTTCAATCCCGATGCAATTTCTGTGTTTCATGGTGAATGTGAAGCTCCAAGGGATACAGTACACCTGCACTGGTGCATCGAAATCTAATACTGTTCTCCCAGGAACCGCTCAAACCACAAGCTCTTAAAAGATTCACTCTTCTTGTACTTAAGTCGTTCATTGTCCCTTTTATATTCAATCGCGATGCAATTTCTGTGTTTCATGGTCAATGTGAAGGTCCAAGAGATACGGTAAACCTGCACTGCTGCATCGGATAATAATACTCGTATCCCAGGAGCCACTCAAACCACGAACTCTGAGAAGATTCACTCTTCTTCTATTTAAGTCGGGGTTGTGCTTTTAGTATTCTATCCCGTTGCAATTTCTGTGTTTCATGATCAATGTGAAGGTCCAAGAGATACGGTAAACCTGCACTGCTGCATCGGATTCTAATACTCGTATCCCAGGAGCCGCTCAAACCACAAACTCTTAGGAGATTTACTCTTCGTGTGATTAAGTCAGCGTTGTCCACTTTGTATTCAATGCCGATGCATTTTCTGTGTTTCATGGTCAATGTGAAGGTCCAAGATATACGGTAAACCTGCACTGCTGCATCGGATTCTAATACTCATATCCCAGGAGCCGCTCAAACCACGAACTCTTAGTAGATTCACTCTTCTTGTACTTAAGTCGGCATTGTGCCTCATGTATTCAATCCCGATACGATTTCTGTGTTTCATGGCAATGTGGCGTTCCTAGGGAATCAGTAAACCTAAACTGGTGCATCGGAATCTAGTACTGGTCTCCCAGGAGACGATCAAACCACAAACTCTTAGAAGATTCACTTTTCGTGTACTTAAATCGAAGTGTCCCTATTCCATTCAATCCCGAAGGAATATCCGTGTTTAATGGTCAATGTGAAGGTCCAAGGGATACAGTAAACCTGCACTGGTGCATCGGAATCTAATACTGGTCTGACAGGAGCCGCTCTTAGCACTAACTCTTAGAAGATTCACTCTCCTTGTACTTAAGTCGGCATTGTCCCTCTTGTGTTCAATCCCGATGCAATTTCTGTGTTTCATGTTGAATGTGAAGATCCAAGAGATACAGCAAACCTGCACTGGTGCATCGGAATCTAATACTGGTCTCCCAGGAGCCGCTCAAACCACAAACTCTTAAAAGATCCACTCTTCTTGTACTTAAGTCGGCATTGTGCCTTTTGTATTCAACCCCGATGTAATTTCTGTGTTTAATGGTCAATGTGAAGGTCCAAGGGATACAGTAAACTTTCACTAATCCATCAGAACCTAATACTGGCTTCCCATGAGCCGCTCAAACCACAAACTCTTAGAAGATTCACTCCGCTTTTACATAGATCGGCAGTGTCTCTTTTGTATTCAATCCCGAAGCAATTTCTGTGTTTCATGGCCAATGGGAAGGTCCAAGGGAAACAGTAAACCCGCACTGGTGCATCGGAATCTAATACTGGTCCCCCAGGAGCCGCTCAAAGCACAAACTCTTAGAAGATTCACTCAACTTGTACTGAAGTCGGCAATGTCCCTTTTGTATTCAATCCCAAAGCAATTTCTGTGTTTCATGGTCAATGTGAAGGTCCAAGGGATACAGTGAACCTGCACTGGTGCATCTCAATCTAATAATGGTCTCCCAGGAGCCGCTCAAACCACAAACTCTTAGAAGATTCACTCCTATTGTACCTAAGTCGGCATTGTCCCTTTTTTTTCAACCCCGATGTAGTTTTTTGTTTAATGGTCAATGTGAAGGTCCAAGGGGTATAGTACACCTGCACTGGTGCATCGGAATCCAGTACTGGTGTCCCGTGATCCGCTCAAAGCGCAAACCATTAGATGATTCACTCTTCTTGTACTTAAGTCGGCATTGTCCCTTTTGCATTCAACCCAGATGCAAATTCTATGTTCCATGGTCAATGTGAACGTCCAAGGGATACAGTAAACCTGGACTGGTGCCTGGAATCAAATACTGATATCCCAGGGGCCGCTCTAAGCTCAAATTCTTAGAAAATTCGCGCTGCTTGCACTTAAGTCGGCATTGTCCCTTTTGTATTCAATGCCGATGCAATTTCTGTGTATCATGGTCAATGTGAAGGACCAAGGGATACAGTAAACCTGCACTGGTGCATCGGAATCTAATTCAGGTCTCCCAGGAGCCACTCAAAGCACTAACTCTTAGAAGATTCACTCTTCTTGTACTTAAGTCGACATTGTGCCTCTTGTAATCAATCCCGATACGATTTCTGTGTTTCATGGGAATGTGAAGGTCCTAGGGATACAGCAAACCTGCCCTGGTGCATCGGAATCTAGTACTGGTCTCCCAGGAGACAATCAAACCACAAATTCTTAGAAGATTCACTCTTCTTGTACTTAAGTCGGCATTGTCACTTTCGTATTCATTCCCGATGCAATTTCTGTATTTCATGGTCAATGTGAAGGACCAAATCATACATTAAACTTGAACTGGTGCGTCGGAATCTAATACTGGACTCCCAGGAGCCGCTCAAAGCACGAACTCTTAGAAGATTCACTCTTCTTGTGCTTATGTCAGCATTGTCCCTTTTGTATTCAATGCCGACGCAATTTCTGTGTTTCATGGTGAATGTGAAGGTCCAAGAGATACAGTAAACCTGCACTGGTGCTACGGAATCTAACACTGGTCTCCCAGGAGCCGCTGAAAGCACAATCTCTTAGAAGATTCACTCTTCTTCTACTTCAGTCGGGATTGTCCTTTTGTATTTATTCCCGATGCAAATTCTGTGTCTCATGGTCAATCTGAAGGTCCAAGGGATACAGTAAACCTGCACTGGTGCATCGGAATGTAGTACTGGTCTCCCAGGAGCCGCTCAAACCACAAATTCTTAGAAGATTCTATCTTCTTGTACTTATGTCGACATCGTGCCTCCTGTATTCAATCCCGATGCAATAACTGTGTTTCATGGCCAATGCAAAGGTCCTAGTGTTACAGTAAACCTGCACTGGTGCATCGGAATCTTATACTGGTCACCCAGGAGCCGATAAAACCACAAACTCTAAGAAGCTTCACTCTTCTTGTACTTAAGTCGGCAATGTCCCTTTTGTATTCAATCCCGAAGCAATGTATGTGTTTCATGGCCAATGTGATGGTCCAAGGGATACAGTAAATCTGCACTGGTGCATCGCAATTTAATAATGGTCTCCAAGGAGCCGCTCAAACCACAATCTCTCTGAAGATTCACTCTTCTTGTACCTAAGTCGTCATTGTCCCTTTTGTATTCAACCCCGATGTAGTTTTTGGTTTAATGGTCAATGTGAAGGTCCTAGGGATGCAGTAAACCTGCACTTGTGCTTCGGAATCTAATACTGGTCTCCCAGGAGGCGCTCAAATCACAAACTCTTAGAAGATTCAATCTTCTTGTACTTAAGTCGGGATTGTCCCTTTTGTTTTCAATCCCGATGCAATTTCTGTGTTTCATGGTGAATGTGAAGGTCCAAGGGATACAGTACACCTGCACTGGTGCATCGAAATCTAATACTGTTCTCCCAGGAGCCGCTCAAACCACAAGCTCTTAAAAGATTCACCCTTCTTGTACTTAAGTCGTTCATTGTCCCTTTTATATTCAATCGCCGTGCAATTTCTGTGTTTCATGGTCAATGTGAAGGTCCAAGAGATACGTTAAACCTGCACTGCTGCATCGGGTTCTAATACTCGTATCCCACGAGCCGCTCAAACCACAAGCTCTTAGAGGATTTACTCTTCTTGTGATTAAGTCGGCGTTGTCCACTTTGTATTCAGTGCCGGTTCATTTTCTGTGTTTCATGGTCAAAGTGAAGGTCCAAGATATACGGTAAACCTGCACTGCTGCATCGGATTCTAATACTCGTATCCCAGGAGCCGCTCAAACCACGAACTCTTTGAAGATTCACTCTTCTTGTACTTAAGTCGGCATTGTGCCTTTAGTATTCTATCCCGTTGCAATTTCTGTGTTTCATGTTAAATGTGAAGGTCCAAGGGATACATTAAACCTGCACTAGTGCAGCGGAATCTAATTCAGGTCACCCAGGATCCGCTTAAAGCACAAAATCTTAGAAGATTCACTCTTCTTGTACTTAAGTCGGCATTGTCCCTTTTGTATTCAATCCCGATGCAATTTCTGTGTTTCATGGTCAATGTGAAGGTCCAAGGGATACAGTAAACCTGCCCTGGTGCATCGGAATCTAATACTGGTTTCCCAGGAGCCGATCAAAGCATAAACTCTTAAAGGATTCACTCCTGTAGTACTTAAGTTGGCATTTACCCTTTTGTATTCAATCCCGATGCAACTTCTGTGTTTCATGGTCAATGTGAAATTCCAAGCGATACAGTAAACCTGCACTGGTGCATCAGATTCTAATACTAGTCTCCCAGGAGCCGCTCAAAGCAGAAAATCTTAGAAGACTCTATCTTCTTGTACTTAAGTCGACATTGTGCCTCTTGTATTCAATCCCGATGCGATTTCTGTGTTTCATGCCAATGCGAAGGTCCTAGGGTTACAGTAAACCTGCACTGGTGCATCGGAATGCAATACTGGTCACCCAGGAGCCGATAAAACCACAAACACTTACAAGATTCACTCTTCTTGTACTTAAGACGGCAATGACCCTTTCGTATTCAATCCCAAAGCAATTTATGTGTTTCATGGTCAATGTGATGGTCCAAGGGATACTGTAAACCTGCACTGGTGCATCGCAATCTAATAATGGTTTCCCAGGAGCCGCTCAAACCACAAACTCTTTGAAGATTCACACTTCTTGTACCTAAGTCGTCATTGTGCCTTTTGTATTCTATCTCGTTCCGATTTCTGTGTTTCATGGTCAATGTGAAGGTCCAAGGGATACAGTAAACCTACACTGGTGCATCGGTGTCTAATACTGGTGTCCCAGGATTCGCTCTAAACGCAAACTCTTAGAACATCCACTCTTCTTGTACTTAAGTCGGCATTGTAACTTTTGTATTCAATCCCGATGCAATTTCTGTGTTTCATGGTCAATGTGAAAGTCCAAGGGATACAGTAAACCTGAACTGGTGCATCGGAATCTAATTCTGGTCTCCCAGGAGCCGATGAAAGCACAGAGTCTTAGAGGGTTCACTCTTCTTGTACTTATGTTGGCATTGACACTTTTGTATTCTATCCCGATGCAATTTCTGTGTTTCATGGTCAATGTGAAATTCCAAGGGACACAGTAGATCTGCACTGGTGCATCGGAATCTAATACTGGTCTCCCAGGCGCCGCTCAAACACTAACTCTTAGATGATTCACTCTTCTTGTACTTAAATCGGCAGTGTCCCTTTTGTATTCAATCCCGAAGCAATTTCTGTGTTTCATGGTCAATGGGAGGGTCCAAGGGATACAGCATATCTACATCTACATCTACATTGATACTCCACAAGCCACCCAACGGTGTGTGGCGGAGGGCACTTTACGTGCCACTGTCATTACCTCCCTTTCCTGTTCCAGTCGCGTATGGTTCGCGGGAAGAACGACTGTCTGAAAGCCTCCGTGCGCGCTCTAATCTCTCTAATTTTACATTCGTGATCTCCTCGGGAAGTATAAGTAGGGGGAAGCAATATATTCGATACCTCATCCAGAAACGCACCCTCTCGAAACCTGGCGAGCAAGCTACACCGCGATGCAGAGCGCCTCTCTTGCAGAGTCTGCCACTTGAGTTTATTAAACATCTCCGTAACGCTATCACGGTTACCAAATAACCCAGTGACGAAACGCGCCGCTCTTCTTTGGATCTTCTCTATCTCCTCCGTCAACCCGACCTGGTACGGATCCCACACTGATGAGCAATACTCAAGTATAGGTCGAACGAGTGTTTTGTAAGCCACCTCCTTTGTTGATGGACTACATTTTCTAAGCACTCTCCCAATGAATCTCAACCTGGTACCCGCCTTACCAACAATTAATTTTATATGATCATTCCACTTCAAATCGTTCCGTATGCATACTCCCAGATATTTTACAGAAGTAACTGCTACCAGTGTTTGTTCCGCTATCATATAATCATACAATAAAGGATCCTTCTTTCTATGTATTCGCAATACATTACATTTGTCTATGTTAAGGGTCAGTTGCCACTCCCTGCACCAAGTGCCTATCCGCTGCAGATCTTCCTGTATTTCGCTACAATTTTCTAATGCAGCAACTTCTCTGTATACCACAGCATCATCCGCGAAAAGCCGCATGGAACTTCCGACACTATCTACTAAGTCATTTATATATATTGTGAAAAGCAATGGTCCCATAACACTCCCCTGTGGCACGCCAGAGGTTACTTTAACGTCTGTAGACGTCTCTCCATTGATAACAACATGCTGTGTTCTGTTTGCTAAAAACTCTTCAATCCAGCCACACAGCTGGTCTGATATTCCGTAGGCTCTTACTTTGTTTATCAGGCGACAGTGCGGAACTGTATCGAACGCCTTCCGGAAGTCAAGAAAAATAGCATCTACCTGGGAGCCTGTATCTAGTATTTTCTGGGTCTCATGAACAAATAAGGCGAGTTGGGTCTCACACGATCGCTGTTTCCGGAATCCATGTTGATTCCTACATAGTAGATTCTGGGTTTCCAGAAATGACATGATACGCGAGCAAAAAACATGTTCTAAAATTCTACAAGAGATCGACGTAAGAGATATAGGTCTATAGTTTTGCGCATCTGCTCGACGACCCTTCTTGAAGACTGGGACTATCTGTGCTCTTTTCCAATCATTTGGAACCTGCATACCTGCACTGGTGCTCCTGAATCTAATACTGGTCTCCCAGGAACCACTCAAACCACAAACTCTTAAATGATTCACTCTTCTTGTACTTAAGTCGGCGTTGTCCCTTTTGTATTCAACCCAGATGCAAATTCTATGTTCCATGGTCAATGTGAAGGTCCAAGGGATACAGTAAACCTGGACTGGTGCCTGCAATCAAATACTGTTATCCCAGGGGCCGCTCTAAGCACAAATTCTTAGAAAATTCGCGCTTCTTGTACTTAAGTTGGCATTGTGCCTTTTATATTCAATGCCGATGCATTTTCTGTGTTTCATGGTCAATGTGAAAGTCCAAGGGATACAGTAAACCAGAACTGGTGCATCGGAATCTAATTCAGGTCTCCCAGTAGCCGCTCAAAGCACAAACTCTTAGAAGATTCACTCTTCTTGTACTTAAGTCGGCATTGTCCCTTTTGTATTCAATGCTGATGCAATTTATGTGTTTCATGGTCAATGTGAAGGAACAAGGGATACAGAAAACCTGCACTGGTGCATCGGAATCTAATCCAGGTCTCCCAGGAGCCGCTCTAAGCACTAACTCTTAGAAGATTCAATCTTCTTGTACTTATGTCGGCATAGTGCCTTTTGTAATCAATACCAATGCGATTTCTGTGTTTCATGGTCAATGTGAAGGTCCAAGGGATACAGTAACCTGAGCCGGTGCATCGGAATCTGATACTGGTGTCCCAGGAGCTGCTCAAGCCGCAAGCTCTTAGAAGATACACTCTTCTTGTACTGAAGTCGGCATTGTCCCTTTCGTATTCATTCCCGATGCAATTTCTGTGTTTCGTAGTCAATGTGAAAGTCCAAGGGATACAGTAAACCAGAACTGGTGCATCGGAATCTAGTACTGGTCTCCCAGGATTAGATCAAACCACAAACTTTTAGAAGATACACTCTTCTTGTACTTAAATCGGCAGTGTCCCTTTTATATTCAATCCCAATGCAATATCTCTGTTTAATGGTCAATGTGAAGGTCCAAGCGATACGGTATACCTGCGCTGGTGCAACGGAATCTAATACTGGTATACTGGTCTTCCAGGAGCCGCACAAACCATTAACTCTTAGAAGATTCACTCTCCTTGTACTTAAGTCGGCATTGTACCTTTTATATTCAACCCCGATGTAATTTCCGTGTTTAATGGTCAATGAAAGGTCCAAAGGGATACAGTAAACCTGCACTGGTGGATCGGTATCTAATACTGGTCTCCCAGGAGCCGCTCAAACCACAAACTCTTAGAAGCTTCACTCTTCTTGTACTTCAGTCTGCAATGTCCTTTTCTTTTCAATCCCGAAGCAATGTATGTGTTTCATGGCCAATGTGATGGTCCAAGGGATACAGTAAACCTGCACTGGTGCATCGCAATCTAATACTGGTCTCCCAGGAGACGCTCAAATCACAAACTCTTAGAAGATTCACTCTTCTTGTACTGAAGTCGGCATTGTCCCTTTTGTTATCAATTCCGATGCAATTTCTGTGTTTCATGGTTAATGTGAAGGTCCAAGGGATACAGTACACCTGCACTGGTGCATCGAAATCTAATACTGTTCTTCCAGGAGCCGCTCAAACCACAAGCTCTTAAAAGATTCACTCTTCCTGTACTTAAGTCGTTCCTTGTCCCCTTTATATTCAATCGCGATGCAATTTCTGTGTTTCATGGTCAATGTGAAGGTCCAAGAGATATGGTAAACCTGCACTGCTGCATCGGATTCTAATACTCGTATCCCAGGAGCCGCTCAAACCACGAACTCTGAGAAGATTCACTCTTCTTCTACTTAAGTTGGCATTGTGCCTTTAGTATTCTATCCCATTGCAATTTCTGTGTTTCATTATCAATGTGAAGGTCCAAGAGATACGGTAAACCTGCACTGCTGCATCGGATTCTAATACTCGTTTCCCAGGAGCCGCTCAAACCACAAACACTTAGAAGATTTAATCTTCGTGTAATTAAGTCGGCGTTGTCCACTTTGTATTCAATGCCGATGCATTTTCTGTGTTTCATGGTCAATGTGAAGGTCCAAGATATACGGTAAACCTGCACTGCTGCATCGGATTCTAATACTCGTATCCCAGGAGCCGCTCAAACCACGAAATCTTAGTAGATTCACTCTTCTTGTACTTAAGTCGGCATTGTGCCTCTTGTATTCAATCCCGATACGATTTCTGTGTTTCATCGCAATGTGTAGGTCCTAGGGATACAGTAAACCTGCCCTGGTGCATCGTAATCTAGTAGTGGTCTCCCAGGAGACGATCATACCACAAACTCTTAGATGATTCACTCTTCGTGTACTTAAATCAGCAGTGTTCCTTTTCCATTCAATCCCGAAGGAATATCTCTGTTTATGGTCAATGTGAAGGTCCAAGGGATACAGTAAACCTGCACTGGTGCATCGGAATCTAATACTGGTCTCCCAGGAGCCGCTCTTAGCACTAACTCTTAGAAGATTCACTCTTCTTGTACTTAAGTCGCCATTGTCCCTTTTGTATTCAAACCCGATGCAATTTCTGTGTTTCATGTAGAATGTGAAGATCCAAGGGATACAGTAAACCTGCACTGGTGGATCGGAATCTAATACTGGTCTCCCAGGAGCCGCTCAACCCACAAACTCTTAAAAGATTCACTCTTCTTGTACTTAAGTCGGCAATGTGCCTTTTGTATTCTATCTCGTTCCGATTTCTGTGTTTCATGGTCAATGTGAAGGTCCAAGGGATACAGCAAACCTACACTGGTGCATCGGTGTCTAATACTGGTGTCCCAGGATTCGCTCTAACCGCAAACTCTTAGAACATACACTCTTCTTGTACTTAAGTCGGCATTGTCAATTTTGTATTCAATCCCGATGCAATTTCTGTGTTCCATGTTCAAAGTGAAAGTCCAAGGGATACAGTGAACCTGCACTGGTGCATCGGAATCTAATTCTGGTCTCCCAGTTGCCGATCAAAGCACAGAGTCTTAGAGGGTTCACTCTTTTTTGTACTTAAGTTGGCATTGACACTTTTGTATTCTATCCCGATGCTATTACTGTGTTTCATGGTGAATGTGAAGGTCCACGGGATACAGTAAACCTGCACTGGTGCATCGGAATCTAATACCGGTCTCCCAGGCGCCATTCAAAGCACTAACTCTTAGATGATTTACTCTTCTTGTACTTAAGTCCTTCATTGTCCCTTTTGTATTCATTCCCGATGCAATTTCTGTGTTTCATGGTCAATCTGAAGGTCCAAGGGATCCAGTAAACCTGAACTGGTGCATCGGAATCTAATTCTGGTCTCCCAGGAACCGATCGAAGCACAAACTCTTACAAGATTCACTCCTCTTGTACTTAAGTCGGCATTGTGCTTCTTGTATTCAATCGCGATGTGATTTTTGTGTTTCATGGTCAATGTGAAGGTCCAAGGGATACAGTACGCCTGCACTGGTGCATCGGAATTTAGTACTGGTCTCCCAGCCGACGATTAAACCAGAACCTCTTAGAAGATTCATTCTTCTTGTACTTAAATCGGCAGTGTCCATTTTGTGTTCAATCCCGAAGCAATTTCTGTGTTTCATGGTCAATGTGAAGGTCCAAGGGATACAGTATAACTGCACTGGTGCAACGGAATCTAATACTGGTATACTGGTCTCCCAGGAGCCGCTCAAACCATTAACTCTTAGAAGATACACTCTTCTTGTACTTAAGTCGGCATCGTCCCTTTTATATCCAACCCCGATGTAATTTCGGTGTTTCATGGTCAATGTGAAGGTCCAAGGGATAGAGTAAACCTGCACTGGTGCATCGGAATCTAATCTGCTCACCCAGGAGCCGATAAAACCACAAACTCTTAGAAGCTTCACTCTTCTTGTACTTAAGTCGGCAATGTCCCTTTTGTATTCAATCCCAAAGCAATGCATGTGTTTCATGGCCAATGTGATGGTCCAAGGGACACAGTAAACCTGCACTGGTGCATCGCAATCTAATAATGGTCTCCCAGGAGCCGCTCAAACCACAATCTCTTTGAAGATTCTCTCTTCTTGTACCTAAGTCAGTATTCTCCTTTTTGTATTCAACCCCGATGTTGTTTTTGGTTTAATGGTCAATGTGAAGGTCCTAGGGATAAAGTAAACCTGCACTGGTGCATCGGAATCTAATACTGGTCTCCCAGGAGACGCTCAAATCACAAACTCTTAGAAGATTCACTCTTCTTGTACTTAAGTCGGCATTGACCCTTTTGTTTTCAATCCCGATGCAATTTCTGTGTTTCATGGTGAATGTGAAGCTCCAAGGGATACAGTACACCTGCACTGGTGCATCGAAATCTAATACTGTTCTCCCAGGAACCGCTCAAACCACAAGCTCTTAAAAGATTCACTCTTCTTGTACTTAAGTCGTTCATTGTCCCTTTTATATTCAATCGCGATGCAATTTCTGTGTTTCATGGTCAATGTGAAGGTCCAAGAGATACGGTAAACCTGCACTGCTGCATCGGATAATAATACTCGTATCCCAGGAGCCACTCAAACCACGAACTCTGAGAAGATTCACTCTTCTTCTATTTAAGTCGGGGTTGTGCTTTTAGTATTCTATCCCGTTGCAATTTCTGTGTTTCATGATCAATGTGAAGGTCCAAGAGATACGGTAAACCTGCACTGCTGCATCGGATTCTAATACTCGTATCCCAGGAGCCGCTCAAACCACAAACTCTTAGGAGATTTACTCTTCGTGTGATTAAGTCAGCGTTGTCCACTTTGTATTCAATGCCGATGCATTTTCTGTGTTTCATGGTCAATGTGAAGGTCCAAGATATACGGTAAACCTGCACTGCTGCATCGGATTCTAATACTCATATCCCAGGAGCCGCTCAAACCACGAACTCTTAGTAGATTCACTCTTCTTGTACTTAAGTCGGCATTGTGCCTCATGTATTCAATCCCGATACGATTTCTGTGTTTCATGGCAATGTGGCGTTCCTAGGGAATCAGTAAACCTAAACTGGTGCATCGGAATCTAGTACTGGTCTCCCAGGAGACGATCAAACCACAAACTCTTAGAAGATTCACTTTTCGTGTACTTAAATCGAAGTGTCCCTATTCCATTCAATCCCGAAGGAATATCCGTGTTTAATGGTCAATGTGAAGGTCCAAGGGATACAGTAAACCTGCACTGGTGCATCGGAATCTAATACTGGTCTGACAGGAGCCGCTCTTAGCACTAACTCTTAGAAGATTCACTCTCCTTGTACTTAAGTCGGCATTGTCCCTCTTGTGTTCAATCCCGATGCAATTTCTGTGTTTCATGTTGAATGTGAAGATCCAAGAGATACAGCAAACCTGCACTGGTGCATCGGAATCTAATACTGGTCTCCCAGGAGCCGCTCAAACCACAAACTCTTAAAAGATCCACTCTTCTTGTACTTAAGTCGGCATTGTGCCTTTTGTATTCAACCCCGATGTAATTTCTGTGTTTAATGGTCAATGTGAAGGTCCAAGGGATACAGTAAACTTTCACTAATCCATCAGAACCTAATACTGGCTTCCCATGAGCCGCTCAAACCACAAACTCTTAGAAGATTCACTCCGCTTTTACATAGATCGGCAGTGTCTCTTTTGTATTCAATCCCGAAGCAATTTCTGTGTTTCATGGCCAATGGGAAGGTCCAAGGGAAACAGTAAACCCGCACTGGTGCATCGGAATCTAATACTGGTCCCCCAGGAGCCGCTCAAAGCACAAACTCTTAGAAGATTCACTCAACTTGTACTGAAGTCGGCAATGTCCCTTTTGTATTCAATCCCAAAGCAATTTCTGTGTTTCATGGTCAATGTGAAGGTCCAAGGGATACAGTGAACCTGCACTGGTGCATCTCAATCTAATAATGGTCTCCCAGGAGCCGCTCAAACCACAAACTCTTAGAAGATTCACTCCTATTGTACCTAAGTCGGCATTGTCCCTTTTTTTTCAACCCCGATGTAGTTTTTTGTTTAATGGTCAATGTGAAGGTCCAAGGGGTATAGTACACCTGCACTGGTGCATCGGAATCCAATACTGGTGTCCAGTGATCCGCTCAAAGCGCAAACCATTAGGTGATTCACACTTCTTGTACTTAAGTCGGCGTTGTCCGTTTTGTATTCAACCCTGATGCAAATTCTATGTTCCATGGTCAATGTGAAGGTCCAACGGATACAGTAAACCTGGACTGGTGCCTGGAATCAAATACTGGTATCCCAGGGGCCGCTCTAAGCACAAATTCTGAGAAAATTCGCGCTTCTTGTACTTAAGTTGGCATTGTGCCTTTTGTATTCAATGCCGATGCATTCTCTGTGTATTATGGTCAATGTGAATTTCCAAGGGGTACAGTAAACCAGAACTGGTGCATCGGAATCTAATCCAGGTCTCCCAGGAGAAGCTCTAAGCACTAACTCTTAGAAGGTTCACTCTTCTTGTACTTATGTCGGCATAGTGCCTTTTGTAATCAATCCCAATGCGATTTCTGTGTTTCATGGTCAATGTGAAGGTCCAAGGGATACAGTAAACCTGAGCTGGTGCATCGGAATCTGATACTGGTGTCCCAGGAGCTGCTCAAGCCGCAAGCTCTTAGAAGATACACTCTTCTTGTACTTAAGTCGGCATTGTCCCTTTCGTATTCATTCCCGATGCAATTTCTGTGTTTCATAGTCAATGTGAAGGACCAAGGGATACATTAAACTTGAACTGGTGCATCGGAATCTAAAACTGGACTCCCAGGAGCCGCTCAAAGCACGAACTCTTAGAAGATTCACTCTTCTTGTGCTTATGTCAGCATTGTCCCTTTTGTATTCAATGTCGACGCAATTTCTGTGTTTCATGGTGAATGTGAAGGTCCAAGAGATACAGTAAACCTGCACTGGTGATACGGAATCTAATTCAGGTCTCCCAGGAGCCGCTAAACCACAAACTCTTAAAAGATTCCCTTTTCTTGTACTTAAGTCGTTCATTGTCCTTTTCATATTCAATCGCGATGCAATTCCTGTGTTTCATGGTCAATGTGAAGGTCCTAGAGATACAGTAAACCTGCCCTGGTGCATCGGAATCTAGTACTGGTCTCCCAGGATTAGATCAAACCACAAACTCTTAGAAGATTCACTCTTCTTGTACTTAAATCGGCAGTGTCCCTTTTATATTCAATCCCGATGCAATATCTCTGTTTAATGGTCAATGTGAAGGTCCAAGCGATACGGTATACCTGCGCTGGTGCAACGGAATCTAAGACTGGTATACTGGTCTCCCAAGAGCCGCACAAACCATTAACTCTTGGAAGATTCACTCTCCTTGTACTTAAGTCGGCATTGTACCTTTTATACTCAACCCCGATGTAATTTCCGTGTTTAATGGTCAATGAAAGGTCCAAAGGGATACAGTAAACCTGCACTGGTGGATCGGTATCTAATACTGGTCACCCAGGAGCCGCTCAAGCCACAAACTCTTAGAAGATTCTATCTTCTTGTACTTATGTTGACATTGTGCCTCTTGTATTCAATCCCGATGCGGTTTCTGTGTTTCATGACAAATGCAAAGGTCCTAGGGTTACAGTAAACCTGCACTGGTGCATCGGAATCTAATACTGGTCACCCAGAAGCCGATAAAACCACAAACTCTTAGAAGCTTCACTCTTCTTGTACTTAAGTCGGCAATGTCCCTTTTCTTTTCAATCCCGAAGCAATGTATGTGTTTCATGGCCAATGTGATGGTCCAAGGGATACAGTAAACCTGCACTGGTGCATCGCAATCTAATAATGGTCTCCCAGGAGCCGTTCAAAATACAATCTCTTTGAAGATTCACTCTTCTTGTACCTAAGTCGGCATTGTCCCTTTTGTATTCAACCCCGATGTGGTTTTTGGTTTAATGGTCAATGTGAAGGTCCTAGGGATACCGTAAACCTGCACTGGTGCATCGGAATCTAATACTGGTCTCCCAGGAGACGCTCAAATCACAAACTCTTAGAAGATTCACTCTTCTTGTACTGAAGTCGGCATTGTCCCTTTTGTTTTCAATTCCGATGCAATTTCTGTGATTCATGGTTAATGTGAAGGTCCAAGGGATTCAGTACACCTGCACTGGTGCATCGAAATCTAATACTGTTCTCCCAGGAGCCGCTCAAACCACAAGCTCTTAAAAGATTCCCTCTTCTTGTACTTAAGTCGTTCCTTGTCCCTTTTATATTCAATCGCGATGCAATTTCTGTGTTTCATGGTCAATGTGAAGGTCCAAGAGATACGGTAAACCTGCACTGCTGCATCGGATTCTAATACTCGTATCCCAGGAGACGCTCAAACCACGAACTCTGAGAAGATTCACTCTTCTTCTACTTAAGTCGGCATTGTGCCTTTAGTATTCTATCCCATGGCAATTTCTGTGTTTCATGATCAATGTGAATGTCCAAGAGATACGGTAAACCTGCACTGCTGCATCGGATTCTAATACTCGTTTCCCAGGAGCCGCTCAAACCACAAATACTTAGAAGACTTAATCTTCTTGTAATTAAGTCGGCGTTGTCCACTTTGTATTCAATGCCGATGCATTTTCTGTGTTTCATGGTCAATGTGAAGGTCCAAGATATACGGTAAACTTGCACTGCTGCATCGGATTCTAATACTCGTATCCCAGGAGCCGCTCAAATCACGAAATCTTAGTAGATTCACTCTTCTTGTACTTAAGTCGGCATTGTGCCTTTAGTATTCTATCCCATTGCAATTTCTGTGTTTCATGGTCAATGTGAAGGTCCAAGGGATACAGTAAACCTGCACTGGTGCATCGGAATCTAATACTGGTCTCCCAGGAGCCGCTCAACAAACAAACTCTTAAAAGATTCACTCTTCTTGTACTTAAGTCGACATTGTGCCTTTTGTATTCTATCTCGTTCCGATTTTTGTGTTTCATGGTCAATGTGAAGGTCCAAGGGATACAGTAAACCTACACTGGTGCATCGGTGTCTAATACTGGTGTCCCAGGATTCGCTCTAACCGCAAACTCTCAGAACATACACTCTTCTTGTACTTAAGTCGGCATTGTCAATTTTGTATTCAATCCCGATGCAATTTCTGTGTTTCATGATCAATGTGAAAGTCCAAGGGATACAGCGAACCTGCACTGGTGCATCGGAATCTAATTCTGGTCTCCCAGTTGCCGATTAAAGCACAGAGTCTTAGAGGGTTCACTCTTCTTGTATTAAGTTGGCATTGACACTTTTGTATTCTATCCCGATGCTATTACTGTGTTTCATGGTCAATGTGAAGGTCCACGGGATACAGTAAACCTGCACTGGTGCATCGGAATCTAATACCGGTCTCCCAGGCGCCGCTCAAAGCACTAACTCTTAGATGATTCACTCTTCTTGTACTTAAGTCCTTCATTGTCCCTTTTGTATTAACTCCCGATACAATTTCAGTGTTTCATGGTCAATCTGAAGGTCCAAGGGATCCAGTAAACCTTAACTGGTGCATCGGAATCTAATACTGGTCTCCCAGGAACCGATCGAAGCACAAACACTTAGAAGATTCACTCCTCTTGTACTTAAGTCGGCATTGTGCTTCTTGTATTCAATCCCGATACGATTTCTGTGTTTCATGGCAATGTGGAGTTCCTAGGGATACAGTAAACCTGCCCTGGTGCATCAGAATCTAGTACTGGTCTCCCAGGAGCCGCTCAAACCACAAACTCTTAGAAGATTCACCCTTCTTGTACCTAAGTCGGCATTGTCCCTTTTGTATTCAATGCCGATGAAATCTCTGTGTTTCATGGTGAATGTGAAGGTCCACGAGCTACAGTAAACCTGCACTCGTGCTTCGGATACTAATACCGGTCTCCCAGGCGCCGCTCAATGCACTAACTCTTAGATGATTCGTTCTTCTTGTACTTAAGTAGTTCATTGTCCCTTTTGTATTCATTCCCGATGCAATTTCTGTGTTTCATGGTCAATCTGAAGGTCCAAGGGATACAGTATACCTGAACTGGTGCATCGGAATCTAATACTGGTCTCGCACGAACCGATCGAAAACACAAACTCTTAGAAGATTCACTCCTCTTGTACTTAAGTCGGCATTGTGCTTCATGTATTCAATCGCGAAGTGATTTCTGTGTTTCATGTTCAATGCGAAGGTCATAGGGATACAATAAGCCTGCACTGGTGCATCGGAATCTAGTACTGGTCTCCCAGCCGATGATTAAACCAGAACCTCTTAGAAGATTCACTCTTCTTGTACTTAAATCGGCAGTGTCCCTTTTGTATTCAATCCCGAAGCAATTTCTGTGTTTCATGGTCAATGGGAATGTCCAAGGGATACAGCATACCTGCACTGATGCTCCAGAATCTAGTAATGGTCTCCCAGGAACCGCTCAAACCACAAACTCTTAGATGATTCACTCATCTTGTACTTAAGTCGGCATTGTCCCTTTTGTATTCAACCCCGATTTAATTTCTGTGTTTAATGGACAATGTGAGGTCCAAGGGATACAGTAAACTTGCACTGGTGCATCGGAATCTAATACTGGTCTCCCAGGAGCCGCCCAAAGCACTATCTCTTAGAAGATTTACTCTTCTTGTACTTAAGTCAGGATTGTCCCTTTTGCATTCAATCCCGATGCAAATTCTATGTTACATGGTCAATCTGAAGGTCCAAGGGATACAGTAAACCTGCACTGGTGCATCGGAATCTAATACTAGTATCCCAGGAGCCGCTAAAAGCAGAAAGTCTTAGAAGATTCACTTTTCTTGTACTTAAATCGACAGTGTCCCTTTAGGATTCCATCCTGTAGCAATTTCTGTGTTTCATGGTCAATGGGAAGGTCCAAGGGATACAGTATAACTGCACTGATGCAACGGAATCAAAGACTGGTATACTGGTCTCCCAGGAGCCGCTCAAACCATTAACTCTTAGAAGATACACTCTTCTTGTACTTAAGTCGGCATTGTCCCTTTTATATCCAACCCCGATGTAATTTCGGTGTTTAATGGTCAATGTGAAGGACCAAGGGATACAGTAGACATGCACTGGTGCATCGGAATCTAATACTGGTCTCCCAGGAGCTGGCAAATCACAAAATCTTAGAAGATTCACTCATCTTGTACTTAAGTCGGGATTGTCCCTTTTGTATTCAATCCCGATGCAAATTCTGTGTTTCATGGTCAATCTGAAGGTCCAAGGGATAAACTAAACCTGCACTGGTGTATCGGAATCTAATACTGTTCTCCCAGGAGCCGCTCAAACCTCAAACTCTTAGATGAATCAATCTTTTTGTACCTTAGTCGTCACTCTCCCTTTTGTATTCAATCCCCATGTAATTTCTGTGTTTCATGGTCAATGTGAAGGTCCAAGGGATAGAGTAACGTGCACTGGTGCATCGGAATCTAATACTGGTCTCCCACGAGCCGCTCAAAGGACAAACTCTTAAAAGAATCACTCTTCTTGTACTTAAGTCGGCATTGCCACTTTTGCTTTCAATGCCGATGAAATTTCTTTGTTTCATGGTCAATGTGAAGGTCCAAGGGATACAGTAAACCTGCACTGGTCCATCAGAATGTAATACTGGTCTCCCGTGAGCCGCTCAAACGACAAACTCTTAGATGATTCTATCTTCTTGTACTTATGTCGTCATTGTGCCTCCTGTATTCAATCCCGATGCGATTTCTGTGTTTCATGGCCAATGCAAAGGTAGTAGGGTTACAGTAAACCTGCACTGGTGCATTGGAATCTAATACTGGTCACCCAGGAGCCGATAAAACCACAAACTCTTGGAAGCTTCATGCCTCTTGTACTTAAGTCGGCAATGTCCCTCTTGTATTCAATCCCGAAGCAACTTATGTGTTTCATGGCCAATGTGATGGTCCAACGGATACAGTAAACCTGCACTGTAGCATCGCAATCTAATAATGGTATCCCAGGAGCCGCTCAAACCACAATCTCTTTGAAGATTCACTCTTCTTGTACCTAAGTCGGCATTGTCCCTTTTGTATTCAACCCCGATGTAGTTTTTGGTTTAATGTTCAACGTGAAGGTCCTATGGATACAGTAAACTTGCACTGTTGCATCGGAATCTAATACTGGTCTCCCAGGAGACGCTCAAATCACAAACTCTTAGAAGATTCACTCTTCTTGTACTTAAGTCGTCATTGTCTTTTTTGTTTTCAATCCCAATGCAGTTTCTGTGTTTCATGGTGAATGTGAAGGTCCAAGGGATACAGTACACCTGCACTGGTGCATCGAAATCTAATACTGTTCTCCCAGGAGCCGCTCAAACCACAAGCTCTTAAAAGATTCACTCTTCTTGTACTTAAGTCGTTCATTGTCCCTTTTATATTCAATCGCGATGCAATTTCTGTGTTTCATGGTCATTGTGAAGGTGCAAGAGATACGGTAAACCTGCACTGCTGCATCGGATCTAATACTCGTATCCCAGGAGCCGCTCAAACCACGAACTCTGAGAAGATTCACTCTTCTTCGACTTAAGTCGGCATTGTCTTTTTAGTATTCTATCCCGTTGCAATTTCTGTGTTTCATGATCAATGTGAAGGTCCAAGAGATACGGTAAACCTGCACTGCTGCATCGGATTCTAATACTCGTACCCCAGGAGCCGCTCAAACCACAAAATCTTAGAAGATTTACTCTTCTTGTAATTAAGTCGGCGTTGTCCTCTTTGTATTCAATGCCGTTGCATTTTCTGTGTTTCATGGTCAATGTGAAGGTCCACGATATACGGTAAACCTGCACTGATGCATCAGATTCTAATACTCGTATCCCAGGAGCCGCTCAAACCACGAACTCTTAGTAGATTCACTCTTCCTCTACTTAAGTCGGCATTGTGCATTTAGTATTCTATCCCGTTGGAATTTCTGTATTTCATGATCAATGTGAAGGTCCAAGGGATACAGTAAACCTGCACTGGTGCATCGCAATCTAATTCAGGTCACCCAGGAGCCGCTCAAAGCACAAAATCTTACAAGATTCACTCTTCGTGTACTTTAGTCGCCATTGTCCCTTTTCTATTCAATGCCGTTGCAATTTCTGGGCTTCATGGTCAATGTGAATGTCCAAGGGATACAGTAAACCTGAACGTGTGCATCGGAATCTAATACTGGTCTCCCAGGAGCCGAGTAAAGGAGATTATCTTAGAAGATTCACTCTTCTTGAACTTAAGTCGGCATTTTGCATCTTGTATTCAATCCCGATACGATTTCTGTGTTTCATGGGAATGTGGAGGTCCTAGGGATACAGTAAACCTGCACTGGTGCATCAGAATCTAATACTAGTCTCCCAGGAGCCGCTCAAAGCAGAGAATCCTAGAAGACTCTATCTTCTTGTACTTAAGTCGACATTGTGCCTCTTGTATTCAATTCCGATGTGATTACTGCGTTTCATGGCCAATGCGAAGGTCCTAGGGTTACAGTAAACCTGTACTGGTGCATCGGAATCTATACTGGTCACCCAGGAGCCGATAAAACCACAAACTCCTACAAGATTCACTCTTCTTGTACTTAAGACGGCAATGTCCCTTTTGTATTCAATCCCGAAGCAATTTATGTGTTTCATGGTCAATGTGATGGTCCAAGGGGTACTGTAAACCTGCACTGGTGCATCGCAATCGAATAATGGTCTCCCAGGAGCCGCTCAAATCACAAACTCTTTGAAGATTCACACTACTTGTACCCAAGTCGGCATTGTCCCTTTTGTATTCAACCCCGATGTAATTTCCGTGTATAATGGTCAATGTAAGGTCCAAAGGGATACAGTAAACCTGCACTGTTGAATCGGTATCTAATACTGGTCTCCCAGGAGCCGCTCAAACCACAAACTCTTAGAAGATTCTATCTTCTTGTACTTATGTCGACATTGTGCCTCTTGTATTCAATCCCGACGCGGTTTCTGTGTTTCATGGCCAAGGCAAAGGTCCTAGGGTTACAGTGAATCTGCACTCATGCATCGGAATCTAATACTGGTCACCCAGGAGTCGATAAAACCACAAACTCTTAGAAGCTTCACTCCTCTTGTACTTAAGTCGGCAATGTCCCTCTTGTATTCAATCCCGAAGCAATATATGTGTTTCATGGCCAATGTGATGGTCCAAGGGATACAGTTAACCTGCACTGGTGCATCGCAATCTAATAATGGTCTCCCAGGAGCCGCTCAAACCACAATCTCTTTGAAGATTCACTCTTCTTGTACCTACGTCGGCATTGTCCCTTTTGTATTCAACCCCGATGTAGTTTTTGGTTTAATGGTCAATGTGAAGGTCCTAGGGATACAGTAAACCTGCACTGTTCCATCGGAATCTAATACTGGTCTCCCAGGAGACGCTCAAATCACAAACTCTTAGATGATTCACTCTTCTTGTACTTAAGTCGGCAATGTCCCTTTTGTTTTCAATCCCGATGCAATTTCTGTGTTTTTAATGGTGAATGTGAAGGTCCAAGGGATACAGTACACCTGCACTCGAGCATCGAAATCTAATACTGGTCTCCCAGGAGCCGCTCAAACCACAAACTCTTAAAAGAATCACTCTTCTTGTACTTAAGTCGGCATTGCCACTTTTGCTTTCAATGCGGATGAAATTTCTATGTTTCATGGTCAATGTGAGGGTCCAAGGGATACAGTAAACCTGCACTGGTCCATCAGAATGTAATACTGGTCTCCCGTGAGCCGCTCAAACGACAAACTCTTAGATGATTCTATCTTCTTGTACTTATGTCGTCATTGTGCCTTCTGTATTCAATCCCGATGCGATTTCTGTGTTTCATGGTCAATGCAAAGGTAGTAGGGTTACAGTAAACCTGCACTGGTGCATCGGAATCTAATACTGGTCACCCAGGAGCCGATAAAACCACAAACTCTTAGATGCTTCATGCCTCTTGTACTTAAGTCGGCAATGTCCCTCTTGTATTCAATCCCGAAGCAACATATGTGTTTCATGGCCAATGTGATGGTCCAACGGATACAGTAAACCTGCACTGTAGCATCGCAATCTAATAATGGTATCCCAGGAGCCGCTCAAACCACAATCTCTTTGAAGATTCACTCTTCTTGTACCTAAGTCGGCATTGTCCCTTTTGTATTCAACCCCGATGTAGTTTTTGGTTTAATGTTCAACGTGAAGGTCCTATGGATACAGTAAACTTGCACTGTTGCATCGGAATCTAATACTGGTCTCCCAGGAGACGCTCAAATCACACACTCTTAGAAGATTCACTCTTCTTGTACTTAAGTCGTCATTGTCCCTTTTGTTTTCAATCCCAATGCAGTTTCTGTGTTTCATGGTGAATGTGAAGGTCCAAGGGATACAGTGCACCTGCACTGGTGCATCGAAATCTAATACTGTTCTCCCAGGAGCCGCTCAAACCACAAGCTCTTAAAAGATTCACTCTTCTTGTACTTAAGTCGTTCATTGTCCCTTTTATATTCAATCGCGATGCAATTTCTGTGTTTCATGGTCATTGTGAAGGTGCAAGAGATACGGTAAACCTGCACTGCAGCATCGGATCTAATACTCGTATCCCAGGAGCCGCTCAAACCACGAACTCTGAGAAGATTCACTCTTCTTCTACTTAAGTCGGCATTGTCTTTTTAGTATTCTATCCCGTTGCAATTTCTGTGTTTCATGATCAATGTGAAGGTCCAAGAGATACGGTAAACCTGCACTGCTGCATCGGATTCTAATACTCGTACCCCAGGAGCCGCTCAAACCACAAAATCTTAGAAGATTTACTCTTCTTGTAATTAAGTCGGCGTTGTCCTCTTTGTATTCAATGCCGTTGCATTTTCTGTGTTTCATGGTCAATGTGAAGGTCCACGATATACGGTAAACCTGCACTGATGCATCAGATTCTAATGCTCGTATCCCAGGAGCCGCTCAAACCACGAACTCTTAGTAGATTCACTCTTCTTCTACTTAAGTCGGCATTGTGCATTTAGTATTCTATCCCGTTGGAATTTCTGTGTTTCATGATCAATGTGAAGGTCCAAGGGATACAGTAAACCTGCACTGGTGCATCGGAATCTAATTCAGGTCACCCAGGAGCCGCTCAAAGCACAAAATCTTACAAGATTCACTCTTCGTGTACTTAAGTCGCCATTGTCCCTTTTCTATTCAATGCCGTTGCAATTTCTGGGCTTCATGGTCAATGTGAATGTCCAAGGGATACAGTAAACGTGAACGTGTGCATCGGAATCTAATACTGGTCTCCCAGGAGCCGAGTAAAGGAGATTATCTTAGAAGATTCACTCTTCTTGAACTTAAGTCGGCATTGTGCCTCTTGTATTCAATCCCGATACGATTTCTGTGTTTCATGGGAATGTGGAGGTCCTAGGGATACAGTAAACCTGCACTGGTGCATCAGAATCTAATACTAGCCTCCCAGGAGCCGCTCAAAGCAGAAAATCCTAGAAGACTCTATCTTCTTGTACTTAAGTCGACATTGTGCCTCTTGTATTCAATCCCGATGCGATTACTGTGTTTCATGGCCAATGCGAAGGTCCTAGGGTTACAGTAAACCTGCACTGGTGCATCGGAATCTATACTGGTCACCTAGGAGCCGATAAAACCACAAACTCCTACAAGATTCACTCTTCTTGTACTTAAGACGGCAATGTCCCTTTTGTATTCAATCCCGAAGCAATTTATGTGTTTCATGGTCAATGTGATGGTCCAAGGGGTACTGTAAACCTGCACTGGTGCATCGCAATCGAATAATGGTCTCCCAGGAGCCGCTCAAATCACAAACTCTTTGAAGATTCACACTACTTGTACCCAAGTCGGCATTGTCCCTTTTGTATTCAACCCCGACGTAGGTTTTGGTTTAATGGCCAATGTGAAGGTCCAAGGGATACAGTAAACCTACACTGGTGCATCGGAGTCTAACCCTGGTGTCCCAGGATTCGCTCTAACCGCAAACTCTTAGAACATCCACACTTCTTGTACTTAAGTCGGCATTGTCCCTTTAGTATTCAATCCCGAAGCAATTTCTATGTTTCATGGTCAATGTGAAAGTCCAAGGGATACAATAAACCTGCACTGGTGCATCGGAATCTAATTCTGGTCTCCCAGGAGCCGATCAAAGCACAGAGTCTTAGAGGGTTCACTCATCTTGTATTTAAGTTTTCATTGACACTTTTGTATTCTATCCCAATGCAATTTCTGTGTTTCATGGTCAATTTGAAATTCCAAGGGACACAGTAAACCTGCACTGGTCCATCAGAATCTAATACTGCCCTCCCATGAGCCGCTCAAACCACAAACTCTTAGAAGATTCACTCTGCTTTTACATAAGTCGGCAGTGTCTCTTTTGTATTCAATCCCGAAGCAATTTCTGTGTTTCATGGCCAATGGGAAGGTCCAAGGGAAACAGTAAACCCGCTCTGGTGCATCGGAATCTAATACTGGTCCCCCAGCAGCCGCTCAAAACACAAACTCTTAGAAGATTCACTCCTCTTGTACCTAAATCTGCATTGTCCCTTTTTTTTTCAACCCCCAAGGTAGTTTTTTTTTTTTATCGGTCAATGTGAAGGTCCAAGGGGTATAGTACACCTGCACTGGTGCATCGGAATCCAATACTGGTGTCCCGTGATCCGCTCAAAGCGCAAACAATTAGATGATTCACTCTTCTTGTACTTAAGTCGGCATTGTCCCTTTTCTATTCAACCCAGATGCAAATTCTTTGTTCCATGGTCAATGTGAAGGTCCAAGGGATACAGTAAACCTGGACTGGGGCCTGGAATCAAATACTGTTATCCCAGGGGCCGCTCTAAGCACAAATTCTTAGAAAATTCGCGCTTCTTGTACTGAAGTTGGCATTGTGCCTTTTGTATTCAATGCCGATGCATTTTCTGTGTTTCATGGTCAATGTGAAGGTCCAAGGGATACACTAAATCAGAACTGCTGCATCGGAATCTAATTCAGGTCTCCCAGTAGCCGCTCAAAGCACAAACTCTTAGAAGATTCACTCTTCTTGCACTTAAGTCGGCATTGTCCCTTTTGTATTCAATGCCGATGCAATTTCTGTGTTTCATGGTCAATGTGAAGGACCAAGGGTTACAGTAAACCTGCACTGGTGCATCGGAATCTAATTCAGGTCTCCCAGGAGCCGCTGAAAGAACAATCTCTTAGAAGATTCACTCTTCTTCTACTTCAGTCGGGATTGTTCCTTTTGTATTTAATCCCGATGAAAATTCTGTGTATCATGGTCAATCTGAAAGTCCAAGGGATACAGTAAACCTGCACTGGTGCATCGGAATCTAATACTGTTCTCCCAGGAGCCGCTCAAACACAAACTCTTAGAAGATTCACTCTTTTTGTCCTGAAGTCGGCATTGTCCCTTTTGTATTCAATGCCTTTGCAATATCTGTGTTTCATGGTGAATGTCAAGGTCCACGGGATACAGTAAACCTGCTCTGGTGCATCGGAATCTAATACTGGTCTCCCAGGAGCCGTTCTAACCACAAACTTTTAAAAGATTCACTTTTCTTGTATTTTAGTCAATCATTGTCCCTTTCATATTCAATCGCGATGCAATTCCTGTGTTTCATGGTCAATGTGAAGGTCCAAGAGATACAGTAAACCTGCCCTGGTGCATCGGAATCTAGTACTGGTCTCCCAGGAGACGATCAAACCACAAACTCTTAGAAGATTCACTCTTCTTGTACTTAAATCGGCAGTGTCCATTTTATATTCAATCCCGATGCAATATCTCTGTTTAATGGTCAGTGTGAAGGTCCAATTGATACAGTATACCTGCACTGGTGCAACGGAATCTAATACTGATATACTGGTCTCCCAGGAGCCGCACAAACCATTAACTCTTAGAAGATTCACTCTCCTTGTACTTAAGTCGGCATCGTCCCTTTTATATTCAACGCCGATGTAATTTCCGTGTATAATGGTCAATGTAAGGTCCAAAGGGATACAGTAAACCTGCACTGTTGAATCGGTATCTAATACTGGTCTCCCAGGAGCCGCTCAAACCATAAACTCTTAGAAGATTCTATCTTCTTGTACTTATGTCGACATTGTGCCTCTTGTATTCAATCCCGACGCGGTTTCTGTGTTTCATGGCCAATGCAAAGGTCCTAGGGTTACAGTGAATCTGCACTCGTGCATCGGAATCTAATACTGGTCACCCAGGAGCCGATAAAACCACAAAATCTTAGAAGCTTCACTCCTCTTGTACTTAAGTCGGCAATGTCCCTCTTGTATTCAATCCCGAAGCAATATATGTGTTTCATGGCCAATGTGATGGTCCAAGGGATACAGTTAACCAGCACTGGTGCATCGCAATCTAATAATGGTCTCCCAGGAGCCGCTCAAACCACAATCTCTTTGAAGATTCACTCTTCTTGTACCTACGTCGGCATTGTCCCTTTTGTATTCAACCCCGATGTAGTTTTTGGTTTAATGGTCAATGTGAAGGTCCTAGGGATACAGTAAACCTGCACTGTTCCATCGGAATCTAATACTGGTCTCCCAGGAGACGCTCAAATCACAAACTCATAGATGATTCACTCTTCTTGTACTTAAGTCGGCAATGTCCCTTTTGTTTTCAATCCCGATGCAATTTCTGTGTTTTTAATGGTGAATGTGAAGGTCCAAGGGATACAGTACACCTGCACTGGTGCATCGAAATCTAATACTGGTCTCCCAGGAGCCGCTCAAACCACAAACTCTTAAAAGATTCACTCTTCTTGTATTTAAGTCGGCATTGTGCCTTTTGTATTCTGTCTCGTTCCGATTTCTGTGTATCATGGTCAATGTGAAGGTCCAAGGGATACGGTAAACCTGCACTGCTGCATCGGAATCTAATTCTGGTCTCCCAGGAGCCGAACAAAGCACAGAGTCTTAGAGGGTTCACTCTTCTTGTACTTAAGTTGGCATTGACACTTTTGTATTCTACCCCAATGCAATTTCTGTGTTTCATAGTCAATGTGAAAGTCCAAGGGATACAGTAAACCTGCACTGGTGCATCGGAATTTAATACTGGTCTCCCATGAGCCGCTCAAAATTCAAACTCTTAGAAGATTCACTCTTCTTGTACTTAAGTCGGCATTGTCCCTTTTGTATTCAATGCCGATGCAATCTGTGTGTTTCATGGTGAATGTGAAGGTCCACGGGATACAGTAAACCTGCACTGGTGCATCGGAATCTAATACTGGTCTCCCAGGCGCCGCTCAAAGAATTAACTCTTAGATGATTCAGTCTTCTTGTACTTAAGTCGTTTATTGTCCCTTTTGTACTCATTCCCGATGCAATTTCTGTGTTTCATGGTCAATTTGAAGGTCCAAGGGATACAGTAAACCTGAACTGGTGCATCGGAATCTAATACTGGTCTCCCAGCCGCGAATTAAACCAGAACCTCTTAGAAGAATCACTCTTCTTGTACTTAAGTCGGCATTGTGCTTCTTGTATTCAATCGCGATGTGATTTCTGTGTTTCATGGTCAATGTGAAGGTCCTAGGCATACAGTAAGCCTGCACTGGTGCATCGGAATCTAGTACTGGTCTCCCAGCCGCGAATTAAACCAGAACCTCTTAGAAGATTCACTCTTCTTGTACTTAAATCTCCTGTGTCCCTTTTGTATTCAATCCCGAAGCAATTTCTGTGTTTAATGGTCAATGGGAAGGTCCAAGGGATACAGCATACCTGCACTGGTGCTCCGGAATCCAATACTGGTCTCCCAGGAACCGCTCAAACCACAAACTCTTAGGTGATTCACTCTTCTTGTACTTAAGTCGGCATTGTCCCTTTTGTATTCAACCCCGATGTAATTTCTGTGTTTAATGGTCAATGTGAAGGTCAAAGGGATACAGTAAACTTGCACTGGTCCATCAGAATCTAATACTGGCCTCCCATGAGCCGCTCAAACCACAAGCACTTAGAGGATTCACTCTGCTTTTACATAAATCGGCAGTGTCTCTTTTGTATTCAATCCCGAAGCATTTTCTGTGTTTAATGGTCAATGTGAAGGTCCAAGGGATACAGTAAACTTGCACTGGTGCATCGGAATCTAATACTGGTCCCCCAGCAGCCGCTCAAAACACAAACTCTTAGAAGATTCACTCTACTTGTACTTAAGTCGGCAATGTCCCTTTTGTATTCAATCACAAAGCAATTTCTGTGTTTCATGGTCAATGTGAAGGTCCAAGGGATACGGTGAAACTACACTGGTGCATCGGTGTCTAATACTGGTCTCCCAGGAGCCGCTCCAACCACAAACTCTTAGAAGATTCACTCTTCTTGTACTTAAGTCGGCAATGTGCCTTTTGTTTTCAATCCCGATGCAATTTCTGTGTTTCATGGTGAATGTGAAGGTCCAAGGGATACAGTACACCTGCACTGGTGCATCGAAATCTAATACTGTTCTTCCAGGAGCCGCTCAAACCACAAGCTCTTAAAAGATTCACTCTTCTTGTACTTAAGTCGTTCATTGTCCCTTTTATATTCAATCGCGATGCAATTTCTGTATTTCATGGTCAATGTGAAGGTCCAAGAGATACGGTAAACCTGCACTGCAGCATCGGATTCTAATACTCGTATCCCAGGAGCCGCTCAAACCACGATCTCTTAGTAGATTCACTCTTCTTATACTTAAGTCGGCATTGTGCCTTTAGTATTCTATCCCGTTGGAAATTTCTGTGTTTCATGATCAATGTGAAGGTCCAAGCGATACAGTAAACCTGCACTGGTGCATCGGAATCTAATACTGGTCTCCCAGGAGCCGCGTAAAGGAGATTATCTTAGAAGATTCACTCTTCTTGTACTTAAGTCGGCATTGTGCCTCTTGTATTCAATCCCAATACGATTTCTGTGTTTCATGACAATTTGGAGGTCCTAGGGATACAGTAAACCTGCCTTGTTGTATCGGAATCTAGTACTGGTCTCCCAGGAGACGATCAAACCACAAACTCTTAGAAGATTCACTCTTCGTGTACTTAAATCGGCAGTGTCCCTTTTACATTCAATCCCGAAGGAATATCTCTGTTTAATGGTCAATGTGAAAGTCCAAGGGATACAGTAAACCTGCACTGGTGCATCGGAATCTAATACTGGTTTCCCAGGAGCCGCTATTGGCACTAACTCTTAGAAGATGCACTCTTCTTGTACTTAAGTCGGCATTGTCCCTTTTGCATTCAGTACCGATGCAATTTCTGTGTTTCATGTTGAATGTGAAGATCCAAGGGATACAGTAAACCTGCGCTGGTGCACCGGAATCTATTACTGGTCTCCCAGGAGCCCCTCAAACCACAAACTCTTAAAAGATTCACTCTTCTTGTACTTAAGTCGGCATTGCGCCTTTTGTATTCTATCTCGTTCCGATTTCTGTGTTTCATGGTCAATGTGAAGGTCCAAGGGGTACAGTAAACCTACACTGGTGCATCGGTGTCTAATACTGGTCTCCCAGGAGCCGCTCAAACCACAAACTCTTAGAAGATTCACTCTTCTTGTACTTAAGTCGAGATTGTCCCTTTTGTATTCAATGCCGATGCAATCTCTGTATTTCATGGTGAATGTGAAGGTCCACGGGATACAGTAAACCTGCACTGGTGCATCAGAATCTAATACTGGTCTCCCAGCCGACGATTAAACCAGAACCTCTTAGAAGATTCACTCTTCTTGTACTAAATCGGCAGTGTCCCTTTTGTATTCAATCCCGAAGCAATTTCTGTGTTTCATGATCAGTGGGAAGGTCCAAGGGATACAGCATACCTGCACTGGTGCTCCGGCATCTAATACTGGTCTCCCATGAACCGCTCAAACCACAAACTCTTATATGATTCACTCTTCTTGTACTTAGGTCGGCATTGTCCCTTTTGTATTCAACCCCGATGTAATTTCTGTGTTTAATGGTCAATGTGAAGGTCCAAGGGATACACTAAACTTGCACAGGTCCATCAGAATCTAATACTGGCCTCCCATGAGCCGCTCAAACCACAAACTCTTAGAAGATTCACTCTTCTTTTACATAAATCGGCAGTGTCTCTTTTGTATCCAATCCCGAAGCAATTTCTGTGTTTCATGGCCAATGGGAAGGTCCAAGGGGTACAGTAAACCTGCACTGGTGCATCGGAATCTAATACTGGTCTCCCAGGAGCCGCCCAAAGCACAATCTCTTAGAAGATTTACTCTTCTTGTACTTAAGTCGGAATTGTCCCTTTTATATTCAATCCCGATACAAATTCTGTGTTTCATGGTCAATCTGAAGGTCCAAGGGATAAACTACACCTGCACTGGTGTATCGGAATCTAATACTGGTCTCCCAGGAGCCGCTCAAACCACAAACTCTTAGATGATTCACTCTTTTTGTACTTTAGTCGTCACTGTCCTTTTTGTATTCAATCCCCATGTGATTTCTGTGTTTCATGGTCAATGTGAAGGTCCAAGGGATACAGTAAACTTGCACTGGTGCATCGGAGTCTAATACTGGTCTCCCAGGAGACGCTCAAAGCACAAACTGTTAAAAGAATCACTCTTCTTGTACTTAAGTCGGCATTGTCACTTTTGCTTTCAATCCCGATGAAATTTCTTTGTTTCATGGTCAATGTGATGGTCCAAGGGATACAGTAAACCTGCACTGGTCCATCAGAATCTAATACTGGTCTCCCATGAGCCGTTGAGACCACAAACTCTTAGAAGATTCACTCTTCTTTTACATAAATGGGCAGTGTCTCATTTGTATTCAATACCGAAGCAATTTCTGTGATTCATGTTCAATGAGAAGGTCCGAGGGATACAGTATACCTGAACTGGTGCATCGGAATCTAATATTGGGCTCCCAGGAGCCGCTTAAAGCAGATAATCTTAGAAGATTCACTCTTCTTCTACATAAGTCGGCATTGTCCCTTTTGTATTCAATTCCAAAGCAATTTCTGTGTTTCATGGTCAATGTGAAATTCCAAGGGTTACAGTATACCACCACTGGTGCATCGGAGTCTAATACTGGGGTCCCAGGATCCGCTCTAATTGCAAAATCTTAGAAGATTCACTCTTCTTGTACATAAGTCGGCATTGTGCCTCTTGTATTCAATTCCAATGCGATTTCTGTGTTTCATGGTCAATGTGAAGGTCCTAGGGGTACAGTAAACCTGTCCTGGTGGATCGGAATCTAGTACTGGTCTCCCAGGAGACGATCATAACACAAACTCTTAGAAGATTCACTCTTCTTGTACTTAAATCGGCAGTGTCCCACTTGTATTCAATACCGAAGCAGTTTCTGTGTTTCATGGTCAATGTGAAAGTCCAAGGGATACAGTAAACCCGCACTGGTGCATCGGAATCTAA
The DNA here is from genome assembly GCF_021461385.2 of Schistocerca piceifrons. NCBI lineage: Eukaryota > Metazoa > Arthropoda > Insecta > Orthoptera > Acrididae > Schistocerca > Schistocerca piceifrons. Next base: position 962,670,447 of record NC_060149.1, read on the forward strand.
CATTGGTCTCCCAGGAGGCGATCAAATCACAAACTCTTAGAAGGTTCACTCCTCCTGTACTTAAGTTGGCATTGACCCTTTTGTTTTCAATCCCGATGCAATTTCTGTGTTTCATGGTCAATCTGAACGTCCAAGGGATACAGTAAACCTGCACTGGTGCATCGGAATCTAATACTAGTATCTTTGGAGCCGCTAAAAGCAGAAAGTCTTAGAAGATTCACTTTTCTTGTACTTAAATCGACAGTGTCCCTTTAGTGTTACATCCTGTAGCAATTTCTGTGTTTCATGGTCAATGGGAAGGTCCAAGGGATACAGTATAACTGCACTGGTGCTACGGAATCTAATACTGGTATACTGGTCTCCCAGAGCCGCTCAAACCATTAACTCTTAGAACATTCACTCTGCTTGTACTTAAGTCGGCATTGTCCCTTTTATATCCACCCCGATGTAATTTCGGTGTTTAATGGTCAATGTGAAGGACCAAGGGATACAGTAGACCTGCACTGGTGCATCGGAATCTAATACTGGTCTCCCAGGAGCCGCTCAAATCACAAAATCTTAGAAGATTCACTCATCTTGTACTTAAGTCTGGATTGTCCCTTTTGTATTCAATCCCGATGCAAATTCTGTGTTTCATGGTCAATCTGAAGGTCCAAGGGATACAGTAAACCTGCACTGGTCCATCAGAATCTAATACTGGTCTCCAATGAGCCGCTCAAACCACAAACTCTTAGAAGATTCTCTCTTCTTTTACATAAATGGGCAGTGACTCTTTTGTATTCAATCCCGAAGCAATTTCTGTGTTTCATGGTCAATGAGAAGGTCCAAGGGATACAGTATACCTGCACTGGTGCTTCGGAATCTAATATTGGGCTCCCAGGAGCCGCTTAAAGCAGATAATCTTAGAAGATTCACTCTTCTTGTACTTAAATCGGCAGTGTCCCACTTGTATTCAATCCCGAAACAGTTTCTGTGTTTCATGGTCCATGTGAAGGTCCAAGGGATACAGTAAACCCGCACTGGTGCATCGGAGTCTAATGCCGGGGTCCCAGGATCCGCTCTAACCGCAAAATCTTAGAGATACACTCTTCTTGTACTTAAGTAGGCATTGTCCCTTTTGTATTCAATCCCCATAAAAATTCTGTGTTTCATGGTCAATCTGAAGGTCCAGGGGACACAGTAAACCTGCACTGGTGCATCGGAATCTAATTCAGGTCTCCCAGGAGCCGCTCAAACCACAAACTCTTAGAAGAATCACTCTTCTTGTACTTATGTCGGCATTGTGCATTTTGTAACCATTCCTGATGCGAATTCTGTGTTTTATGGTCAATGTGAAGGTCCAAGGGATACAGTAAACCCGCACTGGTGCATTGGAGTCTAATACTGGTGTCCCAGTATCCGCTCTAACCGCAAAATGTTAGAAGATACACTCCTCTTGTACTTATGTCTGCATTGTCTCTTTTGTATTCAGTTCCGATGCAATTTCTGTGTTTTATGGTCAATGTAAAAGTCGAAGGGATACAGTAAAACTGCACTGGTGCATCGGAATCTAATACTGGTCTCCCAGGAGCCGCTCAAAGCACAAACTCTTAGAAGATTCACTCTTCTGGTACTTAAGTCGGCATTGTCCCTTTTGTATTCAATGCCGATGCTATTTCTGTGTTTCATGGTGAATGTGAAGGTCCAAGGGATACAGTAAACCTGCACTGGTGCATCGGAATCAGATACTGGTCTACCAGGAGCCGCTCAAACCACAAACTCTTAAAAGATTCACTCTTCTTGTACTTAAGTCGTTCATTGTCCCTTTTATATTTAATCGCGCAGCAATTTCTGTGTTTCATGGTCAATGTGAAGGTCCAAGGGATACAGTATACCTGCACTGGTCCATGAGAATCAAATACTGGTCTCCCATGAGCCACTCAAACCACAAACTCTTAGAAGATTCACTCTTCTTTTACATAAATCGGCAGTGTCCCTTTTGTATACAATCCCAAAGCGATTTCTGTGTTTCATGGTCAATGGGAAGGTCCAAGGGATACAGTATACCGGCACTGGTGCAACGGAATCCAATACAGCTCTCCCAGGAGCCGCTCATAGCACAAACTCTTAGAAGATTCACTCTTCTTGTACTTAAGTTGGGATTGTCCCATTTGTATTCAATCCCCATACAAAGTCTGTGTTTCATGGTCAATCTGAAGGTCCAGGGGATACAGTAAACCTGCACTGGTGCATCGGAATCTAATTCAGGTCTCCCAGGTGCCGCTCAAACCACGAACTCTTGGAAGATTCACTCTTCTTGTACTTATGCCGGCATAGTGCCTTTTGTAATCAATCCCGATGCGATTTCGGTATTTCATGGTAAATGTGAAGGTCCTAGGGATACAGTAAACCTGCACTGGTCCATCGGAATCTAATATTGGTCTCCCAGGAGCCGATCAAACCGCAAACTCTTAGAAGATTCACTCTTCTTGTAATTAAGTCGGCATTGTACCTTTTGTTTTCAATGCCGATGCAATTTCTGTGTTTCATGGTCAATGTGAAGATCCAAGGGATACAGTAAACCTGCACCGGTGCATCGGAATCTAATTCTGGTCTCCCAGGAGCCGCTTAAATCACGAACTCTTAGAAAATTCCCTCTTCTTGTACTTAAGTCGGCATTGTGCCTTTCGTATTCTATCCCGTTGCGATTTCTGTGTTTCATGGTCAATGTGAAGGTCCAGGGGATACAGTAAACCTAAACTGGTGCATCGGAATCTAATACTGGTCTCCCAGGAGCCGCTCAAACCACAAACTCTTAGAAGATGTACATTAGTATTCAATCCCGATGCAATTACTGTGTTTCACGATAAATGTGAAGGTCCAAGGGATACAGCAAACCTGCACTGGTGCATCGGAATCTAATACTGGTCTCCCAGGAGCCGCTCGAACCACAAACTCTTAGTAGTTTCACTCTTCTTGTACTTAAGTAGGCATTGCCCTTTTGTATTCAATCACGATGCAGTTTCTGTCTTTCCTGGTCAATGTGAAGGTCCAAGGGATATACTAAACCTGCACTGGTGCATCGGAATCTAATACTCGTCTCCCAGGAGCCGCTCAAATCACGAACTCTTAGAAGATTCACTCTTCTTGTATTTAAGTCGGCATTGTGCCCTTTGTATTCTATTCCGTAGCGATTTCTGTGTTTCATGGTCAATATGAATATCCAAGGGATACAGTAAACCTGCACTGGTGCATCGGAATCTGATACAGGTCTCCCATTAGCCGCTCATACCACAAACTCTTGGGAGATTCACGCTTCTTCTACTTAAGTCGGCATTGTCCCTTTCGTATTCAATCCCAATGCTATTTCTGTGTTTCATGGTCAATGTGAAGGTCCAAGGGATACAGTAAACCTGCACTGGTGCATCGGAATCTGATACAGGTCTCCCATTAGCCGCTCAAACCACAAACCCTTGGGAGATTCACGTTTCTTCTACTTAAGTCGGCATTGTCCCTTTTGTATTCAATCCCAATGCAATTTCTGTGTTTCATGTTCAATGTGAAGGTCCAAGGAATACAGTAAACCTGCACTGGTGCATCGATTTTCTAATACTGGTCCCCCAGGAGCCGCTCAAACCTTAAACTCTTAGAAGATTCACTCTTCTTGTACTTAAGTTGGCATTGTCCCTTTTGTTTTCAATCCCGATGCTTTTTCTGTGTTGCATGGTCAATGTAAAGGTCCAACGGATACAGTAAACCTGACTGGTACATCGGAATCTAATACTGGTCTCCCAGGAGCCACTGAAAGCACAAATTCTTAGAAGATTCACTCGTCTTGTACTTAATTTGGCATTGTCCCTTTTGTATTCAATCCTGATGCAATTTCTGTGTATCATGGTCAATGTGAAGGTCCAAGGGATACAGTGATCCTGCACTGGTGCATCGGAATCTAATACTGGTCTCCCAGGAGCCGCTCAAACCACAAACTCTTAGAGGATTCACTCTTCTTGTACTTAAGTCGGCATTGTCCTTTTTGTATTCAGTCCCGATGCAATTTCTGTGTCTCATGGTGAATGTGAAGGTCCAAGGGGTACAGTAAACCTGCACTGGTGTATCGGAATCTAAAAATGGTCTCCCAGGAGTCGCTCAAAGCACAAATTCCTAGAAGATTTACTCTTCTTATATGTAAGTCGGGATTGTCCCTTTTGTATTCAATCCCGATGCAAATTCTGTGTTTCATGGTCAATGGTCATGGTCATGGTGCAAGGGATACAGTAAACCTGCACTGGTGCATCGGAATCTAATACTGGTCTCCCTGGAGACGCTCAAAGTACAGTCTCTTAGAAGATTCACTCTTCTTGTACTTAAGTCGGCATTGTCATGTTGTATTCAGTCCCAATGCAATTGCCTTTTTGACATAACAATCAGTGTCAAATCATTGTCCCTCAAACAATCCTGCAGGGGTTTGACAACGTGAGGCCATGGCTTTATGGAGCATCACCTAGAATTAGCTGCCGTCTTTTCTGACATGATTTTAAATCAATGCTATCATCACTGTTTCTTTTGCTTAGGGTTTTGAGTCTAGGAATTATGCAATCAATCAGCAGTTTATTTCTTTCTTACGTGATCTTTTTTCTCCTCCCTAGCCCCCTTTCTTCTTTCATTTGGTAGCCTCGAGCAAATTGAAAATTCCTGCTTTTGTTTGTATTTATTAATCTGTTTGTGCCCCTAATTCTTAAAAGACTTCATTATGACACTAATACTCTGAAGCAGCAAATTTGGGGAAAAAGAGCTGCATTCATTTATGCTGTTGTAAAATGGAGGAATTGATTGTAGTTGGAAAAAAAATCTGCCTTTTAGAGCTGCTGATTTTTGTCATTTATTTTACGTAGCCCACCCATGATCTACAATCAGGTCTTCCTTTTTATGTTGTATTTTTTATAAGAATGTTGAAATATAGATGATTGTTATGCATCTTTGCAGAAGCTGAGCTTGAATATTGTACTTAAAAATGTTATTTGTTGTCTTTTTTAAATTAAATTGTTATGTTTAAGAAGTGAATTAAATAATTGTTACCTGTGACATAATTTTGTAGCAGCTAAAATTAAATGCTGGTCTTCAATACTTTAATTGTTATAGTTTGGGGTATGAATGTGTGCCTTGTGCACTATGTTGTTACAGTAATTTGGAGTTTATTTTGTACATCATCTGGTGTAAATTATAAGAATTTACGCAAAAACTTCTGTCTCTCAACAGCTTTCTTAATAACACTATTCCAGTAACTGGATATGCATATTGAAATATCTGTGTTGTATATTAGATTCTATGACCTGTACCGAGGCAATATTTTGCGGTTGCAAATTTTCTTGACTATTATTAAGTGTGTGTGTTTGTGTGTGTTGCTTATGCCCTACATACGAGTCCTCCAAGCTACTGATGATCGGACCAATGTACGACATGCCAAAATGCTACGGCTTCATGGGGAGATACAATTAAATCCCATCCCCCCCCTCTCTCTCTCTCTCTCTCTCACTCTCTCTCTCTCTCTCTCTCTCTCTCTCTCAAAGATCGGCAGGTTCAGGAATCTAACACAGAAAGAAATTAATCACAGTTTCTTTTTCATCTCTATCATACAATGTAGTCCAATTTTTTGCTAATACAGAAATAACATTTTGTGATTTATGTTGTGTACTCTTCAAAAGATCTAATGATGTCCTCATTCCTTTCTTATAAACAAAACAAGAAAAAATTACAATAATTGTCATTAAAATAAAACACACAACAGTGTCTCCATAGCATCAATGAGCACATCCTTTCAGCACCTTTGACCCAGGCAGTGAACACAGCAGCGGTCAGTCTATGACTTGCAGTAGGTGAATCCCAGTCAGCTGCATTGCTCATGCACCCCACATAAATAATAATAAACAAAATCTAACAATACACATAACCAAGGCTTGATTTGTGACAGTATACCGCTGATGACGAAAAAAATTGGACCCAAAGATTTTGAGATGTGGTACAATAGAACTTTTGCTCTAGTTGAAGCGGTAAGATGCAAATGTTGTATTCACACTTTTAAAAAGCTCAGAAAAGTGTTATAACTTTTTCAGAAGTCTAAATCAAACTATGGAAACTCTCAGTAGGAACTTAGAAATATAGGAAATGATAGAGTGCTACTTACCATAAATACATGTTAAGAAGTCTATTTTTTTTTCTTTTAACAAATCTAGCACTGCATATTACTGCAAAATTAGTCATTACCTATGATTACCCCAGTGGCAGAAGTATGTATAATAATGTCAAAACGTTTGTGACACTACACACTAGGAGAAGCTCAAGTTTCAGATACACGTTGATTGCGTTCTTGATGATGCTATCTACATGTTCATCCACACTCTGCAAACCACTATGAAGAGTATGACAGAGGGTACATCTCACTGTACCAGATATTAAAGCTTGTTCATGTTTCAAGACCATTTAACTCTTTCTCTGCATGCTGTAATTAAACTAATATTGTCCTCACAGTTCCTATGGGAGCAATAGTTACAAGGTTGTAGCATATTCGTAGAGTCGTCTTTTGGTAAGCATACTTTCTTAGGATAGTGTACATCTTATCTTGAAGCGTCTGCCAATTCAGTTATTTCAGCATCTCTGTGACACTCTCCCTTGGGTCAAACAAACCTGTGACCATTTGATCTGCCCTTCTCTGCATGCGTTCAAATCCCCCATTAATCCATTTTGATACAGGTCCCACACATTTGAGCAATATTCTAGGATGGATCATACAAACGATTTGTAGAATGACTGCATTTCTATGGTATTCTATCAAAAAAAAATCTAACTATTTCGCCTGCCTTACCCCTGAGTGGGCCCATATGACTGTTCCATTTCATATCCCTACAAAGTGCTTCACCCAGGTAATTGTATGAATAGACTTAATCCGAGCAAGACACCCTGATACTGTAGTCATACCACACTGCGTTTTCTTCATTTTGCAAAATGCACGATTTCACATGTCTGAACATTTAAAAGAAAGTTTGAAATTATCAAGATCTGACGAATGTTTGTACAATTTCTTTCAGACTGTACTTTATTCTAGATAAATGCACTATCTGTGAAAAGAGTGCTTTACTATTAATATTGTCTGCAAAGTCATTAAATTACATGAACACGAACAGCAATGGTCACAACATACCTCTCTATGACACATCTGAGGTTACTTCTACATCAGATGATGACTCCCCAGCCAAGATAACATGTAAGTCATTCCTACCAAAGTATCCTCAATTCCAGTGACAAATTTCACTCGATACCCCTCACGGTAGCAATTTTGATAATAAGTACCGATCTGGCACTAAGTCAAAAGCTGTTCAGAAATCGAGAAATACTGCCTGCACCTGTCGAGTCAGGAAGACGAAAGTTTTAAGGTCAGGTTGACAAAACAGATTTTTAATACTCTTGGAAACAACCCTAAAGTTTCTGACGTAGTTCAGGGGAATGACAAAGTGATCTTTGACAGGCTGGATTAAATCTAGGCGGCGTCTCAGACCGACCAGAGTTACAACTTTAAAGGCTTCTACGCTGAGCAAATACAACGGACTGTTGGAGGAAGAATGCAAAGGCAGCTTCTAGTAATGTGCAATTGCTATTCTGCATGGTCTTTAATGGCCATTATCAAATTTTAAAAAATTAAGAATAACAATAACACAGTACACAACAGGAAGCGTACAGCAGACTATCCCTGATAGTTCCTTACATTACCTTGCCTTGATTTTTTTTTTTTAAATGATAATGTTTCTAAGTCTTTCCTGGTTTCCATTGAAAGGTTTGGATTGTTTCAAAGATTAATTTACACATTTTTTAATATTTTAATGTATTCTAGGACAGGAACTCAAAGAGCACAAGTATAAAAAAACTGCATGTAGGACATTCATGTAAAGCTTCCCATTTTTAACTGCAAGGTAATGCCAGTCTATTTTGTTACAAGAAAATGAATCGGGACTTAGTTCTCCAGAGCTGATACTATTATAAGGAGTTGTGATGGAAGAACATGAGTTCCAAACAATGGATGCCTTGGATCTGTTTGCTGCTGCTACTTTTTAATCTCTGCTGCTAATCCCATGAGTGAAAGATCTCTACCAATGAAAAAGTAGATTTGAATGACATCAAGTTTCTTCTCTTGTCGATAGTTGTTTCTACTGAAGAGAAATGAGTCTGGTCATCTTTGTCCATTTGCAGTAATTCAAAGGTGTCGTGGCACCTGACATGTATGCTTGAAAATAACAAACGATCAATATTTTAATTAACAAAAGTACTGACAGCAGTAAGCTGTATTTATCACATTCAAAAAGTTTGTAAAAGCTGTGGACTCTTGTTTTATCATGTCAATCCATTTGTGCCAATGGCTAACAGAGTACCATTCACGATCATGTCAAGTGGCAATAACAGTTTGCTTGCATCATAAATATTGAGTGTCAAAAGTTAATTCTAACAATATGAAATAGGACAGATTGCTACTCACCAGTTAGAGCAGGCAATGGGCAGCAGACAAGCATACTGAAAAAAAAAAGAAACTGTCAGATACTATATACTCAAAAAAACACTTAGGTACTGAACGAATTATCCAAATACCAAATAGGGCTGAAATCAGTAAATGTGACATACATGTGAAGACAGAAAAATAATTACAGTTTCAGAAAAAACTGGACGATTTATTCAAGAGAAAGAGCATCACAAATTGGATGAGATGGTCCACCTCTGGCCCTTATACAAGCTTGGCTCTGGCTGATTGAGTTGTTGGATGTCCAACAGAGGGACATCATGCCAAATTCTATTCAAATGTCACGGTAGATAGTCAAAATCTCGAGGTGGTCTAACGGCCCTGCCCATAATGCTCCTTACATTCTCAATTGGGGAGAGATCCAGCAACTTTGCTGGCCAAGGTAGGGTTTGGCAAGCACAAGGACAAGCTGTGTGCGGACAGGCATTATCTTGCTGAAATGTAAGCAATGTATGGCTTGCCAAGAAGGGAAACAAAATAGGATCTACAGTATTGTCAACAGACAACTATGCTGTAGGGGTGACATCCATGTCACACCTACAGCATAGTCGTCTGTTGACCAAAAGGGATCTGTTACGAAAAGAAATCGCACCCCAGATCATCAGTCCTGGTAGTTGGACCGTATGGGATGTGACATTCACGGTGGTATCCCACCGTCTGGGGCGTCTTCAGACACATCTGTGCTGATCATTGGGCCTCAGTTCATAGTGGGATTCATCACTGAAGCCAATTATATTCCAGTCAATGCAATTCCAGACCAGGGACGTGCCTGGGGACACACCAGATAGCAGTGCGATACCAACCCGGGTGCTGGCTGCCATACAGCCAAACGAGGACTGATGGTGTACTGTGCCATTTCTTTTCATAACAGGACCCCTTTGGTTGTCATCTGTGTCACCATTACAACACAGATATCTGTTGACGATATTATAAACCCCATTTTGTTTCTCTTCATGACAAGCCATCATTTGCTTACATTTCAGCAAGATAATGCCTGCCCACACACAATTCGTCTTCATACTTGCCACACGTTATCTTTGCCAGCAAGGTCACGGGATCTCTCCCCAACTGAGTATGTCTGGGGCATTATGGGCAGGGCCACCCAACCAGCTCATGATTTAGACAATACAATGCGCCACTTGGATAGAATTTGGCTTGACGTCCCTCAGTAGGACATCCAACAAATCTATCAATGCCAAGCTTGTTCAAGAGTCAGAGGTGGACCAACTTGCTCAATTTGTGAAGCTCTTTCTCTTGAATAAATGATTCAATTTTTCTGACATTGTAATTTTTTTTTTTTTTGTCTGTGCACGTACATCACATCTACATATTTCCATCCCACACAGATAATTCTTTCATGCTGCATAATGTTTATTTTTATCTTACGAGTGTAATGTAATGGACAGAGCCCACCTCAGCATAGGGAGTCTCTGCTGGTTGGGAGTGTGGAGGTGGACAGACAGAGAGAGGTGTACTAGGGGGACAGTAACAGTGTGTGAGGTTGGAATGGGAGCAGGGGAGGGCATTGAGGTGTGGGGCCACAGGAACGAAGCCTAGAAACTCTAGCTGCGACATATTCTTCACTCCTGTAAACCCTCGTTACCTAAACCTTTGCTAGTCTCTCTGTCTCACATATCTAGGCCTTTACCTGCTCCCACCCCAGCCTCACACCACCACACCTGCTTGATGAGGACTGTCCCATACTTTCTAATATCTAAAAATCTTCCTTCAATGCGTTAGTCTGCCACTCAGTGTCTCCTCTAGGTGGGGAGCAGAAAGCTATCCTATTTCATATTATTGTTATTCCATCCCAGATTTCCCAATGCTTAAAAATTAATTTTAGGCTTGCCGTAAAGTATTACACAAACACTAAGTGGTTATTTTTTCTGATATTCAAATTATATTTTACTCCCATTTTTGTCCCTTTATCTAATCAACTTTGCAGTGTGACATTTCTGACAAAAGTACGAGTTATTCAGAAAGTAGGTAAAAAGTAGTGAATTCTTCCTTTGAATCACTCTCACTTTGTCTCAGGCGCGAGCAAATGTGTGTACCCGTATATGCGTTTAGCTGTATCAAATTATCTTCCCCAACACACAAAATGGGGGTCATTATTCAATTTATCTTGAAAGTATGTGTGAAACGCACTTTCCACAAAAATGCTCAGATGCATAACTCTCAAAATATGTGTTTGAACAATAGGTCTGGAATTTTTAAAGACAAGGTGAAGAAACCATTGGATTGTATAATTTTTTTATTAATCACAAAGAAACAACATGATTCAAAGACATCAACAACAGCATTGGAAGTTCAAGTGAATTGTCTGCCTCCAATTCTGATCACAGAGAAACACTCCAATAGGAAAGAGGGCACAACACCCTGCTCCATTTTCAAAAGCTGCAATGTCAAATATTACAACCTGTAACAAAAAAAGGTCATGTGATAAATATTGTTTACATATCGATTACAGTAACAGAGGCATATATGGTCTAATAGGAAGGGGGAACCGAAGGGCAGGACATGGGGAACAATGAACAGATGAGATGTGAAACCACGGTAAGTTAATAGTGGCGATAATGCCAGTTAATGACATATGTGGGAAAAGCAACCACTCTTGCAACTCAGAGCTACTCTTGTTTCTGCAACTGATCTTCCGTTCTTTCATTGTTCCTATATTTCTCATATTAATAATTCTAGTTATAGAAGGTTTTCTAACTAAAAGCTTATTAGCATTTTGTAATGAAACCGATAAACAATACAGTCTCATTCTCTAATGGAAGAACACAGTACATCGCGTTCGTAAATAACTTGATCCAACAAAACTTTTCATATGAGTATCTGGACATTCATTACATGACATTTAATTTTAAGTATCAATACAAACACTTACATAAAACATTATTTACACTCAAAACCCATTATTCAAAACTGATGTCCATATGTGTAACTGTTTACAGTAGCAATTATTAATATAGTTACTATTGCTAGCTTTAATATGGATTGTTAAAAAGTTTAGAACGTTAACTTAAAAATGAACTGTAAGCAAAATCTTTTCTGTTAAAAAGTTAATGTTGAAACCACTGGAGAAACATTATAATGTATTATTGTAGTCATCATGTACACTGAAATAAAAAAAAAAAAAAAAAAAAAATTGCAACACCAATAAGTAATTAACGTAGAGTAATGAAATTTCAGGAACATATATGTCTAAGTAACTTATTTAAGTGATTAACGTTGCAAGATCACAGGATAATATAAGTGCGAGATACACCATTGCAAATGTGATACACTAATACATTGAAATCCAGTGTAACTGCCCGAATGTAACGATGCAAACGTACATGCATTGTGCTGGATATGAGTTTGTGGGATGAAGTTCCATGCCTGTTTCACATTGTCATCAAAACAGAGATGGTTAATGCTGTTTTTGGGAGACACTGGAGTTCTTCGATGATGTCCCGTGTGCACTGAATTGGAGCCAGACCTGGTGTTTAAACAGGTCAAGGCAACATGTTGACATACTGTAGAGTATACACCCATGCCTCCATCTTTGCTACCCTCCCTGTTTACCTCTACCCTGTTGCTTCATAACCTGGGTTGTGAGTAACTGAATCCACTTTCTCTTCTTCCCCTTCTTTCCCCTCTCTCCTCCCCGATGAAGGAACAAAGTTCCAAAAGCTAGGATACGTAAATTTTCTGTTATGTTTTGTGTATCTATTGGATGTACTGGCCAGCCCCTCTATCTCTTTGTTAGTATTTGTTTCACGTCTTTATATGAGATTTTCCATCATCACAATAATGTTAGTTTATAATTTATGGACAGCCTAATCCATTATTTCCTGTCAAGGTTTGAAACTTTAGTAAATCATAATTTTTGTCTTGGTAAAATAAAGGTGATTAGATGTTTCCCTCATGCACATGTAAGAGACTGTCAGTTCACATCTACGTTTATAATCTGCAATCCACCAGGAGGTGCATGGTACAGGGTAAGTCCCATTGTACCAGTTATCAGGGTTTCTTGCTCTTTCATTCATGTATGGAGCGTGGAAGAATGATTGTCTGAATTTGTCTGAATGCCTCTGTGTGAGCAGTAATCATTCTAATCTTATCTTCACGACCTCTGTGAGAGCAATATGTGGGGGGCTGTAGTATATCCCTAGAGTAATCATTTAAAGACAGTTCTTGAAACTTTGCTTGGGATAGTTTACAACTGTCTTCAACAGTCTGCCATTTCAGTTCCTTCAGTATCTCTGTGACACTCTCCCATGGATTAAGCAAACCTGTGACCATGCTGCCTTTCTTTGTATACATTCAATGTCTCCTGCTAGTCTTATCTGGTACAAGTCCCACACACTTTAGCAATAGTCTAGGGGGGGTCACACGAATGACTTGTAAGCATCTCTTTAGTAGACTGATTGCACTTCCCCATTATTATACCAATAAACCAAAGTCTACAACCTGCTTTACCCACAACTGAACCTATGTCATCATGCCATTTCATATTCCTACAAAGTGTTACACACAGGTATTTGTGCGAGTTGGCAGATTCCGACAGTGACTCACCAATATTATAGTCACAGGATACTAAGTTTACACATTTCTAAACATTCAGAGCAAGTTGCCAATCACTGCACCATGTTGAAATCTCATCAAGATCTGACTGAATATATATATGCAGCTTCTATGAAATAGCACTTCATTACAGATAACTGCATCATCTGCAAAAATCCTGATTTACAGCAAGGTCATTAATGGACAAGAACTGCAAGGGCCCCAACACACTTCCCTGGGGCACACCTGAAGTTACTTCTACATCTGATGATGACTCTCCATCCAAGGTAACATGCTGTGTCCTTCCTATCAAAAAGTCCTCAATCCAGTCAAGAATTTCACTTGATACGCCATATGATCATACTTTTCACAGACAGTGTAGGTGTGGAACAGAATCAAATACTGTTAGGAAATCAAGAAACACTATCTACCTGTTGCCTTGATCCAACGCTTTCAGCAAGTTATGTGAGAAAAGTGAGAGTTGGATTTCATATCATCTATGTTTTTGAAAACCGTGCTGGTTGATATTGAGAAGGTAGTTCCGTTCGAGATACCTCATTATGTTTGAGCTCAAAATATTTTCTAAGAATCTACAACAAATCGATGTCAAGGCTACTGGATGGTAGTTTTGTCAGTCCTACAACCCTTCTTGCAGACAGGTGTGATCTGTAACTTTTTCCAAAAACTGGGTAAGGTTTTTTGGATAGATTACAGTGAGAAGAGAGGATAACTCAGCCACAAATTCAATATTGAATCTGACTGCGATTCCATCGGGGTCTGGAGCTTTGTTTAATGATTTCAACTGTTTCTCAACACAACTGACACTAATACCTATTTCGTTCATTTTTTCAGTGTACGAGGATTGAACTGGGGCAGTTCTGGGTTTTTATTTGCAAAGGAACATTTGAAAAACGAGTTCAGAATTTCAGCTTTTACTTTGCTACCCTCAATTTCAGTTCCTGTCTCACTTGCTAGGGACTGGACACTAACTTTTGTGCCACTAACAGCCCTTACATACGACCAGAGTTTATTTGGATTTTGTGAAATGTCATCTGACAATATTCTGCTACAGTAGTCATTGAAGGCTTCATGCATTGCTCTCTTGACAGCCAAACATGTTTCATCCAGCGTCTCTCAATCTATAATCCTACACTTTGTTTTACACCTATTATGCAGTAATCTCTGTTCCTTTAGAAGTTTTCTTTACAGTGACTGTATACCACGGAGGTTCCATCCCATTATGAACTGTTCTACTAGGAACCTATCTACTCAGTGCATGGTCAACTGTTCTTTTCAAGTAGAGGAAGAGCACCTCTACATGCTCCTGACCTGTGCTGAAAGTTTCAAGTTCCTCACTGAGATAAGATATTACTGATTTCTACTTAGTTAACTGAACGCATAATAAGAGGGAAACATTCCACGCAGGAAAATATATCTAAAAACAAAAATTATGTGACTTACCATACGAAAGTGCTGGCAGGTCGATAGACACACAAACAAACACAAACATACACACAAAATTCTAGCTTTCGCAACCAACGGTTGCTTCATCAGGAAAGAGGGAAAGACGAAAGGATGTGGGTTTTAAGGGAGAGGGTAAGGAGTCATTCCAATCCCGGGAGCGGAAAGACTTACCTTACGGGGAAAAAAGAACAGGTATACACTTGCACACACACCCATATCCAACCACACATACACAGACACAAGCAGACATTTGTAAAAGCAAAGAGATTCGGCAGAGATGTCAGTTGAGGCAGAAGTACAGCGGCAAAGATGTTGTTGAATGACAGGTGAGCTATGAGCAGCGGTAACTTGAAATTAGCAGAGGTTGAGGCCTGGCGGATAACGAGAAGAAAGGATATACTGAAGGGCAAGTTCCCATCTCCGGAGTTCTGTCAGGTTCGTGTTAGTGGGAAGTATCCAGATAACCCGGAGGGTGTAACACTGTGCCAAGATGTGCTGGCCATGCACCAACGCATGTTTAGCCACAGGGTGATCCTCATTACCAACAAACACCGTCTGCCTGTGTCCATTCATGCGAATGGACGGTTTGTTGCTGGTCATTCCCACATAGAAAGCTTCACAGTGTAGGCAGGTCAGTTGGTAAATCACGTGGGTGCCTTCACACGTGGCTCTGCCTTTGATCATGTACACCTTCGGGTTACAGGACTGGAGTAGGTGGTGGTAGGAGGGTGCATGGGACAGGTTTTACACCGGGGGCTGTTACAAGGGTAGGAGCCAGAGGGTAGGGAAGGTGGTTTGGGGATTTCATAGGGAACTAAGAGGTTACGAAGGTTAGGTGGACGGCGGAAAGACACTCTTGGTGGAGTGGGGAGGATTTCATGAAGGATGGATCTCATTTCAGGGCAGGATTTGAGGAAGTCGTATCCCTGCTGGAGAGCCACATTCAGAGTCTGATCCAGTCCTGGAAAGTATCCTGTTACAAGTGGGGCACTTTTGTGGTTCTTCTGTGGGAGGTTCTGGGTTTGAGGGGATGAGGAAGTGGCTCTGGTTATTTGCTTTTGTACCAGGTCGGGAGGGTATTGCGGGATGCGAAAGCTGTTTTCAGGTTGTTGGTATAATGGTTCAGGGATTCCGGACTGGAGCAGATTCGTCTGCCACGAAGACCTAGGCTGTAGGGAAGGGACCGTTTGATGTGGAATGGGTGGCAGCTGTCATAATGGAGGTACTGTTGCTTGTTGGTGGGTTTGATGTGGACGGACGTGTGAAGCTGGCCATTGGACAGATGGAGGTCAACATCAAGGAAAGTGGCATGGGATTTGGAGTAGGACCAGGTGAATCTGATGAAACCAAAGGAGTTGAGGTTGGAGAGGAAATTCTGTAGTTCTTCACTGAGAGTCCAGATCATGAAGATGTCATCAATAAATCTGTACCAAACTTTGGGTTGGCAGGCCTGGGTAACCAAGAAGGCTTCCTCTAAGCGACCCATGAACAGGTTAGCGTACAAGGGGGCCATCCTGGTACCCATGGCTGTTCCCTTTAATTGTTAGTATGTCTGGCCTTCAAAACTGAAGAAGTTGTGAGTCAGGATGAAGCTGGCTAAGGTAATGAGGAAAGAGGTTTTAGGTAGGGCAGCAGGTGATCGGCGTGAAATGAAGTGCTCCATCGCAGTGCGGCCCTGGACGTGCGGGATATTTGTGTATAAGGAAGTGGCATCAATGGTTACAAGGATCATCCCAGCCACCCCATGTCCCATGCACCCTCCCACCACCACCTCCTCCAGTCCTGTACCCCGGAAGGTGTACACGATCAAAGGCAGAGCCACGTGTGAAAGCACACACGTGATTTACCAACGAAACTGTCCATTCGCACGAATGGACACAGGTTGGTTGGTTTAAGGATGAAAGGGACCAAACTGCAGAGGTCATCGGTCCCTTTTTCCAAAATACTAAAAATACCCACAGAGATTAAAAAATGTTCAACAGAACAGGAGACAGACGACACAGAACAAAAGAAACGTAGACAAGGACCAGACAAAACGAAATAAAATCACACGGAGTGCGACGGTGGTCAGCCGACCATAGGAACAAAAGGAAGGAAAAGTCAACCACCGAAAACACATTAAAAACTGAGTTTAAAACCGTAGGCCAAAGGCCAAAATCAACAAATAAAACACACGCATTTATATTAAGCGATAAAATCCCCCTGCCTGAATAAAACGCAAAACTAAGTCCGCTATGGCAGAGTCGTCAGTTAAAAGCGCAGGGAGCCTATCAGGCAGCGCAAAAGTCTGCCTGAGCACAGTTAAAAGGGTGCACTCCAACAGAATATGGACCACCGTCAAGGACGCCCCACAACGACAAAGAGGTGGATCCTCACGACACAGAAAATAACTGTGCGTCAGTCGGGTGTGGACAATGCGGAGCCGACAAACGACGACTGAGTCCCTGCGGGTGGCTCGCAGGGATGACCGCCAAACAGTCGTCGTCTCCTTGATACGACGGAGTTTGTTTGGCACGGGCAGGTTGCGCCATTCAGTGTCCCAGAAATCGAAAACTTTGCGGCGTAATAGTGCCCGCAAATCAGTCGCCGGGAGGCCAATCTCCAGAGGTGGTTTACTGGTGGCCTCTTTCGCCAGGCGGTCAACATTCTCATTGCCGGGGATCCCAACATGGCCTGGGGTCCACACAAAGACCACAGAGCGGCCGCTACGTGCAAGAGTATGCAGGGACTCATGGACAGCCATCACCAGACGAAAACGAGGGAAATACTGGTCGAGAGCTCGTAAACTGCTCAGGGAATTGCTACAGATAACGAAGGACTCACCTGAGCAGGAGCGGATATACTCTAGGGCACAAAAGAAGGCGACCAGCTCAGCTGTGTAAACGCTGCAGCCATCCAGCAAGGAACGTTGTTCAGAACGGTCCCCTAGAGTAAGCACATATCCGACACGACCAGCAACCATCGAACCATCAGTGTATACAACGCCAGAGCCCTGATACGTGGCCAAGATGGAATAAAAACGGCGGCGGAAGGCCTCTGGAGGGACGGAGTCCTTTGGGCCCTGTGCCAAGTCGAGCCGAAGGCAAGGGCGAGGAACACACCATGGGGGTGTCCGCAAAGTGGCCCGGAAAGGAGGTGGAACTGTAAAAACCCTAAGCCCGGAGAGAAGCTCTTTGACGCGGACCGCGATCGTACAACCTGACCGGGACCGATGTTCAGGAAGATTGACAACCGATTGCGGGAACAGGAGACGATAGTTTGGATGCCCGGGCAAGCTAAAAACATGGGCAGCATAAGAGACCAGTAAATGTTGGCGCCTCAATCGCAGTGGAGGGACACCTGCCTCCACAAGTATGCTGTCCACAGGGCTGGAGCGGAATGCTCCTGTCGCCTGTCGAACCCCACAGTGGTGAACGGGGTCCGGCAGTTGCAACGCTGAGGGCGACGCTGAGCCATACGCCACACTCCCATAATCAATCCGGGACAGCACAAGGGCTTTGTAGAGCTGCAGCAGCATATTACGATCGGCACCCCAAGTTGTGTTGCTGAGGCAGCGAAGGGCATTCAGATGCTGCCAGCACTGACGCTTGAGCTGACGAATATGTGGAAGCCAAGTAAGCCGGGCATCAAACAGCAATCCCAGAAAATGGTAAGTGTCAACAACCCTGAGCATGGCATCCTGAAGATAGAGCTCAGGGTGGGGATGGACAGTTCGACACCGACAAAAGTGCATAAAACAAGTCTTCGCAGGAGAAAATTGAAACCCATGAGCTAGGGCCCATGCCTGCGCCTTGCGTATGGCTCCCTGCAACCTACGTTCTGCAACACTAATGGTGGAGGAGCTGAACAAGATGCAGAAATCGTCAGCATATAACGTGGGTGATACAGACGACCCTACTGCTGCTGCAAGGCCATTAATGGCCACAAGGAAAAGGGCCACGCTCAATACTGAGCCCTGTGGAACGCCGTTCTCCTGGATATGAAGTGAACTATGGGATGTGCCAATTAAAACGCGGAATGTCCGAACAGATAATAGATTCTGAATAAAAATGGGGGGAGAGCCCCGGAGACCCCATCCGTGCAACGTGGCGAGTATATAGTGCCGCCACGTCGTGTCATATGTTCTGGAGAGGTCGAAAAAGATGGAGACAAGGTGTTGGCGCCTGGAAAAAGCAGTGCGGATTGCAGACTCAAGAAAGGCCAAAGTATCGGCGGTGGAACGGCCCTGACGGAAGCCGCTCTGGCACTGAGCCAGAAGACCCGAGACTCGAGCAGCCAACAGAGCCGTCGACTCACCATACGTTCCAGTAGCTTGCACAGAGTATTTGTCAAGCTGATGGGCCGATAGCTATCCACAGTAAGCGGGTCCTTACCAGGCTTCAGCACCGGAATGATGGTACTTTCTCGCCACTGCGACGGAAAGACACCATCGCCCCATATGCGGTTGAAGATGACAAGAACACATCGCTGACAGTCCGGGGACAGGTGTTTGAGCATCTGATTGTTGACGCCATCTGGCCCAGAGGCTGTATCGGGGCACTGTGCCAGGGCACTTTGGAGTTCCCACAAACTAAATGGGGCGTTATACGTCTCAGGGTGGCGAGAACCAAAAGAAAGCCGTTTGCCTTCCTCCTGGCGTTTAAGCGCGCGAAACGCAGGCAGGTAATTCCCCGACGCAGAGGCCCGAACATAGTGCTGTGCGAAATGCTCGGCGATTGCATCAGCATCGGTGGATACCGCCCCGTTGACGGTAAGCCCTGGGACACCTGTAGAGTGCTGCACTCCAAAGATGCGCCGAATCTTCATCCACACCTGGGAGGGTGAAGTACGGGAACCAATGGTGGAAACGTACCTCTCCCAGCACTCCTGTTTCCGCCTCTTGATGAGCCGCTGTGCCTGAGCACTGAGACATTTGAAGAAAATGAGGTTCTCCAAAGACGAGTGCCGCTTATGTCGCTGAAGAGCCCGCCGACGTTCTTTAATGGCTTCAGCGACCTCCGGAGACCACCAAGGCACTGCCTTTCACCGGGGGCACCCTAACAAACGAGGAATGGTACGTTCCGCAGCGGAAACAATTGCTGCAGTCAGTGTCTCAACCACCACATCGATGGTACCGTGGGGGAGAGGTGCAACAGTGGCAGCAGAGGAGAATGTTTCCCAGTTTGCCTTGCTAAATGCCCATCTAGGCAGGCGTTCATGGGATCGACACTGGGGTAGTGAAAGGAAGATGGGAAAATGGTCACTACCACACAAATCGTCATGGAATCTCCAGTGGACCGATGGTACAAGCCCTGGGCTGCCCAACGACAGATCTATGGCCTAGAACGTGCCATGCGCCACACTGAAATGCGTGGCAGCGCCAGTGTTTAAGAGGCAGAGGTCGAGTTGGGAGATGAGATTCTCGACATCTCTGCCTTGGCCAGTAATCTTCGATCCACCCCACAGGGGATTGTGGGCGTTAAAATCCCCAAGGAGAAGAAAAGGCGTGGGAAGTTGGGCGACAAGTGCAGCCAATTCGGTCAGGGAGACTGTACCACCTGGAGGGAGATAGACACTTCAGACGGTTATGTCCTGGGTAGTCCTTATGCGGACAGCCACAGCTTCCAAAGTTGTTTGAAGGGGCACAGGAGCTCTATATACAGAGGTAAGGACATACACGCAGGCTCCACCTGACACACTATTGTAAGTGCTACGGTTGCAGTAATAACCCCTGTATCCACAGAGGACAGGGGTCCGCATTGCCAGGAAACAGGTTTCCTGGAGAGCAATGCATAAAGCAGGTGTCATGCTTACAAGCTGACATATCTCAGGTAGATGGCTAAAATAAGCACCACAATTCCACTGGAGGATTGTACAAAGCGTGTCCTGTACAAGCATTCAGGCACTGAAAATGCAAATTACTGGGCAGGGTCACATGCTGCCACCGACTGAGTGACGGACGTCGCTACGGCCATCATTTCTGAGGAGACGGCGAGACCCAGGTCATCAGGGGACGCAAAGAGCTCGACCTCAACCTCAGAGGCTGAGCTGACAGGAAGTGTTGGTGCGGGAACCACTGGGTCCTTATCCTTCTTGGAGAGCTTCCTCTTCTCTCTCTTGTCTTTGGGAGGAGGGTTGGCATGCTGGGAGGGCTTTTCTGACGCATTATCAGGAACAGAGGAAGAGCGTGAAGCCCTTCGACCAGCAGCTGGTGGCTTCTTCAGCCACTGGCTAGTGTCTTGTGAGACACTGGGGAAGTCCTTGGAAGGGACTCCCCCAAGGGATCCCTTCCGAACAAGTGAGGCCGGAGGAGGCTGTTGCGTCTCCGGCTGAGCAGCCGGAGAGAGCTGTCGTTTCCCCGGCTGAGGAGCCGGAGAGGGCTGTCGCCACTCTGGCTGAGAGGTGGGGACCGACGTCCCCGGTTGCTTGGGGCGCACTGCTCCCAAACTGGGTGTTTTGGGAGCAGTGGAAGAGAGAGTGGCCCCCACCGGTGGTGGAGCAGGCGAAACGTGACTGTTCGGTGGGCCAACTGTGAAAGGAGTCTTTGCAGGAACTGGTGGCTGCAGTGTTACAGCAGCATAACTCTTCAACATAGGTGTGGGGTTGAGCCATTCTAATTTCTTCCTCGCCTCTTGGTAAGTTAAACGGTCCAGGGTCTTAATTTCTTGTATCTTCCGCTCTCGTTGGTAGGCTGCACAGTCTGGCGAGCAGGGAGAATGATGCTCCCCACAGTTAACGCAGGTGGGAGGTGGAGCACACGGAGCATTTGGATGCGAAGGTCGTCCACAATCGCGACACGTGGGGCTGGCAGTGCATCTGGAGGACATGTGTCCGAATTTCCAGCACTGGAAGCATCGCATAGGGGGCGGGACATAGGGCTTGAAATCGCACCGGTAGATCATGACCTTGACCTTCTCAGGCAAGCAGTCGCCCTCGAAGGCCAGGATGAAAGCACCGGTAGCGATCCTATTATCCTTGGGTCCCCTAAAGACACGACGAACGAAGTGTGCACCTCGTCGTGCCAGGTTCTCCCGTAGCTCGTCATCAGACGGTAGCAGAAGATCTTTATGAAAGATAATCCCCTGGACCAAATTTAGTGACTTATGGGGAGTGACGTTAACAGGTATGTCACCAAGCTTCTCACAGGCGAGCAACGCCCTTGACTGTGCAGAGGAAGGTGCTTGTATCAAAATGGCCCCGCTCCGCATTTTGGAAAGAGAGGCCACTTCCCCGAACTTATCTTCAAGATGGGTCACAAAGAACAGAGGCTTAGTCCCCAAAAATGAATCCCCATCAGTTCTGCTGCACACAAGATATCGCGGTGAATATGGCTCCTGTCTGTCCGCAGCCCTGCGTCCCTCCCAGGGCGTGGCTAGGGAAGGGAACGATTTGGGGTTATATGCCACAGCGTTAAAGTCTACTTTACCGCGCTTAGAGACGTTGGTGGTCGTGCGACCACCGGATTGAGATTGTACCCGCTTCATTGCGGGGTATCCGCCCCGATGCCACCCACTCCGACCAGGGGCTCTCCCCACGGGTGCCATCCAGCCACAGCAAAGGCCACCTAGCAGGATGGCCGTTGCCGGGAGTCCTGATGCCCCGGAGAGACGGGCATCTACTCCTTGGCTTACGTGGGGAGGCGGCAGCGCAGGCATCGGCAGTAAGATCCCTGTGTTGTCAGGGGCTACAACCTAGAGGGTACATGACGACCCCACCACAACGGGCTGGCTACCGTGCTGGATTTTGGGTGCCACGGGTAGTCCATAGTGATCGTGGGTGCAGATTATGATGCACTAAGGGCGTAACTTACACAATCCATCAGGTGTGTATGCCCAAAATGAGGGATGGAGGGTGCAGTTACGACACCCAGACGATAAGAGGGCACAGAGGACCGATGGTGCACCACGTAAGGGGTCCTTCCCCAAAAGGCTCTTACTTCTGTTATGGAGGTCAAACCCTAATGGGGACCATCACATTAAAGGCCGAAACAGTTGAGACTCCTTTTAGTCGCCTCTTACGACAGGCAGGAATACCGCGGGCCTATTCTAACCCCTGAACCCGCATGGGGGAAATGGACACAGGCAGACAGTGATTGTTGGTAATGAGGATCACCCTGTGGCTAAACATGCCTTGGTGCACGGCCAGCACATCTTGGCACAGTGTTACACCGTCCGGGTTATCTGGATACTTCCCACTAACACCAACCTGTCAGAACTCCGGAGATGGGAACTTGCCCTTCAGTATATCCTCTCTTCTCGTTATCCGCCAGGCCTCAACCTCCGCTAATTTCAAGTTGCCGCCACTCGTACCTCACCTGTCTTTCAACATCATTTTTGCCTCTGTACTTCTGCCTAGACTGACATCTCTGCCCAAACTCTTTGTCTTTAAATATGTCTGCTTGTGTCTGTGTATGTGTGGTTGGATATGGGTGTGTGTGCAAGTGTATACCTGTTCTTTTTCCCCCTAAGGTAAGTCTTTCCGCTCCGGGGATTGGAATGACTCCTTACCCTCTCCCTTAAAACCCACATCTCTTCGTCTTTCCCTCTCCTTCCCTCTTTCCTGATGAAGCAATCGTTGGCTGTATATCTATACACACACACACACACACACACACACACACACACAAAGATGTAGTGACTTACCAAATGAAAGTGCTGGCAGGTCAAAAGACACACAAACACAAACATACACACGAAATTCAAGCTTTCGCAACAAACTGTTGCCTCATCAGGAAAGAGGGAAGGAGAGGGAAAGACGAAAGGATGTGGGTTTTAAGGGAGAGCGTAAGGAGTCATTCCAATCCCGGGAGCGGAAAGACTTACCTTAGGGGGAAAAAAGGACGGGTATACACTCGCACACACACAGATATCCATCCACACATATACAGACACAAGCAGACATATTTAAAGACAAAGAGTTTGGGCAGAGATGTCAGTCGAGGCAGAGGCAAAAATGTTATTGAATGACAGGTGAGGTATGAGTGGCGGCAACTTGAAATTAGCGGAGATTGAGGCCTGGTGGATAACGGGAAGAGAGGATGTATTGAAGAGCAAGTTCCCATCCCCGGAGTTCGGATAGGTTGGTGTTAGTGGGAAGTATCCAGATAACCTGGACGGTGTAACACTGTGCCAAGATGTGCTGGCCGTGCACCAAGGCATGTTTAGCCACAGGGTGATCCTCATTACCAACAAACACTGTCTGCCTGTGTCCATTCATGCGAATGGACAGTTTGTTGCTGGTCATTCCCACATAGAATGCGTCACAGTGTAGGCAGGTCAGTTGGTAGATCACGTGGGTGCTTTCACACGTGGCTCTGCCTTTGATCGTGTACACCTTCGGGTTACAGGACTGGAGTAGGTGGTGGTGGGAGGGTGCATGGGACAGGTTTTACACCGGGGGCGGTTACAAGGGTAGGAGCCAGAGGGTAGGGAAGGTGGTTTGGGGATTTCATAGGGATGAACTAACAGGTTACGAAGGTTAGGTGGACGGCGGAAAGACACTCTTGGTGGAGTGGGGAGGATTTCATGAAGGATGGATCTCATTTCAGGGCAGGATTTGAGGAAGTCGTATCCCTGCTGGAGAGCCACATTCAGAATCTGATCCAGTCTCGGAAAGTATCCTGTCACAAGTGGGGCACTTTTGTGGTTCTTCTGTGGGAGGTTCTGGGTTTGAGAGGATGAGGAAGTGGCTCTGGTTATTTGCTTCTGTACCAGGTCGGGAGGGTAGTTGCGGGATGCGAAAGCTGTTTTCAGGTTGTTGGTATAATGGTTCAGGGATTCCGGACTGGAGCAGATTCGTCTGCCACGAAGACCTAGGCTGTAGGGAAGGGACCGTTTGATGTGGAATGGGTGGCAGCTGTCATAATGGAGGTACTGTTGCTTGTTGGTGGGTTTGATGTGGACGGACGTGTGAAGCTGGCCATTGGACAGATGGAGGTCAACATCAAGGAAAGTGGCATGGGATTTGGAGTAGGACCAGGTGAATCTGATGGAACCAAAGGAGTTGAGGTTGGAGAGGAAATTCTGGAGTTCTTCTTCACTGTGAGTCCAGATCATGAAGATGTCATCAATAAATCTGTACCAAACTTTGGGTTGGCAGGCCTGGGTAACCAAGAAGGCTTCCTCTAAGCGACCCATGAATAGGTTGGCGTACGAAGGGGCCATCCTGGTACCCATGGCTGTTCCCTTTAATTGTTGGTATGTCTGGCCTTCAAAAGTGAAGTAGTTGTGGGTCAGGATGAAGCTGGCTAAGGTAATGAGGAAAGAGGTTTTAGGTAGGGTGGCAGGTGATCGGCGTGAAAGGAAGTGCTCCGTCGCAGCGAGGCCCTGGACGTGCGGGATATTTGTGTATAAGGAAGTGGCATCAATGGTTACAAAGATGGTTTCTGGGGGTAACGGATTGGGTAAGGATTCCAGGCGTTCGAGAAAGTGGTTGGTGTCTTTGATGAAGGATGGGAGACTGCACGTAAGGGGTTGAAGGTGTTGATCTACGTAGGCAGAGATACGTTCTGTGGGGGCTTGGTAACCAGCTACAATGGGGCGGCCGGGATGATTGGGTTTGTGAATTTTAGGAAGAAGGTAGAAGGTAGGGGTGCGGGGTGTCGGTGGGGTCAGGAGGTGGATGGAGTCAGGTGAAAGGTATTGTATGGGGCCTAAGGTTCTGAGGATTCCTTGAAGCTCCGCCTGGACTTCAGGAATGGGATTACCTTGGCAAACTTTGTATGTGGTGTTGTCTGAAAGCTGACGCAGTCCCTCAGCCACATACTCCCGATGATAAAGTACCACGGTCGTGGAACCCTTGTCCGCCGGAAGAATGACGATGGACCGGTCAGCCTTCAGATCACGGATAGCCTGGGCTTCAGCAGTGGTGATGTTGGGAGTAGGATTAAGGTTTTTTAAGAAGGATTGAGAGGCAAGGCTGGAAGTCAGAAATTCCTGGAAGGTTTGGAGAGGGTGATTTTGAGGAAGAGGAGGTGGGTCCCACTGTGACGGAGGACGGAACTGTTCCAGGCAGGGTTCAATTTGGATAGTGTCTTGGGGAGTTGGATCATTAGGGGTAGGATTAGCTGAGATGAAGTTAATGCTACAGTTGTACATCCAGAAGCCAAAAGAAGGAAAGCGTTGGGAGGTGGAGGAGAAAGTGGTATGTTATCTACAAAAAAATATATATGTAAGTGGTATAAATGTCAACAACGTACACAAACAATAGTGAACCAGGGAAGAGCAACAAACATTATGATGCGGAATGTCTAGCAAGTAACACAGTGCCCCAGGTGTTTGAGGATTTTTTTTTTCTGAGAAACTAATGGATACTATTATTGAACAAAGCGAAATTTATGCTTGCCAACATAACAGAATAAATTTTCTGCTAACCAAAGAAGAACTAAAATTATTTATTGGCGTACTACTTCTGAGTGGTTATCATAAGCTTCCCCACAAGAATAAGTACTGGGAACAGGTTCCTGATGTCGGTGTTCCTTTAGTCTTCAACTCCGGGTCAAGAAATAGGTTTTGGGAAATAAAGAGATTCATTCATCTCAATGACAACTCCAAAATAGACAGAAACGACAAGATGTACAAACTGAGGTTATAATTTGAAATGCTGAAATAGGAATTTGGTAAATTTGGCGTATTTCATT
Source organism: Schistocerca piceifrons (assembly GCF_021461385.2). Taxonomy (NCBI): domain Eukaryota; kingdom Metazoa; phylum Arthropoda; class Insecta; order Orthoptera; family Acrididae; genus Schistocerca; species Schistocerca piceifrons. The sequence goes on from NC_060149.1 coordinate 962,696,618, forward strand.
CAGAACTCTCAACTGATGAAATAATGGTACATTATTATGGCAAACATTCAGCTAAAATGTTTCTGAGGGGAAAGCCTATCAAATTTGGATATAAAATTTGGTGTCTTACAAGTTCCAATGGCTTTCTTTATAATTTTTCACCATACCGTGGCAAGACTGACAACAAACAGGAGCCCTTAGGATTGACAGTCTGTCACGCTGACCACTCAGCTACCAGGGTGGACAGCAAATTGATGGGAGGACGGGTGAGCACAGATGTACGACTAGATCCAGGAAATCATTTCTTTGTGCCAAGTAAAACACAGAAGAGATGTGCTTACTGCAAGAAAAAAAACAACAAAAATTTGTGATAGGTGCAATGTTGGTGTACATGACAAGTATTTTGCTTCATTTCATACTGAATATGCATTCCATAATATTAAAATATTCTTTATTTAATGTTTGTGTTGCTTCTTACAATATTATGCATGGAGAATAAGATTGTGAATCTGGATAGCGCATTTGGCCAATGTCCCAAAAATGGGACGTCTGTAGTTTTTGTTCTAATAAACTGAAACTTTTCAAAACAACTTTTTATTCAATTTATCACTCAATGTAACATATTTATGTATAAAAGTTTGCAAAAAAAAGATCCAATAGTGTTCTGGCCGGTAGAGCGTTAAGGGAAAACCAGATGTAACACAAAATGTCTGGCAGAAAATCTGCTACAGGAACTACATCACAAACCCCGACTGCTCACAGATTATGCAAAGGACAATGGTAACTTCCGAAAATTCTCAAAAATACACATTTATTTGCATTGATATACAATGAAATTCAGGGGTGATGTATACTTTGGCTGAGCTGTGAACCACAAAGCATTGATTTGCTACGTAAATTACGTATACAAAACACTGGTAGCACTAACTTACAAAGTATAGTTTTGCAGGCATCTCAAAATTCTGAAACTAAACTATTTCTCACATAATTGGACAACAAAATAAGAGACAGACTATTGTGAATGAGGATGATAGGCATACTGTTCTAAAAATTTTTGAAAGAGCACAATTTAGTTTAAGCCTACAATTGACGCTAATAGTACTAGTTTATCACGGGATTCCCAAATGTTTGAAATTTCACAACATATCAGAATTCAAACAAGTATCGATACAATCAATGAAAAATTACGCAGAAGTGACATGAACAGCAAAATATACTAATATAGAACTTCAAATAGACACATTATCTAGTACAAACAGTCCTCACATAAGGGAAAATTCCTAAGTCAGCTTTATTTAAATGGGTAAATAAAATAAATAACAAAACTGGAAATTGTCCCTCCTCTTGCAATGGATTGCTACTGGACAACTGCTTTTGTACATTAAATGGAGAGTACAGTACACATCTAATTAACACCAATGGATTTATTTTCACAGAATAACAATCTTTGGATACTGTACTGCATAGTGTGGGAATTCTGAGACATTCTGGGTTGCTGCAGAGTGATTCATTTTCTAAAATAGACAGTGTAGTGGTGTACACTGTTAACACACTAGGCATATTACACGGGCCACTTGTTCACTCCTTTTGTACACACATCAGTTAGACTGAGGTAGCAATGGAGTTTAAAAGAAGACATTCATACATGGCACTGAATTTAAGATAGAAGTGAATTTAAAGCAGTATTTGGAATCTCTTCATGCAATAAACCAACAGTCTGCTGCTGATGTAATGATTTCTGAGACACACTCTTGAAGACTGAAGTCAATAATGACAGCCACTACTGAAGGAAACTAGCTTCACCTCTGGATAATGATGACTGAAGAGGACAGCTCCCCACTGTCTCTACCAACAAAATGAATGCAATCTTTGAATCAGATCAGAACTAGTTTGTTGAGTTCCTGCATGGCAATCTTCAGATCAGAAAAATAGTTGTGAAGATCAGAAAAATAGTTGTTAGATACAACACCTTTTAACACTTGAGTAAAAAAACTTGCTGCTAAATCCTGATATTAAACAGTTGAAAAATTTGATTCTCAGTGGTCAAAAGCAGCATACAATAACTAATGACAGAAAACAACTGTACCAATCTTAGAAACAAACATGTGATAGACCTTCTCAGAACACACCCATATGGCAAAAGTGAAAAAGAGGACACAAAAATTATTAATGTCATTGGATGAAAATGATACTTTTCAACTTAAGATAATATAGTTACTAAAAATATTTTTAGTTAAGCAACTAGTTTCAGCTCGAAAAGCCATTTTTTGGTTTACACACATAGCGAGGTCTCACAGAAATAAAAAGACAGCAAACTCACACTATGTGCTACTGTTCATCATGGCTTACAAATTACAGTAGAAATGCTACTGTTTGTTGTACTTTAAAAACATTTAAAATGGCTTTTTGGGCCAGAACTAACTGTACAGGGTGATTCAAAAAGAATACCACAACTTTAAAAATGTGTATTTAATGAAAGAAACATAATATAACCTTCTGTTATACATCATTACAAAGAGTATTTAAAAAGGTTTTTTTTCACTCAAAAACGAGTTCAGAGATGTTCAATATGGCCCCCTCCAGACACTCGAGCAATATCAACCCGATACTCCAACTCGTTCCACACTCTCTGTAGCATATCAGGCGTAACAGTTTGGATAGCTGCTGTTATTTCTCGTTTCAAATCATCAATGGTGGCTGGGAGAGGTGGCCAAAACACCATATCCTTAACATACCCCCATTAAAAAAAAAAATAAATAAAAAAAATAAAAAAAAATCGCAGGGGGTAAGATCAGCGCTTCTTGGAGGCCAGTGATGAAGTGCTCTGTCACGGGCTGCCTGGCGGCCGATCCATCGCCTCGGGTAGTTGACGTTCAGGTAGTTACGGACAGATAAGTGCCAATGTGGTGGCGCTCCATCCTGCTGAAATACGAATTGTTGTGCTTCTTGTTCGAGCTGAGGGAACAGCCAATTCTCTAACATCTCCAGATACTGTAGTCCAGTTACAGTAGCACCTTCGAAGAAAAAGGGACCAAAATCTTTATTGGCTGAAATGGCACAGAAAACGTTCACCTTAGGCGAGTCACGTTCATACTGAGTTGTTTCCCGCGGATTCTCAGTGCCCCATATACAGACATTGTGACGGTTGACTTTCCCGTTAGTGTGGAAAGTTGCTTCATCACTAAACACAATCTTTGAAACGAAAGATTCATCTGTTTCCATTTGAGCAAGGATAAAATCACAGAAATCGATTCTTTTAATCTTATCAGCTGCAGACAGTGCTTGAACCAATTTCAGACGATAAGGTTTCATAACTAACCTTTTTCGTAGGACTCTCCATACAGTTGAATGTGGAATTTGCAGCTCTCTGCGAGCTCTGCCAGTCGATTTTCCTGGGCTGCGAACAAATGCTTGCTGGATGCGTGCTACATTTTCATCACTCGTTTTCGGCCGTCCAGAACTTTTCCCTTTGTACAAACACCCATTCTCTGTAAACTGTTTATACCAACGTTTAATACACCACCTATCAGGAGGTTTAACACCATACTTCATTCAAAATGCACGCTGAACAACTGTCGTCGATTCACTTCTGCCGTACTCAATAACACAAAAAGCTTTCTGTTGAGCGGTCACCATCTTAGCATCAACTGACGCTGACGCCTAGTCAACAGCGCCTCAAGCGAACAAATGTACAATTAAATGAAACTTTATAGCTCCCTTAATTCGCCGACAGATAGTGCTTAGCTCTGCCTTTTGTCGTTGCAGAGTTTTAAATTCCTAAAGTTGTGGTATTCTTTTTGAATCACCCTGTATAATTAAGGAGAGGTCTTATTAAAATACAACAGCTTAAATGGAAAAAATATCACCTTCATTCATTATGAAGGTTGTCGTAATGTCAGAGACATTTTGAATGTATCACACATATGTAAATTTAATTACCTGAGCAGATCAGTATCCTTCATCACTCCAAGTAATGTTGTAAACAGGATATGCAGTCTTCAGAATTTCTACAGTCTTGCTGTGGTCTGCCTTCCCAAACCCCTGAAATGAAGCAGTCCTTGGGTATTTTAAAACTAAAGTACAATTAAACAGTGTGCTACATATCACAATAATAATTAAACACTAAAACGAGAACTCTTAACTACAACTACATCATAAGTAAACAATGTGCTTGTACGTACACTAAAACTGCATCTAATACAGAGCACATGAAACCGTAAAGCAATCTGAAATTTTCTACACCACACATCACAACACAAAAGCAGCAGAAAAAGGGAGTGTGTAAAGACCTTCAGAACAGATGTGCAAGCTGCAGCATCAGAATTAATTTTTCTATTGATGGGTCTGGCATTGTACACAACACTGAAACACAAGCAGCAGTAACCGTGCAAAAAAATTAAACACGTACCCACAATCTGCAACTGTATTAACTGTGTTAAATGAAACAGGTAGGTCACAAAATGTGTGAAACACAGTCTGAAAAGTATAAAATAGGTGCGAGGGGTACAGAGGAATCATTTGGTCTGCTCCAAGTGCAAGGAATTGTTGATTTGAGTAATTATGACAACTGTCCTGGCAACTGGAAAAAGTCTTGTAAAAACACCAGTCTCACCACAATTCATGTGCTGCCGTAACTATACTCAATCAAAAGATACAGAAGCTGGTAATAATAATAATAATAATAATAATAATGTCATAAAATTATGGGACAGAAGATCCTCTCTCTCTCTCTCTCTCTCTCTCTCTCTCGCTACATATACAACTCTCTCTCGCTAAATATACAAGTGGAAGCAAGGATTGTGGCCTCAAAAGTAATCTGAAAGGTGTAAGAAAAAATCCTGAATCAGATTGAACAGCACAGTTGGTATCAGCCTTGTCCACGGAAGGCAAGGTTTCAGGATGTAGGCCTGGCCCGGCACATAGTTTTAATTTGTCAGGAAGTTTCATAATCATGGCTGCTACCCAGAACAACAGTAGCCATTTCAACCATAACACTTGTCCACAACACCACGCCCAAATTATTGTACACGGTTGTAAGAAGCATGATGATGATTTACAGGTATTAACATCTGGTGACATTTACTTCTGACCATCTAACAAGGTATTCTATAATTTGTGCCATGTAACCAAAGCAGAAACTGCTTTCCCATGGAGGAGCTTGGCGTATAACATTCTTAAAAGCTTTAAAAATACTTGAATTATAGGGCACACAACGTATGAACAGAAACTTCACTGTTCTTAAAATACTTTTTGTTAACTGTGGTCTGCAGCTTATACGAATTGTAGAAATGACATCATGTAACACTTTAAGCTGTTGATAATTTTTTTTTTACGATGCAACCAGTTTTGGTCAAAGACCATTTTCGAGCACCTGTTGTTCCCACAGCATAGAAACAGGAAAAATTCAGGCAAAAAGGATATTTCAAAATTGTAGTAACAATACATACAATGCTTGTGGATATTTAATTTATATTTCTGACATTGTATTCTTTTGATATATAAAGTTTTTGCTGGTAATCAAATTCTGTAAGTGTTGCTTGTATTGTTACTATAATTTTCAAACATTCTTTTCATCCCAAATTTTCCCGTATCCGCGATGTATATACAACAGGTGCCTGAAAATGGTCTTCAACTGAAACCATTATGGTCTTCAACTGAAACCAGTCACACAGTAAAAAATTAAGTTGAATAACAGCTCAAGATGACACATACTGTCATTTCTACAACTCACTGCTTTTGGTACTACCTGTGAGTAGCTGTACACTTTGATGACCTCGGCACTGGGGTCATGCTGTATTCTGCCACCACCAGTGCACTCTGTATCAACGCCGAGGCCTTTCACCCTGTCCATCGTCTCATCGTAGACGTCCGAATGGAAGCCAACTCACTTGTATCCTCGCACCTAGTAACAGGAACCATAGTCAAACTTTGAACAAAATGTATCAAGAGTACTAAGCAAGAAGAAAACACAAAAGTAGCAACGTGAGTGGAAATTGTGGCATCAAAAATAATCTGAAAACATAACTTAAAGGAGCTGTTGTTATATCCACTATCTATAGGAAACACACACAGGAGCTTCTGTTTCTTTTTCCCCCCCCCCCCCCCATACCTACTGCAAATGCAAATGAAAGCTTTTGTATATTCGGACATGTGTTCTCTCGGAAAACACTGAACATAACGTAAATCATCTAGCTGACAAGGTAGTTGGCAACATCAGTACATGGCTTTTGGAGAACGGATTAATACTTCACTGCCAACAACTGAACTCTTGTAAAATAGAAATAGTCTTGTCCTGAGCTGGTCGAACAGACATTTTAAATTCTTAAGACCGAAGATAGATGAAAAGCTCTCTCAGAAGTATCATGTTCAACACCTTAAGCAGAAAATGAACACTTCTGTCTTCACTATACACTATGTCTTGGACACAAACACAAAAGCTTGTTTACTTTTGCTCTGTTATCTCATATGGTGTTATAGTTTGGGGCAATTCTGTGCACTTGGCAAGAATATTCTCATCCCTGAAAAATGCAGTCAGCAAGCTCTGCAGTGTCAGCTTGTGAACATTCAGGGTTGCCGCAAGTTTCCCCAAGTGACGTTCCCCGATTTCCAGCAAGTTTTAGCATTTTTCCCTGACAAATTTCAAGGTCTCAAGGGCAAGTAAAGACAAGTTCAAAAAAAAAAAAAAAATTGTAAGGACTTCTGTATTTCTTCCCCTCATGAGCAAAAATCTTAAGTACTAATTTCAGCATCTTTTGTAATGAACAGTTTTTAGATGGAGAAAGAAAGACAATGGTATATAATATTCCATTAAGACCACTGATGTTATTTTATTTCAATAAAACTAAACATATTTGGTGACACAAACACGCATTTCCTTGGAGTCACAAGACAGATTTAAAATACCTACACTGATTTCAGAAATAACCTCAGAAAAAAGTAGGCCTATTGAAAGAAGTATATAAGGCAGGCCAAAATATACAGGTACATAGCATACAAACCGCCTGTGACTGCCACAAGTTGTTCTTCCTATCGCTCATACTTTCTAATATACAGGGTGTACATTACATCTGGGAACACTTTCAATTATTTATTGCACAAGAACCAAACATAGCACAGATATCACACACGTCATTTTGAAGAGAAACCCTGAAAGTTCTTTTTCATGTATACCACCACAGCATACTTTGGTGATTTGCCGATAGCACCAGTCATAAATATGGCAAGTTCAGGTGCGGAGCGAACTTTCTGTGTGTTGGAGTTCGACAAAAAAAGTGTGTGCTACAGCTGTTCAATGGATGTTTAGAACAAAGTACGGTAAGAAACCACCAACAAGGAAGGCACAACAAATTTATTATGACGGGTTGCTTGTGCCCAGCACAGAGAACCAGACATCCCAGTGTGAGTGAAGTGAATTTGGATTGCATACGAGAGACATTCATAAGGAGTCCAAAGAAATTGGTGCGTCGTGCATCCCATGAACTCGAAATGGCTCCACTGACTGTGGCAAGTCATGCGACAGAAGTTGTCTATGAAACCATTCAAATTGGAGCTAGGGTAGAAGGTCAATAACGACGACAAAGACAAGTGTTTTGAGTTTTGTTCACAGTTGCAACAATTGAATAAGGACGGGGATGGAATTTTGATCACTGAAGTTTTAGCAATGAAGCCACTTTTGACACTAATGGGAAAGTGTACAGGCATAATTGTCGAATCTGGGGTACAAAGCATCCACACGAATGCATTGAATTTGGGTGTGATTCGCTAAATGTAAATGTTTTTTTGTGCTTTGTCGTGTCGAAAACTGTACGGGCCATTCTTCTTCACCAAGAGCATTGTCACTGGATATTCCTACTCGGATATTTTGCAGCAATGGCTGATGCCTCAGATGCAATTGGGCTCTCCGTTCATCTTTTAGCAGGATGGGGCTCCACCCCATTTTCATCGTGAAGTTTGTGGGTACCTGAATACGGAGCTGCCGCATCGATGAACTGGCCGTGCTACAGAAGGGAACAGCTGTTTCATGAAATGGCCTCCCTGATCACCAGATCTCACTCCGTGTGACTTTTTTTCTGTGGGGACACATTAAAGATCCGGTGTATGTATGGTCTCTACCACGTGATGTAGCGGAGCTCCGGGAGAGAATACGAGAAACAAATATCACAATTGACGATGCCATGCTGGGACAGGTATGACACGAATTCGATTACTGTATTGATGTCTGCCGGGTCACTCATGTTTCGCGTACTGAATGTTCGTAAAAAAAAAAAAGATATGTACATCCTGTATAAATTATTTTCTAAGCCCCAAAATGTACTAGAATAAATAAAATGTTTATAAAACAATGTACCGCATAATGTACTTGCAGTGAGAAAGTCACAATTCCTGAACTCCATCGCCCGTGGCCTCTGGCCTGCCGAGGAGCACCACAGTCCTGAGTCCTCGGATAAATCACGAAAACCCACTGCATTATACCACACACAAACAGAGCCGGCCTGGGAGCAGATCGGCGAGACTAGATCCGATGGGCAGGGCTTGCACATTATTGGGAAACGATTGGCTTCAAATCGGCAGCCCCAATCCGTTAGAGAGACCCACAGAAATGGCCTGTGGTTTTGGCCCATCATGGAAGTCCATTCATGTGGTCCGCTTTACACAAGTCACTGACATTATGTTGACGAAATGAGATGGTGGTGATAAATCCATCAATTTGTGCAAATACTCTGAGAATTAATGCTAATGAAGATAGGTAGCAACTCACCGTAAAGATGATCGCTGAACCATGGACAGACACGTAGAAAAGACAATCACACTCTCACAACTAAATTTTCGGCCATAGCCTTTCTTAGAAAATAACACACACACACACACACACACACACACACACACACACACACACACATTCACACAATCACTCAGACACAACTCGTGCACATATGACCGTTGTCTCCAGCCACTGGGTCAACAATCTCCAAGAATCATATCAAAACAAACCACCCCTCACGCCTCCCATCGGCAGCTACTAGGCTAGTGGCAAGAAGTGGTGGCAGCACTGACTGCAAGCTGAGGGGAGTGGTAGGAAGTGGAGAAGCAGTAAGAATGAGGGAGTAGGGAAGCGGTGCATGTATTAAGCTGCATCCAGCCAGCGACGATGCAGGAAATCCCAGTAAACAAACTGTTTCATCTACTGAGACAAAAAACAAGATTTCTCCAGGTTTTTTTTTTCCAAATTTCCCAGCAGGGGAGAAAAAAAGAGTGATACACGTAAGTATTCAAATCCACACACAAAGGTTACCTTGTGGTATGCTACAATTCTGCACAAGAGACCCTCACAATACATGAGAACTTCTCTATGCAACATGTAATTTATCCTAATTTCTCTTAATTTCATATTTTATTAATTCTGTAATTTTTTGTTTATAAATTTTATATTCAGCTTTCTGTAAACTAGGTACCACCTCATCCCACGAGCTTTGGCTCAAAGTCTCAAGATACGTGATAAAAAAAATAAATGTCAATCCCAAAACCTCACACGCCAATATAATGATCTGCATGCAATCATTCTGTTGATAATGGCACATTAAATTTGGAAAAAAAAACTGATGCCCTTGATAATTCAAAGCTGTCATTTAAAGTCACAATTGTATGTATTATAGAACACTGTACAGGAAAAATGGAGTTGTAAATGTAGCTGTGTTTTAGTGAAAACGACGTTTTTTCAAATGATGGAGAACCAATGGAATACTTGTTGGTAACATCTGCTCTATACCATAAACCAGCACAGTACGGCACTTTATGAAGTTTAGTCAAAGGCCTGTTTTGTGAGATAATTTCTTTCTGGAAGTTGAATGCATTGCTTCCGTCACCAAAGCAGGCGTAAAAAAAAAAAAAAAAAAAAAAAAAATTGCATTCAGCCCCCTCACATCATTACATCATCAGTGCAAACCAGACGATATTTCTCGTGTAAATCTACACGGCTATCTGGCAGTTCACACTTAAGGATACAGGGCATTTTTCCAGCTCAATATTATATTTCTTTCAGGCACTGTTTATAATGTATATGTTTCAAGATTTTTTGTTGATATCAGGTAATAGAACACACTTTTTAAACAAATTAGAAGTATTTTGAATATTTTTGAACCTGCTTAGAGTTATTTAAAAAAAGTAACAAGGAAATTCTTCCTCAAACTGAGGTACCATTTAATCCAATGTTATACATTTGAAGGAGACCAAATTTTTACCAGACATTCATGACATGGCTGAGATACTAGACCTATTTAATTCCACCTATTACGTATATTACAAGGATAAAAAAGTATCACATCTTACATTTTAATATTTATAATTTTTTCCAAATAAAAATGTTATTTTTTCTATGATTTAGCTGATTCTGCAATAAAGCTTAGGTCTACTACATAAGTATGGACTACCAAAAGTTACAGAAAAAATTAGAGCAATGCTTTATAAACTTTAGGAAATATTTGTACCTGAATTCTGAAGAAAACAACTAGCGGGAAATTGCGAATGAACATATGAGTCCAATTAAACTGTGCCTCAGAACATTCCTGAAGCATAGTCTACATCCTGCAGCCTTTCTTCATCTTCAAGCTTCCTCTTGGCATTCCTTTTAGCACTTCTTGCTTCTTTGGTAACTTGAAGAGCGAATCTTTCAGCTTCATGCACCCGTTGTCTGTCACGCAGAAGAAATTGATCTTTCATATTAGAGCCACATTTTATGCCTAAATTTCTCAGGACTTCCTACCTTCCTATCACTCCATCATTGAAACATAGCACACCATCTAGTACACCAACTTTTAATGTATTTAGTCCTACAAAAACATTCTTGAGTAATCTTTCCCGTATGGAATGGTTGAAACTTTCATTTGTATTCTGAGTGCCCCCATGAAGACATTTACCGTATTTACTCGAATCTGAGCCGCACTTATTTTCCGGTTTTTGTAATCCAAAAAACAGCCTGCGGCTTAGAATCGAGTGCAAAGTAAGCAGAAGTTCTGGAAAATGTTGGTAGGTGCCGCCACAACTAACTTCTGCTGTCGAATATATGTAGCACTACACAGGCATGCTTTGCAGGCACAAAGATAAATACTGGCGCCAAACCCTCTGCATGAGTGCATTAAAAAAAAAGGGGGGGGGTGGCAGACAAGTTTTTCCTCCGTCTCGAGTTTCGACCACTGGATTTTCATACATTATCCAACGAAGTAAATACAAATTCCGTATTGTGCACCTTTGAATGTAGCAGCATTTCAATGCACTTCGAAAATCCGACTGGCAAGACTGTTTGGGATGTTTGTCAATATGGCCAACTCTACGTTCTGAATTTTTTCCTAACTGTGAGAAGAGATGGTTCCTTATAGGAACTTTTATGAATTGTGAATAGCATGCAGTATTCTCTTCACATAAGAATAATTAGAATATAAACATTTTGCCATGTATTCTTTCGTGTTTGCTGCTAACTCATTTAAATCCTGTCTGCCTAATAAACTACGAAACTAGAGTGAGACAACAGCAAACGCGGAAAAATATAGATATCATCCCATGTTTATATTTGTATTATTCTTATGCCTAATAGTGATACAGTCAGAAATGAAGCACGGCAATTGACTAGATTTTTAAATCTAAGATGACTAATTTCAGTGCAGAATGTAATGTACTAAAGAGGTGCCTGCAAAGATTTTCAAACGGAGAAAAATTTTCGCTAAACTCCCGTTCAGAATATCTTCTATCATACGCTGTCTATTATTTGGTTCTTGTTGATCATTCTCAAAGAAAGCAGGAGTGTAGGTAACAGCAAATAGCAGTCTCTTGCCATTGTTTCGCTAACGAAGTACGCGAAAGAGGAAGGGTACCCGTATAATACGGACGGAGCGCCTGATGCATAGCAATGGCTACCTGGTAAAGCTTAACTACTGAGCTTACGACTCGAACCAAACTACTGTAGCTGTATCGTCATTCATTTGACCTAAATTGTGTCTCATATTACAATGGACCAAGTTTGTTTCGATTTGGAGGTGCGGCTTAAAACTTTTCTCTCCCCTTGAATTTCAAGTCTCAAATTTCAGGTGCGGCTTAGATTCGGGAAAATTTTTTTTCCTGGATTTCGAGTCTCATTTTTCAGGTGCGTCTTAGATTCGAGTAAATGTGGTACTAAGCAAAACGGGGTCCACTCAGGTCTCTAAAAATTGGTTTTATTTCATTCATAACAGGCTCAAGAAGATAATGCTTATGATATTTTGATAGTATATTTGACCACTTTCCTTTGCTTTTTGGTAACCACACCTAAGAATCTGCTCCTTTAGGGCAAAGTCCATGAACAGTGTGGTCATCTGTGGACAACTTATGAAAGTAGGTGGCCCATACAGCTTTCCTCATTGCTGTATCATCATTCAGAGGTGCATTTTGTCTAATGGCCAGTCCTTAATACCTCTGAAGGAGGTCTATTTCAGTTTCTGTCAATCTGTCTCAGCCAGACAGAGATTTTCAATCAGATAGCAATTTTCCTTTCATTTCTCTTCTTAGCTTCCTCAATCTAGCACCCATCCTCTTTTGCACATGTCCACAACACTCCAGTTTTGTTACGAAGCTATCACCATAAACATTCAACTCATTAATTTTATTGAAAGCTTTAGAGTACCCATCACCTAGGTACTTTGTATATCTAACGTTATAAACGGGCACTGACCTCTGAAATAATTTTAGAGCTCCATCACACTCCATACCTCTACTGTAACCATCATAATTATTATAACACTGATGTTCAATATGTCCTTCAGTGTTACTATGTCAGATGTGGCAATAATTAGATATGCACTCAACATCAACAACTTTTCCATTCTCCACAGAAGTAGCACTTAAAACACCATTCAAGGAACGATGTCCTCGATGTTGTCATGTCCCATCAAGTGCAACAGCAATGTCCCTTGTTTCACTAATATTAACAATTTTTTCTGCTGCACATTTCATAGATGCTTTAGACACAACCGTCAAGGCACCTAAAAGTATTCTTATGTACTTGCTGAACCTACTGGGAGGAGGAAGGTCAATCAAATGACAAAACGTTTGTGCAGCCTTTTTTTCCTTTTCCTATTGCACGCATTGCGTACACTAACCTCAAATTCACATCATATGAATTATGCACAGTGTTCAAAGTCATTTTCGAGGTAGATTTATTGCAGGATCTACACAGACCAACTAATTTTGACGCTAAACCCTTCCTGCTACTTTGTTGTTCAGTTATTTCCAGACAGCCTACACCATCACATTGTTTACGTTTTTCCAGTTCCTTTATCAAAGAAGATAAGATACCCACACCAACAACAACAAATCCACTACAAACAGCGTCATTTTTAACACAAAAATTTGAATCACCAGGAGGCGTGCCATGTGCGAATTTCTTCACTGAAGAACTGACACGTAGGTTACTTTCAACAGTGTGGCTTGTTTTGTTTGTGAACTGGTTACCACAGAATTTCCTTTCATTGAATTTCTTGATGTGTGGCACACTAACAAATATGTATTTTCACAAATATATGTAGCGCTTGGGAAACAAACGTTTATTAACATGTGAACAAACTGCTTCAGAACACAAAAGTAAATACTTGCAAAGATAATCATTTACAGATGCTAGAAACCTGCACTGTTACCAACATATACAATGTATCATACACATAATCGCTGGAAACAGAAAGAAAGTGCACAGTTCTTTTCAAAATAATACTAGTTTCTGTAACAGAAATAAAGGGGGCATGGCAGTATACAAGGTGTGAATGTAAAGTAATGACACTGATGTGAAAAAAAATGTTGCTTACAGTTTTAGTCAATTTTCGTGTTGTCTCCTTCAAAGTTCCCTTCTGATTGCACACACTTTTTTTAGCACTTCTGCCATTGATGGTAACATTTCTGGAACTCATCTTCTGTAATATCCTCCAAGACCTTCGTCACAGCTTTTGGGACATCTTGTGTTGTTTGAAAATGGTGTCCTTGACCGCCATTTTGATTCTTGGACAGAGAAAAAAGTTGCACGGAGCAATATTTGGTGAATAAGGTGGCTCTGGCAGTATCGAAATTTGTTTTGAGGTAAAAAATTACTGTACTGACAGAGCAGTATGGGTTGGTGCATTATCGTGATGCAGAATCCAATTATCAGCAATGTTATTATTAGACAAACCGTTCCTCGATTGATGTGCAGTTCTCCTGCAATCATTTTCATGGATAACCTTCTATCAGATTTTATGAGTTCATGCACCCTGGCCAAGTTGACATCCGTCCATGAGGTTGACAGTCGTCCACTGCAGTCTTCATCTTCAACAATTGTTCTGCCTTCACTAAACATTTTATGCCAATCAAAAACTTGAGCTTTTGACATAACCTCCTCTCCAAAAGCCTTCTTAAGCTTACCGTAAGTTGTCATCGCGTTTTCACTCAGTTTAATGCAAAAAGAAATGGCATACTGTTGCGCAATATTATGCAGTTCCATTTCCGTGATGAGAGACACTAACACGTGTTAACTTATTACAGCACAACTAATGACTGAGCAGTTGCTTCAACATGCCGCTTGAACTAGAAGCGGCTTATAGACCAAGGTCACAGATATTGTGCCTACGCAAGCCTGCAGGGGTGCCACATCTTGCAAAGAAAATCAGTCTCATTACTTTATTGTCGCACCTCGTACATGACCGTAACTTTAAAATTTGGTATGTATAGGTCATTTTTCATTTCAAACCCTACAGTGTATATATCAATGTAATCAGGAAAGACTATAGAATTTAATAAAGTCATTAAAAAAATTTTGATTTTTCCACCATTTATAAGTATCCTGTATCCTTAAGTGTTCGGCAGAGGATTCATCGAAAAGCCTTCAGACTATTTCTGTAACATTCCCCTCTTCAACAGCTTCTGTGGGAGCTCTGATTTCTCTTACTTTATCACGATAATAATTTCTCCTTATGTAGGTGGGTGCCAACAAAATATTTTGCCATTCAGAGGAAATTTCTTGAAAACATCTCATCATAACAAAAAACACCTTTGTTTTAATGACTGTCACCCCAACTTGTATATCATGTCAGGGTATATGCGGACAAGGAAAAAAAATTCCCAGATTTCTCAGTCAAAAATACACTTTCCCCCAAGTGAAAACATACTTTTTCCCTGTTAACTGACGGTATATTTTCTCTTGGAACTGTATAACTTATAAGTCCTTTGATTATGGTTTTATACACGGGCGTAGAATTTCCTGGCGCTTTAAGAAAAAAAAACACGCATTTTGGAAAGATCTTTGATGTGCAGCAACATGTATGCTGCATATTTTTGTATTAGGAAAGTATAAACTCGAATTCCACCAAACACCGCATGTTACTTTCCAAAGCATTGAAATGGAGATTGGGATGCGCTTTTGTAAGTTAGTCATAGCTCATTTCATGCGATTTCGCCAGCCGATCACAGCAGGTATTCAGAGCTTAGGACACGTGATGTAGTCAACCAACAGCAACATCACTGTTAAGTAGCGCGAACACACAAACAGAAAAAGTTAATGGCTCAAATTAATGTAAATAGTGTTGCTAAACGAAACGCAAAGCCTTCACATATAATATTGGTCTATCAGATTAATACGCTGCAAGAGAAGCTAAGCTTTCTCATAAAATGTTGGTCTTTTATGCGCGTATTACAATTTAAGATGTATCACACAAAGGTGCCAGTAAAATTTTTAATAACGACATAAATGTCTGATCTTCCAGGCTCAAAATTCATCTAAATGGCTCATCATCAAAGAGTTGATTTTTAAATGAGAGTCAAACACTTTGTGATTTAAGAAATTCATCGTACATTATCTCACATAGTTCTGGTGTAACTGCTAGAATGGTACTTTGATGGTAACGATTTTCAACCCACCATTCGAAATATTTTCCCACGACCTGTTAGAAATAGGTTCGTTTCTGCAGTTGCCAGAGAGCGCCAGATGACAGGCGTCACCGCGCAAGCGCAGCTACGATGTCGTAGGGAGCCCGCATGTTCGTACGTGTGAAACATTAAAAGATCTTACATTATGTAAGAAACAAGACATCAGAGGATACTCCAAGAGAATCGGAATTTCGTGACCCATACTAAAATGTTCACATTTAAAGTGCAAATTTGTATGTCCAGAATCCCACGACCTGTTATTAAGCTTTTCTATGTGGTTTTTGGGATGTAAATTTTCTTGGAGTACCAGTACTGTCCTGTCTCATGTTTGGTTCTTTATTATGGCGTATGGTGCATCGGAATCTGATACTGGTGTCCCAGGAGCTGCTCAAGCCGCAAGCTCTTAGAAGATACAGTCTTCTTGTACTTAAGTCGGCATTGTCCCTTTCGTATTCATTCCCGATGCAATTTCTGTGTTTCATAGTCAATGTGAAGGACCAAGGGATACATTAAACTCGAACTGGTGCATCGGAATCTAAAACTGGACTCCCAGGAGCCGCTCAAAGCACGAACTCTTAGAAGATTCACTCTTCTTGTGCTTATGTCAGCATTGTCCCTTTTGTATTCAATGCCGACGCAATTTCTGTGTTTCATGGTGAATGTGAAGGTCCAAGAGATACAGTAAACCTGCACTGGTGCTACGGAATCTAATTCAGGTCTCCCAGGAGCCGCTAAACCACAAACTCTTAAAAGATTCACTTTTCTTGTACTTAAGTCGTTCATTGTCCCTTTCGTATTCAATCGCGATGCAATTCCTGTGTTTCATGGTCAATGTGAAGGTCCAAGAGATACAGTAAACCTGCCCTGGTGCATCGGAATCTAGTACTGGTCTCCCAGGATTAGATCAAACCACAAACTCTTAGAAGATTCACTCTTCTTGTACTTAAATCGGCAGTGTCCCTTTTATATTCAATCCCGATGCAATATCTCTGTTTAATGGTCAATGTGAAGGTCCAAGCGATACGGTATACCTGCGCTGGTGCAACGGAATCTAAGACTGGTATACTGGTCTCCCAGGAGCCGCACAAACCATTAACTCTTGGAAGATTCACTCTCCATGTACTTAAGTCGGCATTGTACCTTTTATACTCAACCCCGATGTAATTTCCGTGTTTAATGGTCAATGAAAGGTCCAAAGGGATACAGTAAACCTGCACTGGTGGATCGGTATCTAATACTGGTCTCCCAGGAGCCGCTCAAACCACAAACTCTTAGAAGATTCTATCTTCTTGTACTTATGTCGACATTGTGCCTCTTGTGTTCAATCCCGATGCGGTTTCTGTGTTTCATGACAAATGCAAAGGTCCTAGGGTTACAGTAAACCTGCACTGGTGCATCGGAATCTAATACTGGTCACCCAGGAGCCGATAAAACCACAAACTCTTAGAAGCTTCACTCTTCTTGTACTTAAGTCGGCAATGTCCCTTTTCTTTTCAATCCCGAAGCAATGTATGTGTTTCATGGCCAATGTGATGGTCCAAGGGATACAGTAAACCTGCACTGGTGCATCGCAATCTAATAATGGTCTCCCAGGAGCCGTTCAAACCACAATCTCTTTGAAGATTCACTCTTCTTGTACCTAAGTCGGCATTGTCCCTTTTGTATTCAACCCCGATGTAGTTTTTGGTTTAATGGTCAATGTGAAGGTCCTAGGGATACCGTAAACCTGCACTGGTGCATCGGAATCTAATACTGGTCTCCCAGGAGACGCTCAAATCACAAACTCTTAGAAGATTCACTCTTCTTGTACTGAAGTCGGCATTGTCCCTTTTGTTTTCAATTCCGATGCAATTTCTGTGTTTCATGGTTAATGTGAAGGTCCAAGGGATTCAGTACACCTGCACTGGTGCATCGAAATCTAATACTGTTCTCCCAGGAGCCGCTCAAACCACAAGCTCTTAAAAGATTCCCTCTTCTTGTACTTAAGTCGTTCCTTGTCCCTTTTATATTCAATCGCGATGCAATTTCTGTGTTTCATGGTCAATGTGAAGGTCCAAGAGATACGGTAAACCTGCACTGCTGCATCGGATTCTAATACTCGTATCCCAGGAGCCGCTCAAACCACGAACTCTGAGAAGATTCACTCTTCTTCTACTTAAGTCGGCATTGTGCCTTTAGTATTCTATCCCATGGCAATTTCTGTGTTTCATGATCAATGTGAAGGTCCAAGAGATACGGTAAACCTGCACTGCTGCATCGGATTCTAATACTCGTTTCCCAGGAGCCGCTCAAACCACAAACACTTAGAAGACTTAATCTTCTTGTAATTAAGTCGGCGTTGTCCACTTTGTATTCAATCCCGATGCATTTTCTGTGTTTCATGGTCAATGTGAAGGTCCAAGATATACGGTAAACCTGCACTGCTGCATCGGATTCTAATACTCGTATCCCAGGAGCCGCTCAAACCACGAAATCTTAGTAGATTCACTCTTCTTGTACTTAAGTCGGCATTGTGCCTTTAGTATTCTATCCCATTGCAATTTCTGTGTTTCATGGTCAATGTGAAGGTCCAAGGGATACAGTAAACCTGCACTAGTGCATCGGAATCTAATTCAGGTCACCCAGGAGCCGCACAAAGCACAAAATCTTAGAAGATTCACTCTTCGTGTACTTAATTCGCCATTGTCCCTTTTCTATTCAATGCCGATGCAATTTCTGGGTTTCATGGTCAATGTGAAGGTCCAAGGGATACAGGAAACCTGAACTGGTGCATCGGAATCTAATACTGGTCTCCCAGGAGCCGCATAAAGGAGATTATCTTAGAAGATTCCCTCGTCTTGTACTTAAGTCGACATTGTGCCTCTTGTATTCAATCCCGATACGATTTCTGTATTTCATGGCAATGTGGAGGTCCTAGGGATACAGCAAACCTGCCCTGGTGCGCCGAAATCTAGTACTGGTCTCCCAGGAGACGATCAAACCACAAACTCTTAGAAGATTCACTCTTCGTGTACTTAAATCGGCAGTGTCCCTTTTCCATTCAATCCCGAAGGAATATCTCTGTTTAATGGTCAATGTGAAGGTCCAAGGGATACAGTAAATCTGCACTGGTGCATCGAAATCTCATACTGGTCTCCCAGAAGCCGCTCAAATCACAAACTCGTAGAGGATTCACTCTTCTTGTACTTTAGTCGGCATTGTGACTTTTGTATTCAATCCCAAATACAATTTCTATGTTTCATGGTCAATGTGAAGGTCCAAGGGATACAGTAAACGTGCACTGGTGCATCGGAATCTAATACTGGTCTCCCAGAAGCCGCTCAAATCACAAACGCTTAGAAAATGCACTCTTCTTGTACTTGAGTTGGCATTGTGTTTTGTATTCAATCCCGATGCAAATTCTGTGTTTCATGATCAATGAGAAGTTCCAAGCGATACAGTAAACCTGCACTCGTGCATCGGAATCTAATACTGGTTTCTCAGGAGACGCTCATATCACAAACTCTTAGAAGATTCACTCTTCTTGTTATTTAAGTCTGCATTGTCTCTTTTGTATTCAATGCTGAGGCATTTTCTGTATGTCATGGTCAATGTGAAAGTACAAGGGAAACAGTAAACCTGCATTGGTGCAATGGAATCTACTACTGGTCTCCCAGGAGACGCTCAAAGCACAAACTCTTAGAAGATTCACTCTTCTTGTTATTTAAGTCTGCATTGTTTCTTTTGTATTCTATGCCGATGCAATTTCTGAATTTCATGTTCATTGTGAAAGTCCAAGGGAAACAGTAAACCTGCACTGGTGCAATGGAAACTACTACTGGTCTCCCAGGAGCCGCTCAAAGCACAAACTCCGAGAAGGTTCACTCTTCTTGTACTTAAGTCGTCATTGTGCTTTTTGTATTCAATCCCGATGCAATTTCTGTTTTTCATGGTCAATGTGAAGGTCCAAGGGATACAGTAAACCTGCACTGGTGCATCGGAATCTGACACTGGTCTCCCATGAGCCGCTCAAACGACAAACTCGTAGAAGATTTACTCTTCTTGTACTGAAGTTGGCATTGTGCCTTTTGTATTCAATCCTGCTGCAGTTTCAGTGTCACATTCACAATGTGAAA
The DNA here is from genome assembly GCF_021461385.2 of Schistocerca piceifrons. Classification (NCBI taxonomy): domain Eukaryota; kingdom Metazoa; phylum Arthropoda; class Insecta; order Orthoptera; family Acrididae; genus Schistocerca; species Schistocerca piceifrons. The sequence goes on from NC_060149.1 coordinate 962,716,624, forward strand.
GTCCAAGGGATACACTAAACTTGCACAGGTGCATCTGAATCTAATACTGGTCTCCCAGTAGCCGCTTAAAGCACAAACTCATAGAAGGTTCACTCTTCTTGTTATTTAAGTCAGCCTTGTACCTTTTGTATTCAATGCCGATATAATTTCTGTGTTTCATGGTCAACGTGAAGGTCCAAGGGATACAGTAAACCTGCACTGGTGCATCGGAATCTAATACTGGCCTCCCAGGAGCCGCTCAAAACACAAACTCCGAGAAGGTTCACTCTTCTTGTACTTAAGTCGGCATTGTGCCTTTTGTATTCAATCCCGATGCAATTTCTGTTTTTCATGGTCAATGTGAAGGTCCAAGGGATACAGTAAACCCGCACTGGTACATCGGAATCTACTACTGGTCTCCTAGGAGCCGCTCAAAGCAAAAACTCTCAGAAGGTTCACTCTTCTTGTACTTAAGTTGGCATTGTGCATTTTGTATTCAATCCCGATGCAATTTCTGTGTTTAATGGTCAATGTGAAAGTCCAAGGGATACAGTAAACCTGCACTGGTCCATCGGAATCTAACACTGGTCTTCCATGTGCCGCTCAAAGCACAAACTCATAAAAGATTCACTCTTCTTGTACTTTAGTCGTCATTGTGCCTTTTGCATTCAATCCCAATGCAGTTTCTGTGTTTCATGGTCAATGTGAAGGTCCAAGGGATACAGTAAACGTGCACAGGTATATCGGAATCTAATACTGGTCTCCCAGGAACCGCTCAAAGCACAAACTCTTAGAAAATGCACTCTTCTTGTACTTAAGTTGGCATTGTGCTTTTGTATTCAATCCCGATGCAATTTCTGTGTTTCATGATCAATGAGATGTTCCAAGCGATACAGTAAACCTGCACTGGTGCATCGGAATCTAATACTGGTCTCCCTGGAGACGCTCAAATCACAAACTCTTAGAAGATTCACTCTTCTTGTTATTTAAGTATGCATTGTCTCCTCTGTATTCAATGCCGATGCAATTTCTGTATTTCATGGTCAATGTGAAAGTCCAAGGGAAACAGTAAACCTGCACTGGTGCAATGGAATCTAGTACTGGTCTCCCAAAAGCCGCTCAAAGCACAAACTCCCAGAAGGTTCACTCTTCTTGTACTTAATTCGCCATTGTGCCCTTTGTATTCAATCCCGATGCAATTTCTGTTTTTCATGGTCAATGTGAAGGTCCAACGTATACAGTACACCTGCACCGGTGCATCGGAATCTGATACTGGGCTCCCATGAGCCGCTGAAATCACATACTCTTAGAAGATTCACTCATCTTGTACTTAAGTCGGCATTGTGGTTTCTGTATTCAATCCCGATGCAATTTCTGTGTTTCATGGTCAATGTGAAGGTCCAAGGGATACAGTAAACCTGCACTGGTGCATCGGAATCTAGTACTGGTCTCCCATGAGCCGCTAAAGCACAAAGTCTTAGAAGATTCGCTCACCTTCTACTTAAGCCGGCATTGTGCCTTCTGTATTCAATCCCGATGCAATCTCTGTGTTTCATGGTCAATGTGAAGGTCCAAGGAATACAGTAAACGTGCACTAGTACATCGGAATCTAATACTGGTCTCCCAGCAGCCGCTTAACGCACAAACTCTTAGAAGGTTCACTCTTCATGTTATTTAAGTCGGCCTTGTCCCTTTTGTATTCAATCCCGATGCAATCTCTGTGTTTCATGGTCAATGTGAGGGTCCAAGGAATACAGCAAACGTGCACTGGTACATCGGAATCTAATACTGGTCTCCCAGGAGCCGCTTAAAGCTCAAACTCTTAGAAGGTTCACTCTTCTTGGTATTTAAGTCGGCCTTGTCTCTTTTGTATTTAATGCCGATGCAATTACTGTGCTTCATGGTCAACGTGAAGATCCAAGTGATACAGTAAACCTGCACTGGTGCATCGGAATCTAATACAGGTCTCCCATGAGCCGCTCAAAGCACATACTCTTAGAAGTTTCATTCTTCTTGTACTTAAGTCGGCGTTGTCCCTTTTGTATTCAATCCCGATGCAGTTTCTGTGTTTCATGGTCAATGTGAACGTCAAAGGGATACAATAAACGATCACTGGTACATCGGAATCTAATACAGGTCTCCCAGGAGCCCATCAAACGACAAACTCGTAGAAGATTCACTCACCTTGTACTTAAGTCGGCATTGTGCCTTCTGTATTCAATCCCGATGCAATCTCTGTGTTTCATGGTCAATGTGAAGGTCCAAGGAATACAGTAAACGTGCACTAGTACATCGGAATCTAATACTGGTCTCCCAGCAGCCGCTTAACGCACAAACTCTTAGAAGGTTCACTCTTCATGTTATTTAAGTCGGCCTTGTCCCTTTTGTATTCAATGCCGATGCAATTTCTGTGTTTCATGGTCAACGTGAAGGTCCAAGTGATACAGTAATCCTGCACTGGTGCATCGGAATCTAATACTGGTCTCCCAGCAGCCGCTCAAAGTACAAACTCTTAGGAGATTCACTCTTCTTGTACTTAAGGCGGCATTGTGCCTTTTGCATTCGATCCCGATGCAACTTCTGTGTTTCATGGTCAACGTGAAGGTCCAAGTGATACAGTAAACCTGCACTGGTGCATCGGAATCTAATACTGGTCTCCCAGCAGCCGCTCAAAGTACAAACTCTTAGGAGATTCACTCTTCTTGTACGTAAGTCGGCATTGTGCCTTTTGCATTCGATCCCGATGCAACTTCTGTGTTTCATGGTCAATGTGAAGGTCCAAGGGATACAGTAAACCTGCACTGGTGCATCGGAATCTAATACTGGTCTCCCAGGAGACGCTCAAAGCACCAACTCTTATAAGATTCACTCTTCTCGTACTTCAGTCGGCATTGTGCCTTTTGTATTCAATCCCGATGCAGTTTCTGCGTTTCATGGTCAATGTGAAGGTCCAAGGGATACAGTAAACGTGCACTGGTACATCGGAATCTAAGACTGGTCTCCCAGGAGCCGCTCAAAGCAAAAACTCTTAGAAAATTCACTCTTCTTGTACTTATGTCGGCATTGTCCCCTTAGTATTCAATCCCGATGCAATTTCTGTGTTTAATTGTCAATGTGACGGTCCAAGGGATACAGTAAGCCAGCACTGGTGCATCGGAATCTAATACTGGTCTCCGAGAAGCCGCTCAAAACACAAACTCGTAGAGGATTCACTCTTTTTGTACTTCAGTCGGCATTGTGCCTTTTGTATTCAATGCCGATGCAATTTCTGTGTTTCATGGTCAACGTGAAGGTCCAAGTGATACAGTAAACCTGCACTGGTGCGTCGGAATCTAATACTGGTCTCCCTGCAGCCGCTCAAAGTACAAACTCTTAGGAGATTCACTCTTCTTGTACTTAAGTCGGCATTGTGCCTTTTGCATTCGATCCCGATGCAACTTCTGTGTTTCATGGTCAATGTGAGGGTAAAAGGGATACAGTAAAGCTGCGCTGGTGCATCGGAATCTAATACTAGTCTCCCAGGAGCCGCTCAAATGACAAACTCGTAGATGATTCACTCTGCTTGTACTTACGTCGGCGTTACCCATTTGTGTTCAATCCCGATGCAATTTCTGTGTTCCATTGCCAGTGTGGAGGTCCAAGTGATACAGTAAACCCGCACTTGTACATCGGAACCTACTACTGGTCGCCTAGGAGCCGCTCAAAGCACAAACACTCTAGAGGTTCACTCTTCTTGTACTTAAGTTGGCACTGTGCATTTTGTATTCAATCCCGATGCAATTTCTGTGTTTAATGGTCAATGTGAAAGTCCAAGGGATACGGTAAACCTGCACTGGTGCATCGGAATCTACACTGGTCTTCCATGAGCCGCTCAAAGCACAAACTCGTAGAAGATTCACTCTTCTTGTACTTTAGTCGTCATTGTGCATTTTGCATTCAATCCCAATGCAATTTCTGCGTTTCATGGTCAATGTGAAGGTCCAAGGGATACACTAAACCTGCACTGATACATCGAATTCTAATACTGGTCTCCCAGGAGCCGCTCAAAGCACAAACTCTTAGAAGATTTACTTTTCTTGTACTTAAGTAGACATTGTCCCTCTTGTATTCGATCCCGATGCAAATTCTGTGTTTTAAGGTCAATGTGAAGGTCCAAGGGATACAGTAAACCTGCACTAATGCATCGGAATGTAATACTGGTCTCCAAGCAGCCGCTCAAAGCACACACACTGAGAAGATTCATTCTTCTTGTACTTAGGACGGCATTGTGCCTTTTGTTATTAATCCCGAACCAATTTCTATGTTTTATCGTCAATGTGAAGGTCCAAGGATAACAGTGAACCTGCACTGGTGCATCGCAATCTCATACTGGTCTCCCAGGGGCCGCTCAAAGCACAAACTCGTAGGGGAGTCACTCTTCTTAAACTTCAGTTGGCATTGTCCCTTTAGTATTCAATGCCGATGCAATTTCTGTGTTTCATGGTCAAGGTGAATGTCCAAGGGATGCAGTAAACCTGCACTGGTGCATCGGAATCTAATACTGGTCTCCAAGGAGCAGCTTAAAGTACAAACTCTTAGAAGATTCACTCTTGTTGTACGTAACTCGGCTTTGTGCTATTTGTATTCAATCCCGATGCGATTTCTATGTGTCATGTTCAATTTGAAGGTCCAAGGAATTCTGTAAACCTGCACTGGTGCATCGGAATCTCATACTTGTCTCCCAGGAGCGGCACAAAGCACAAACTCGTAGAGGATTCATTCTTCTTGTACTTAAGTCGGCATTGTGCCTTTTGTATTCATTCCCGATGCAATTTCTGTGTTTCATGGTCAATGTGGAGTCCAAGGGCTACAGAAAACATGCACTGGTGCATCGGAAACAAATACTGGTCTCTCAGGAGCCGCTCAAAGCATCATTTCTTAGAAGATTCACACTTCTTGTACTTCAGTCGGCATTGTGCCTTTTGTATTCAATCCCGATGCAGTTTCTTCGTTTCATGGTCAATGTGAAGGTCTAAGGGATACAGTAAACGTGCACTGGTACATCGGAATCTAAACTGGTCTCCCAGGAGCCGCTCAAACACAAACTCTTTGAAAATTCACTCTTCTTGTACTTAAGTCGGCATTGTTCATTTCGTATTCAATCCCGATGCAATTTCTGTGTTACATGGTCAATGTGAAGTTCCAAGGGATACACTAAACCTGCACTGGTGCATCGGAATCTAATACTGGTCTCCCATGAACCACTCAAAGCACAAACTCTTAGAGGATTCACTCTTCTTCTACTGAAGTAGGCCTTATCTCTTTTGCATTCAATCCCGATGCAATTTCTGTGTTTCATGGTCAATGTGAAGGTCCGTGGGATACAGTAAACTTGCACTGAAGCATCGGAATCTAATACTGGTCTCCCAGCAGCCGATCAAAGCACACACTCATAGAAGATTCACTCTTCTTGTACTTAAGTCGGCATTGTGCCATTTGTATTCAATCCCGATGCAATTTCTGTGTTTCATGGTCAATGTGAAGGTCCAAGGGATACAGTAAACCTGCACTGGTGCATCGGAATCTAGTAATGGTATCCACGGAGCCGCTTAAAGTACAAACTCTTAGTAGATTCACTCTTGTTGTACTTAAGTCGGCATTGTGCCTTTTGTATTCAATCCCGATGCAATTTTTTTTCATCATGGCCAATGTGAAGGTCCAAGGTATACAGTAAATCAGCACAGGTGGGTCGGAATCTAAAACTTGTCTCCCAAGGAGACACTCAAAGCACAAACTCTTAGAAAATTCACTCCTCTTATACTTATGTCGGCATTGTCCCTTTAATATTCAATCCCGATACAATTTCTGTGTTTCATGGTCAATGTGAATGTCAAAGGGATTCACTAAACCTGCACTGGTGCATCGAATCTAATACTGGTCTCCCAGCAGCCGCTCAAAGCACACACTCATAGAAGATTCACTCTTCTTGTACTTAAGTTGTCATTGTGCCATTTGTATTATGTCGCGACGCAATTTCTGTGTTTCATCGTCAATGTGAAGGTCCAAGTGATAGGGTAAACCTGATGTGGTGCATCGACTTCTAATACTGGTCTCCCAGGAAACGCGCAAAGCAAACCACAAACAATGAGAAGCTTTACTCTTCTTGTACTTAAGTCGGCATTGTGCCTTTTGTATTAAATCTGGTCGCAATTTCTGTGTTTTATCGTCAATGTGAAGGTTCAAGGGATACCTGTAGAGCAAAGATGCAGTAGTGCAACGGAATCTAATACTTATCTCCCATGAAACGCTGTAATGAAACTAGACAAAATGAGAAGGTTTACACTTCTTGTACTTAAGTCAACATTTGCCATTTGTATTAAATCCCGCCGATATTTATGTGTTTCATCGTCAATGCGAAGTTCCAGCGGATATAGTAAAGCTGCATTAGTGCATCGGAATGTTATACTGATCTCCCAGGAAACGCTCAAACAAACCACGAACAATGATAAGATTTACACTTCCTCTACATAAGTTGGTGTTGTGCCTTTTGTATTAAATCCCGACACAATTTCTGTGTTTCATCGTCAATGCGAAGGTCCAAGGGATAGAGTAAAGCTGCTGTAGTGCATCGGAATCTAATACTGATCCCCCAGGAAACGCTCAAAGCAAACCACAAACAATGAGAAGTCTTACTCCTCTTGTACTTAAGTCGGTATTGTGCCTTTTGTATTAAATTCCTACGCCATTTCTGTGTTTCATCGTCAGTGTGAAGCTCTAAGGGATAGAGTAAAGCTGCAGTTGTGCTTCGGAATCTAATACTGAGCTCCCCGGAAACGCTCAAAGCAAACCACAAACATTGAGAAGATTTACTCAATTTGTACTTATGTCGGCATTGTGCCTTTTGTATTAAATCCCGACGCAATTTCTGCGATTCATCGTCAATGTGAAGGTCTAGGGGATTGAATAAAGCTGCAGTAAAGCACCGGAATCTAATACTGATCTCCCAGGAAACGCTCAAAGCAAACCACAATCAGTGAAAAGAATTACTCTTCTTGTACATTAGTCGGCATTGTGCCTTTTGTATTAAATCCCGACGCAATTTCTGTGTTTCATCATCAGGGTGATGTTCCAACGGACAGAGGAAAGCTGCAGTAGTGCATCTGAATCTAATACTGATCTCCAGGAAACGCTCACAGCAAACCACAAGCAGTGAGAAGATTTGCTCTTCTTGTACTTAAGTCGGCACTGTGCCATTTGTAGAAAATCACGACGCAATTTCTGTGTTTCATCGTCAATGTGAAGGTCCAAGTGATAGAGTAAAGCTGCAGTAGTGCATCTGAATCTAATACTGATCTCCCAGGAAACGCTCAAAGCAAACCACAAACCATGAGAAGATTTTCTCTTCTTGTACATAAGTCGGCATTGTGCCTTTTGTATTAAATCCCGACGCAATTTCTGTGTTTCATCGTCAGTGTGAAGGTCCATGGGATAGAGTATAGCTGCAGTAGTGCATCGGAATCTAATACTGAGCTCCCCGGAAACGCACAAAGCAAACCACATACAATGAGAAGATTCAGTCTTCTTGGACTTAAGTCGGCATTGTGCTTTTTCTATTAAATCCCGACGCAATTTCTGTGTTTCATCGGCAATGTGAAGGTCCTAGGGATAGAGTAAGGCTGCAGTAGTCCATCGGAATCTAATACTGATCTCCCAGGAAACACTAGAAGCAAACGACAATAATTGAGAAGATTTACTCTTCTTGTACTTAAGACGGCATTATGCCTTTTGCTTTAAATCCCGACGCCATTTCTGTGTTTCATCGTCAATGCGAGGTTCCAAGAGATAGAGTAGAGCTTCAGTAGTGCATCTGAATCTAATACTGATCTCCCAGGAAACGTTCAAATCAAACCAAAAACAATGAGAAGATTTACTCTTCTTGTACTTATGCCGGATTTGTGCATTTTGTGTTAAATACCAACGCAATATCTGTGTTTCATCGTCAATTTGAGGGTCCGAGGGATGGAGTAAATCTGCAGTAGTGCATCGGAATCTAATACTCATCTCCCAGGAAACGCTCAAAGCAAAACAGAAACGTTGAGAAAATTTACTCTTCTTGTACTTATGTCGGCACTGTGCATTTTGTATTAAACCCCGACTCAATTTCTGGGTTTCATCTTCATAGTGAAGCTCCAATTGATAGAGTAAAGCTGCAGTAGTGCATCTGAATCCAATACTGATCTCCCAGGAAACGCTCAAAGCAAACCACAAACAATGAAAAGATTTTATCTTCTTGTACTTAAGTCGGCATTGTGCCTTTTGTATTAAATCCCGACGCAATTTCTGTGTTAAATCGTCAGCGTGAAGGTCCAAGGTATAGAGTATAGCTGCAGTAGTGCATCGGAATCTAATACTGAGCTCCCCGGAAACGCACAATGCAAACCACATTCAATGAGTAGATTTACTCTTCTTGGACTTAAGTCGGGATTGTGCCTTTTTTATTAAATCCCGACGCAATTTCTGTGTTTCATCGTCAATGTGAAGGTCCAACTGATCGAGTAAAGCTGCAGTAGTGCATCGGAATCTAATATTGATCATCCAGGAAACGCTCAAGGAAAAACCACAAACAATGAGAAGATTTGCTTTTCCTGTACTTATGTCGGCATTGTGCCTTTTGTATTAAATCCCGACGCAATTTCTGTGTTTCATCGTCAATGCGAAGGTCCAAGGGATAGAGTAAAGCTGCTGTAGTGCATCGGAATCAAATACTGATCCCCCAGGAAACGCTCAAAGCAAACCACAAACAATGAGAAGTCTTACTCCTCTTGTACTTAAGTCGGTATTGTGCCTTTTGTATTAAATTCCTACGACATTTCTGTGTTTCATCGTCAGAGTGAAGCTCTAAGGGATAGAGTAAAGCTGCAGTTGTGCTTCGGAATCTAATACTGAGCTCCCCGGAAACGCTCAAAGCAAACCACAAACAATGAGAAGATTTACTAATTTGTACTTATGTTGGCATTGTGCCTTTTGTATTAAATCCCGACGCAATTTCTGCGATTCATCGCAAATGTGAAGTTCCAAGGGATAGAGTAAAGCTGCAGTAGTGCATCGGAATAAAATACTTATCTCCAAGGAAACGCTCAAAGCAAACCACAAACAATGAGAAGATTTACTCTTCTTGTACTTAAGTCGGCGTTGTGCCTTTTGTATTAAATTCCTACGCCATTTCTGTCTTTCATCGTCAGTGTGAAGCTCTAAGGGATAGAGTAAAGCTGCAGTTGTGCTTCGGAATCTAATACTGAGCTCCCCGGAAACGCTCAAAGCAAACCACAAACAATGAGAAGATTTACTCTTGTTGTACTTAAGTCGGCATTGTGCCTTTTGTATTATATCCCGGCGATATTTCTGTGTTTCATCGTCAATGTGAAGGTCTAGGGGATAGAATAAAGCTGCAGTAAAGCACCGGAATCTAATACTGATCTCCCAGGAAACGCTCAAAGCAAAACAGAAACGTTGAGAAAATTTACTCTTCTTGTACTCATGTCGGCATTGTGCATTTTGTATTAAACCCCGACTCAATTTCTGGGTTTCATCTTCATAGTGAAGCTCCAAGGGATAGAGTGAAGCTGCAGTAGTGCATCTGAATCCAATACTGATCTCCCAGGAAACGCTCAAAGCAAACCACAAACAATGAGAAGATTTTATCTTCTTGTACTGAAGTCGGCATTGTGCCTTTTGTATTAAATCCCGACGCAATTTCTGTGTGAAATCGTCATTGTGAAGGTCCAAGGTATAGAGTATAGCTGCAGTAGTGCATCGGAATCTAATACTGAGCTCCCCGGAAACGCACAATGCAAACCACATTCAATGAGTAGATTTACTCTTCTTTTACTTAAGTCGGGATTGTGCCTTTTTTATTAAATCCCGACGCAATTTCTGTGTTTCATCGTCAATGTGAAGGTCCAAGGGATTGAGTAAAGCTGCAGAAGTGCATCGGAATCTAATACTGATCTCCCAGGAAATGCTCAAATGAAATCACAAACAATGAGAAGATTCTCTTCTTGTACTTAAGTCGGCATTGTGACTTTTGTATTAAATCCCGACGCAATTTCTGTGTTTCATCGTCATTGTGAAGGTCCAAGGGATATAGTAACGCTGCTGTAGTGCATCGGAATCTATTGCTGCTCTCCCAGGAAACGCTCAAAGCAAACCACAAACAATAACCAGATTTACTCTTCGTTTACTTAAGTCGTCATTGTGCCTTTTTGTGTTAAATCCCGACGCAATATCTGTCTTTCATCGTCAAAGTGAAGGCCAAGGGATAGAGTAAGGCTGCAGTGGTGCATCGGATTCTAATATTCATCTCCCAGGAAACGCACAAAGCAACCCACAAACAATGAGAAGATTTACTCCTTTTGTACTTTAGTTGTCATTGTGCCATTTGTATTAAGTCCCGACGCAATTTCTGTGTTTCATCGTCAATGTGATGGTCCAACTGATAGAGTAAAGATGCAGTAGTGCATCGGAATCTAATATTGATCATCCAGGAAACGCTCAAGGAAAAACCACAAACAATGAGAAGATTTGCTTTTCCTGTACTTAGTCGGCATTGTGCCTTTTGTATTAAATCCCAACTCAATTTCTGTGTTTCATCGTCAATGAGAAGGTCCAAGGGATACCTCTAGAATAAAGCTGAAGTAGTGCATCGCAATCTAATACTTATCTCCCAGGAAACGCTCAAATCAAAGCAGAAACAATGACAAGATTTACTCTTCTGGTACGTAAGTCGGCAATGTACCTTTTGTATTTAATCCGGACGCGATTTCAGTGTTTCATCGACAATGTGAAGGTCCAAGGACAGAGGAAAGCTGCAGTAGTACATCGGAATGTAATTCTGATCTCCCAGGAAAAGCTCAACGCAATCCACAGACAATGAGAAGATAACCTCCCTTGTACTTATGTTGTCATTGTGCCATTTGTATTAAGTCACGATGGCATTTCTGTGTCTCATCGTCAATGTGAAGGTCCAAGTGATAGAGTAAGCCTGATGTGGTGCATCGAATTCTAATACTGGTCTCCCACGAAACGCGCAAAGCAAGCGACAAACAATGAGAAGCTTTACTCTTCTTGTACTTAAGTCGGCGTTGTGCCATTTGTATTAAATCCCGTCGCAATTTCTGTGTTTTATCGTCAATGTGAAGGTTCAAGGGATACCTGTAGATCAAAGCTGCAGTAGTGCATTGGAATCTAATACTTATCTCCCAGGAAACGCTCAAAGCAAACCAAAAACAAGCAGAAAATTAGCTCTTCTTGTACTTTTGTCGGCATTGTGCCTTTTGAATTAAATCCCGACGCAATTTCTCTGTTTCATCGTGAATGTTAAGGTCCAAGGGATAGAGTAAAGCTGCAGTAGTGCATCGGAATCTATTACTGATCTCCCAGGACACCCTCAAGCAAACTACAAACACAAAGAATATTTACTCTTCTTGTACTGAAGTCGACATAGTGTGTTTTGTATTAAATCCCGAGGCAATTTCTGTGTTTCATCGTCTATGTGAAGGTCCAAGGGATAGAGTAAAGCTGCAGTAGTGCTTCTGAATCTTGTACTGATCCCCCAGGAAAGGCTCAGAGAAAACCACAAACAATTAGAAGATTTACTCTTCTTGTACTTAAGTCGGCATTGTGCCTTTTGTATTAAATCCCGAAGCTATTTATGTGTATCATCGTCAATGTGAAGGTCGTAGGGATAGCTGTAGGGTAAAGCTGCAGTAGTGCATCGGAATCTAATACTTATCTCCCAGGAAACGCTCAAATCAAACAAGAAACAATTATAGATTTACTCTTCTGGTACGTATGTCGGCAATATGCCTTTTGTACTAAATCCCGACGTAATTGATGTGTTTCATCGTAAATGTGAATGTCCAAGTGATAGAGTAAACCTGATGTGGTGCATCGAAACCTAATACTGGTCTTCCAGGAAATGCTCCAAGCAAACCACAAACATTGAGACACTTTGCTCTTCTTGTACTTAAGTCTGCATTGTGCCTTTTGTATTAAAACCTGTCGCATTGTTTGTGTTTTATCGTCAATGCGACGGTCCAAGATATAGAGTAATGCTGCAGTGGTGCATCGGAATCTAATGCTGATTTCCCAGGAAACGCTCAGAGTAAACCACAAACAATGAGAGGATTTACCATTCTTGTACTTAAGTCGCAATCGTGCCTTTTGTATTAAATTCGGATGCAATTTCTGTGTTTCATCGTCAATATGATGGTCCGAGGGATAGAGTAAAGCTGCAGTAGTGTTTCGGAATGTAATACTGATCTCCCAGGAAACGCTCAAAGAAACCACAAACAATGAGAATTTTTACTCTTCTTGCCCTTAAGTCGGCATTGTGCATTATGTATTAAATCCCGACGCAATTTCTGTGTTCCATCGTCAATGAGAAGGTCCAAGGGATAGAGTAAAGCTGCAGTAGTGCATCGGAATCTAGTACTGAGATCCCAGTAAAAGCTCAAACCAAACCACAATCAATGAGAAGATTTACTCATCTTGTACGTAAGTCGGCACTGTGCCTTTTGGGTTAAATCGCGACGCAATTTCCGTGTTTCATCGTCAATGTAAAGGTCCAAGGGATAGAGTAAAGCTGCAGTAGTGCATCGGAATCTAATACTGATCTCCCAGGAAACGCTCAAAGCAAATCACAAACAATGAGAAGATTTACTCTTCTTGTACATAACTCGGCATTGTGCCTTTTCGTATTAATTCCCGACACAATTTCTGTGTTTCATCGTCAATGTGAGGGTCCAAGGGATAGAGTAAAGCTGCAGTAGGGCAATGTAATCTATTACTGATCTCCCAGGAAACGCTCAAAGCAAACCAAAAACAATGAAAAAATTTACTCTTCTTGTACTTAAGTCGGCGTTGTGCCTTTTGTATTAAATTCCGACGCAATTTCTGTGTTTCATCGTCATTGTGAATGTCCAAGGGATAGAGTAAAGCTGCAGTAGTGCATCGGAATCTAATACTGATCTCCTAGGAGACGCTCAAACCAAACCACAAACAATGAGAAGATTAACTCTTCTTCAACTTAAGTTGGCATTGTGCCTTTTGTATTAATACCCGACACACTCTCTGTGTTTCATCGTCAATGTGAAGGTCCTAGGGATAGAATAAAGCTGCAGTAGTGCATCGGAATATAATACTGATCTCCCAGAAAACGCTGAAAGCAAACCACGAACAATGAGAAGATTTACTATTCTTGTACTTATGTCGGCATCGAGCCTTTAGTATTAAATCCCGACACAATTTCTGTGTTTCGTCGTCATTGTGAAGGTCCAAGGGATAGAGTAAAGCCGCGATAGTGCTTCGGAATCTAATACAGATCTCCCATGAGACGCTCAAAGCAAACCACAAACAATGAGAAGATTTAACCCGATTGTGCTTAAGTCGGCATTGTACTTTTTGTATTAAATCCCGACGCAATTTCTGTGTTTCATCGTCAATGCGAAGGTCCAAGGGATAGAGTAAAGCTGCAGTAGTGCAATGGAATCTAGTACTGATCTCCCAGGAAACGCTCAGAGCAAACCACAAACAGTGTGAAGATTTACTCTTCTTGTACTTAAGTCGGCATTGTGCGTTTTGTTTTAAATTCCGAAGCAATTTCTGTGTTTCATCGTCAATGTGAAGGTCAAAGGGATAGAGTAAAGCTGCAGTAGTGCATCGGAATCTAATACTGATCTCCCAGAAAACGCTCAAACCAAACCACAATCAATGAGAAGGTGTACTCTCCTTGTACTTGAGTCGGCATTGTGCCTTTTGTATTAAATCCCGACGCAATTTCTGTGTTTCGTCGTCATTGTGAAGGTCCATGGGATAGAGTAAAGCAGCAGTAGTGCATCGGATTCTAACACTGAACTCCCAGGAAACGCTCAAAGCAAACAACAAACAATGATAAGATTTACTCTTCTTGTACTTACGTCGGCATTGTGCCTTTTGTTTTTAATTCGCGACGCAATTTCTGTGTTTCATCGTCAATGTCAAGGACCAAAGTATAGAGTAAAGCTGCAGTAGTGCATCGGAATCTAATACTGATCTCCCAGGAAACGCTCAAAGCAAACCACGAAAGAGAGAAGATTTACTGTTCTTGTACTTAAGTCGGCATTGTGCCTTTTACATTAAATCACGACGCAATATCTGCGTTTCATGCTCAATGTGAAGGTCCAAGGTATAGAGTAATGCTGCAGGAGTGCATCGGAATCTAATACTGATCTCCCAGGAAACGCCCAGAGCAAACCATAAACGATGAGAAGATTTATTCTTCTTGTAGTTAAGTCGGCATTGAGACTTTTGTATTAAATACCGACGCAATTTTAGAGATTCATCGCCAATGTGAAGGTTCAAGGGATAGAGTATAGCTGCAGTAGTGCATCGGAATCTAATGCTGATCTCCCAGGAAACGCTCAAAGCAAACCACGGACAATGAGGTGATTAACTCATCTTGTACTTAACTCGGCATGGCGCCTTTTCTATTAAATCCCAACGCAATTTCTGTGTTTCATCGTAAATGTGAAGGTCCAACGTATAGAGTAAAGCTGCAGTAGTGCATCGGAATCTAGAACTGATCTCCCAGGAAACGCTCAAACCAAACCACAAAGAATGAGAAGATTTACTCTTCTTGTGATTAAGTCGGAATTGAGGTTTTGTATTAAATCCCGACGCAATGTCTGTGTTTCATCATCAATGTGAAGGTCCAAGGGATATAGTAATGCTGCAGAAGTGTATCGGGAACTAAAACTGATCTCCCAGGAAACGCTTAAAAGAAACCACAAACAATGAGAAGAATTACTCTTCTTGTACTTAAGTCGGCATTGTGCCTTTTGTATTAAATCCCGACGCAATTTCTGAGTTTCATCGTCAATGTGAAGGTTCAATGGATACAATAAAGCTGCAGTAGTGCATCGGAATCTAATACTGATCTTCCAGGAAACACACAAAGCAAACCTCAAAAAAAGAGAAGATTGACACTTTTTGTACTTAAGTCGGCATTGTGCCTTTTGTATTACATCCCGACGCACTTTCAGCGTTTCATCGTCGATGTGAAGGTCCTATGGATAGAGTAAAGCTGCAGTAGTGCATCGGAATCTAATACTGATCCCAGGAATCGTTCAAAGGAAAGCACAAACAGTGTGAAGATTTACTCTTCTTGTACTTAATTCGGCACTGTGTCTTTTGTATTTAATTCCGACGCAATTTCTGTGTTTCTTCGTCAAAGTGAAGGACCAAGGGACAGAGTAAAGCTGCAATAGTGCATCGGAATCGAATACTGATCTCCCATGAAAAGCTCAAAGCAAACCACAAACAATGAGAAGATTTAACCTGATTGTGCTTATGTCGGCATTGTGCTTTTTGTATTACATCCCGACGCAATTTCTGTGTTTCATCGTCAATGTGAAGGTCCAAGGGATAGAGGAAAGCTGCAGTAGTACAATGGAACCTAGTAATGATCTCCCAGGAAACGCACAGAGCAAACCACAAACAATGTCAAGATTTACTCTTCTTGTACTTACGTCGGCATTGTGGTTTTGTTTTAAATCCCAACGCAATTTCTGAGTTTCATCGTCAATGTGCAGGTTCAAGGGATACAAAAAAGCTGCAGTAGTGAATCGGAATCTAATGCTGATCTTCCAGAAAACGCACAAAGCAAACCACACAAAATGAGAAGATTAACTCTCCTTCAAATTAAGTTGGCATTGTGCCTTTTGTATTAATACCCGACACACTCTCTGTGTTTCATCGTCAATGTGAAGGTCCTAGGGATAGAGTAATGCTGCAGTAGTGCATCGGAATATAATACTGATCTCCCAGAAAACGCTCAAAGCAAACCAGAATCAATGAGAAGATTTGCTCTTCTTGTACTTAAGTCGGCATTGTGCCTTTTATATTAAATCCCGACACAATTTCTGTGTTTCATCGTCAGTTTTAAGGTTCAAGGGATAGAGTAAAGCTGCAGTAGTGCATCGGAATCTAATGGTGATTTCCCAGGAAACGCTAAAAGCAAACCACAAACAATGAGAAGATTTACTATTCTTCTACTTATGCCGGCATTGTGCCTTTTGTATTAAATCCCGACGCAATTTCTGTGTTTCATCGTCAATGTGAAGGTCCAAGGGATAGAGTAAAGCTGCAATAGTGCATCGGAATCTAATACTGATCTCCCAGGAAACGCTCAAACCAAACCACAAACAATGAGAAGATTTACTCTTCTTGTATATATGGCGGCATTATGCCTTTTGTTTTAAATCCCAACGCAATTTCTGTGTTTTGCCATCAATCTAGAAGTCCTAGGGATAGAGTAAAGCTGCAGTAGTGCATCGGAATCTAAAACTGATCTCCCAGGAAACGCTCAAAGCAAACCACGAAAGAGAGAAGATTTACTCTTCTTGTACTTAAGTCGGCATTGTGCCTTTTACATTAAATCCCGACGCAATTTCTGTGTTTCATCGTCAATGTGAAGGTCCAAGGGACAGAGTGAAGATTCAGTAGTGCATAGGAATCTAATACTGATCTACCAGGAAACGCTCAAAGCAAACCACAAACAAAAAGAATATTTACTCTTCTTGTACTTAAGTCAATATTGTGCTTTTTGTTTTAAATCCCAGCGCAATATCTATGTTTCATCGTCAATATGAAGGTCCAAGGGATAGAGTAAAGCTGCAGTAGTGCATAGAAATCTAGTACTGATCTCCCAGGAAACGCTCAAAGCAAACCTTGGACAATGAGGTGATTTACTCATCTTGTACTTAACACGGCATGGTGCCTTTTGTATTAAATCCCAACGCAATTTCTGTGTTACATCGTAAATGTGAAGGTCCAACGTATAGAGTAAAACTGCAGTAGTGCATCGGAATCTAGAACTGATCTCCCAGGAAACGCTCAAACCAAACCACAAACAATGAGAAGATTTACTCTTCATGTACTTAAGTCGGCATTGTGCCTTTTGTATTAAATCCCGACGCAATTTCTGTGTTTCATCGTCAATGTGGAGGTCCAAGGGATAGAGTAAAGCTGCAGTAGTGCATCGGAATCTAATACTGATCTCCCAGGAAACGCTCAGATCAAACCACAAACAATGAGAAGATTTACTCTTCTTGTACTTAAGTCGGCATTGTGCCTTTTGTATTATATCCCGACGCAATTTCTGTGTTTCATCGTCAATGTGGAGGTCCAAGGGATAGAGTAAAGCTGCAGTAGTGCATCGGAATCTAATACTGATCTCCCAGGAAACGCTCAAACCAAACCACAAAGAATGAGAAGATTTACTCTTCTTGTACTTAAGGCGGCATTGTGCCTTTTGTTTTAAATCCCAACGCAATTTCTGTGTTCCATCGTAAATGTGAAGGTCCAACGTATAGAGTAAAGCTGCAGTAGTGCATCGGAATCCAGAACTGATTTCCCAGGAAACGATCAAACCAAACCACAAACAATGAAAAGATTTACTCTTCTTGTAATGAAGTTGGAATTGAGAGTTTTGTATTAAATCCCGACGCAATGTCTGTGGTTCATCGTTAATGTGATGGTCCAAGGGATATAGTAATGCTGAAGAAGTGCATCGGAAACCAATACTGATCTCCCAGGATACGCTTAAAAGAAACCACAAACAATGAGAAGAATTACTCTTCTTGTCGGCATTGTGCCTTTTGTATTAAATCCCGACGCAATTTCTGAGTTTCATCGTCAATTTGAAGGTTCAAGGGATACAATAAAGCTGCAGTAGTGAATCGGAATCTAATGCTGATCTTCCAGGATGCGCACAAAGCAAACCACAAAAAATGAGAAGATTGAATCTTTTTACACTTAAGTCGGCATAGTGCTTTTTGTAATAAATCCCGAGGCAATTTCTGTAATTCATCGGCACTGTGGAGGTCCAAGGGATAGAATAAAGCTGCAGTAGTGCATCGGAAACTAATAGTGATCTCCCAGGAAACGCTCAAAACAAACCACGAACAATGAAAAGATTTACTCATTTTGTACTTAAGTCGGCATTGTGCATTTTGCATTAAATCCCGACGCAGTTTCTGCGTTTCATCGTCGATGTGAAGGTCGCAAGGACAGAGTAAAGCTGCAGTAGTGCATCGGAATCTAACACTGATCCCAGGACACGCTCATAGCGAAGCACAAACAATGAGAAGATTTACTCTTCTTGTACTTAAGGCGGCATTGTGTCTTTTGTATTTAATTCCGACGCTATTTCTGTGTTTCATCGTCAATCTGAACGTCCAAGGGATAGAGTAAAGCTGCAGTAATTCATCGGAATCTAATACTGATCTCCTAGTAAACGCTCAAACCAAACCACAAACAATGAGAAGATTAACTCTTTTTCAACTTAAGTTGGCATTGTGCCTTTTGTATTAATACCCGACACACTCTCTGTGTTTCATCGTCAATGTGAAGGTCCTAGGGATAGAGTAATGCTGCAGTAGTGCATCGGAATATAATACTGATCTCCCAGAAAACGCTCAAAGCAAACCAGAATCAATGAGAAGATTTGCTCTTCTTGTACTTAAGTCGGCATTGTGCCTTTTGTATTGAATCCCGACACAATTTCTGTGTTTCATCGTAAATATTAAGGTTCAAGGGATAGAGTAAAGCTGCAGTAGTGCATCGGAATCTAATGGTGATATCCCAGGAAACGCTAAAAACAAACCAGAAACAATAAGAAGATTTACTCTTCTTCTACTTATGTCGGCATTGTGCCTTTTGTATTAAATCCCGACGCAATTTCTGTGTTTCATCGTCAATGTGAAGGTCCAAGGGACAGAGTGAAGATGCAGTAGTGCATAGGAATCTAATACTGATCTCCCAGGAAACGCTCAAAGCAAACCACAAACAAAAAGAATATTTACTCTTCTTGTACTTAAGTCAATATTGTGCCATTTGTTTTAAATCCCGACGCAGTATCTGTGTTTCATCGTCAATGTGAAGGTCCAAGGGATTGAGTAAAGCTGCAGTAGTGCATAGGAATCTAGTTCTGATCTCCCAGGAAACGCTCAAAGCAAACCACGGAGAATGAGGTGATTTACTCATCTTGTACATAACTCGGCATGGTGCCTTTTGTATTAAATCCCAACGCAATTTCTGTGTTTTATCGTAAATGTGAAAGTCCAACGTATAGAGTAAAGCTGCAGTAGTGCATCGGAATCTAATACTGATCACCCAGGAAACACTCAAAACAAACCAGAATCAATGGGAAGATTTACTCTTCTTGTACTTAAGACGGCATTGTGCCTTTTGTATTAAATCCCGACACAATTTCTGTGTTTCATCGTCAATTTTAAGGTTCAAGGGATAGAGTAAAGCTGCAGTAGTGCATCGGAATCTAATGGTGATTTCCCAGGAATCGCTCAAACCAAACCACAAACAATGAGAAGATTTACTCTTCTTGTACTTAAGTCGGCATTGTGCCTTTTCTATTAAATCCCGACGCAATTTCTGTGTTTCATCGTCAATGTGAAGGTCCAAGGGATAGAGTAAAGCTGCAGTAATGCATCGGAATCTAATACTGATCTCCTAGTAAACGCTCAAACCAAACCACAAACAATGAGAAGATTAACTCTTCTTCAACTTACGTTGGCATTGTGCCTTTTATTTTAAATTCCGACGCAATTTCTGTGTTTCATCGTCAATCTGAAGGTCCAAGGGATTATGTAAACCTGCAGTAGTGCATCGGAATCCAATACTGATCTCCCAGGTAACGCTCAAAGCAAACCACAAACAATGAGAAGATATACTCTTCTTGTCCTTAAGTAGGCATTGTGCCTTTTGTATTAACACCCGACGCAATATCTGTGTTTCATCGTAAATGTGGAGGTCCAAGTGATAGATTAAAGCTGCAGAAGTGCATCGGAAACTAATACTGATCTCCCAGGAAACGCTTAAAAGGAACCACAAACAATGAGAAGAATTACTCTTCTTGTCGGCATTGTGTCTTTTGTATTTAATTAGACGCTATTTCTGTGTTTCATGGTCAATCTGAATGTCCAAGGGATAGAGTAAAGCTGCAGTAATGCATCGGAATCTAATACTGATCTCCTAGTAAACGCTCAAACCAAACCACAAACAATGAGAAGATTAACTCTTCTTCAACTTACGTTGGCATTGTGCCTTTTGTATTAATACCCGACACACTCTCTGTGTTTCATCGTCAATGTGAAGGTCCTAGGGATAGAGTAACGCTGCAGTAGTGCATCGGAATATAATACTGATCTCCCAGAAAACGTTCAAAGCAAACCACGAAGAATGAGAAGATTTACTATTCTTGTACTGATGTCGGCCTTGACACTTTTATATAAAATCCCGACGCAATTTCTGTGTTTCATCGTCAATGTGAAGGTCCAAGGGGTAGAGTAAAGCTGCAGTAGTGCATCGGAATCTAATACTGATCACCCAGGAAACGCTCAAACCAAACCAGAATCAATGAGAAGATTTACTCTTCTTGTACTTAAGTCGGCATTGTGCCTTTTGTATTAAATCCCGTCACAATTTCTGTGTTTCATCGTCAATGTGAAGGTCCAAGGTATAGAGTAAAGCTGCAGTAGTGCAATGGAATTTAGTACTGATCTCCCAGGAAACGCTAAGAGCAAACCACAAACAATGTGAAGATGTACTCTTCTTGTACTTCAGTCGGCATTGTGCCTTTTGTATTAAATCCCGACGCAATTTCTGTGTTTCGTCGTCATTGTGAGGGTCCAAGGGATAGAGTAAAGCAGCAGTAGTGCATCGGATTCTAACACTGAACTCCCAGGAAACTCTCAAAGCAAACCACAAACAATGAAAAGATTTACTCTTCTTGTACTTACGGTGGCATTGTGCCTTTCGTTTTAAATCCCGACCCAATTTCTGTGTTTCAGCGTCAATGTGAAGGACCAAGGTATAGAGTAAAGCTGCAGTAGTGCATCGGAATCTAATACTGATCTCCCAGAAAACGCTCAAAGCAAACCACAAACAATGAGAAGATTTACTCTTCTTGTACATAAGTTGTCATTGTGCCTTTTTTATTAAATCCCGACGCAATATCTGTGTTTCATCGTCAATGTGAAGGTCCAAGGGATAGAGTAAAGCTGCAATAGTGCATCGGAATCTAATACTGAACTCCCAGGAGACGCTCCAACCAAACCACAAACAATGAGAAGATTTATTCTTGTCCTTAACGCGGCATTGTGCTTTTTGTTTTAAATAACGACGCAGTTTCTGTGTCTCATCATCAATCTAAATGTCCAACGGATAGAGTAAAGCTGCAGTAGTGCATCGGAATCTAATACTGATCTCCCAGGAAACGCTCAAAGCAAACCAAAATCAAAAAGAATATTTACTCTTCTTGTACTTAAGTCGACATTGTGCCTTTGGTATTAAATTTGACGCTATATCTGTGTTTCATCGTCAATGTGAAGGTCCAAGGGATGGAGTAAAGCTGTAGTAGTGTATCAGAATCTAGTACTAATCTCCCAGGAAATGCTCAAAGCAAACCACGGACAATGAGAAGATTTACTCTTCTTGTACTTAACTCGGCATATTGCCTTTTGTATTAAATCCCAACGCAATGTCTGTGTTTCATCGTCAATGTGAAGGTCCAAGGGATAGGGTAAAGCTGCAGTAGTTCATCGGAATCTAATACTGATCTCCCAGGAAACGCTCAAAGCAAGCCACAAACAATGAGAAGATTAATCTAATACTGATCTCCCAGGAATCGCTCAATGCAAACCACAAACAATGAGAAGATTAATCTAATACTGATCTCCCAGGAAACGTTCAAAGCAAATCACAAACAATGAGAAGATATACCCTTCTTGTACTTAGGTCGGCATTGTGCCTTTTGTTTTAATCACGACGCAATTTCTGAGTTTCATCGTCAATCTGAAGGTCCAATTGATAGAGTAAAGCTGCAGTAGTGCATCGGAATCTAATACTGATCTCCCAGGAAACGCTCAAAGAAAACCACGAAAGACACAAGATTTACTTATCTTCTACTTAAGTCGGCATTGTGCCTTTTACATTAAATCAGGACGCAATTTCTGTGTTTCATCGTCAATGTGAAGTTACAAGGAATAGAGTGAAGCTGCAGTAGTGCATCGGAATCTAATACTGATCTCCCAGGAAACGCTCAAAGAAACCACAAACAAAAAGAATATTTACTCTTCTTGTACTTAAGTCGGCATTGTGCCTATTGTAGTAAATCCCGACGCAATATCTGCGATTTATCGTCAATGCGAAACTCCAAGGGATGGAGCAAAGCTGCAGTAGTGCATCGGAATCAAATACTGATCTCCCAGGAAACGCTCAAAGCAAACCACTAACAAAAAGTATATTTACTTTTCTTGTACTTAAGACGGCATTGTGCCTTTTGTATTAAATCCCGACGCAATTTCTGAGTATGATCGTCAATGTGAAGCTTCAAGGTATAGAGAAAAGCTGCAGTTGTCCATCGGAATCTAATGCTAATCTCCCAGGAAACGCTCAAAGCAAACCACAGACAATGAGAAGATTTACTCTCCTTGTACTTAAGTCGGCATTGTGCATATTGTATTAAATCCCGACGCAATTTCTGTGTTTCATCGTCAATGTGAACGTCCAAGCGATAGAGAAAAGCTGCAGAAGTGCATCGGAATCTAATACTGATCTCCCAGGAATCGCTCAAAGCAAACCACAAACAATGAGAAGATATAACCTAATTGTACTTAAGAGGGCATTGTTCCTTTTGTATTAAATCCCGATGCAATTTCTGTGTTTCATCGTCAATGTGACGGTCCAAGGGATAGAGTAAAGGTGCAGTAGTGCATCGGAATCTAATACTGATCCCAGAAAACGCTCAAAGCAAACCTCAAACAATGAGAAGATTTACTCTTCTTGTACTTAAGTCGGCATTGTGTCTTTTGTATTAAATTCTGACGATATTTCTGTGTTTCTACGTCAATGTGAAGGTCCAAGGGATAGAGTTAACCCTCAGTAGTGCATCGGAATCTATTACTGATCTACGCTCAAACAATCAACAAACATTGAGAAGATTTACTCTTTTTGTACTTAAGTCGGCATTGTGCCTTTTGTATTAAATCCCGAAGCAATTTCTACGTTTCATCGTCAATGCGATACTCCAAGAGATAGAGTAAAGCTGCAATAGTGCATCGGAATCTAATACTGATCTCCCATGAGACGCTCTATTCAAATCACAAGCAATGGGAAGATTACTCTTCTTGTACTTAAGTCGTCATTGTGCCTTTTGTATTAAATTCCGACGCAATTGCTGCATTTCATCGTCAACGTGAAGGTCGAAGGGATAGAGTAAAGCTGCAGTTGTGCATCGGAATCTAATACCGATTTTCAGGAAACGCTCAAAGTGAACCACAAACATTGAGAAGATATACTCATCTTGTACTTAAGTCGGCACTGTGCCTTTTGTTATCAATCCCGACACAATTTCTGTGTTTCATCGTCAATCTGGAGGTCCAATTGATAGAGTGAAGCTGCAGTAGTGCATCGGAATCTAATACTGATATCCCAGGAAACGCTCAAATTTAACCACTAACAATGAGATTATTTACTCATATTGAACCTAAGTCGGCATTGTGCCTTTTGTATTAAATGCCGACGCAATCTCTGTGTTTCATCGTCAATGTGAAGATCCAAGGGATAGCGTAAAATTGCAGTAGTGCGTCGGAATCTAATACTGATCTCCCAGGAAACGCTCAAAGCAAACCACAAACAAAAAGTATATTTACTCTTCTTGTACTTAAGTCGACATTGTGCCTTTTGTATTAAATCCCGATGCAATTTCAGAGCATCATCGTCAATGTGAAGGTTCAAGAGATAGTGAAAAGCTGCAGTTGTCCATCGGAATCTAATGCTGATCTCCCAGGAGACGCACAAAACAAACCACAAACAATGGGAAGATTTACTCATCTTGTACTTAAGTCGGCATTGTGCATTTTGTATTAAATCCCGACGCAATATCTGTGTTTCATCGTCAATGTGAAGGTCCAAGCGATAGAGAATAGCTACAGAAGTGCAACGGAATGTAATATTGATCTCCCAGTAAACGCTCAAAGCAAAACACAAACAATGAGACGATTTAACCTAATTATACTGAAGTAGGCATTGTTCCTTTCATATTAAATCCCGATGCAATTTCTATGTTTCATCGTCAATGTGAGGGTCGAAGGAATAGAGTAAACCTGCAGTAGTTCATCGGAATCAAGTACTGATGTCCCAGATAGCGCTCAGACCAAACCACAGACAATGAGAAGATTTACTTTTCTAGTACTTATGTCGGCATTGTGTCGTTAGGGCTAAATCCCGACACAATTTCTGTGTTTCATCGTCAATGTGAAGGTCCAAGCGATAGAGAATAGCTACAGAAGTGCATCGGAATCTAATACTGATCTCCCAGGAAACGCTCAAAAGAAACCACAAACAATGGGAAGATTTACTCATCTTGTACTTAAGTCGGCATTGTGCATTTTGTATTAAATCCCGATGCAATTTCTGTGTTTCATCGTCAATGTGAGCGTCCAAGGAATAGAGTCAACCTGCAGTAGTGCATCGGAATCAAGTACTGATGTCCCAGATAACGCTCAAACCAAACCACAGACAATGAGAAGATTTACTCATCTTGTACTTAAGTCGTCATTGTGCCTTTTGTATTAAATCCCGACGCAATTTCTGAGTTTCATCGTCAATGAGAAGGTCAAGGGATAGAGTATGACTGCAGTAGTGCATCGGAATCTAATGCTGATCTCCCAGGAAACGCTCAAAGCAAACCACAAAAATGAGGAGATTGACACTATTTGTACTTCAGTCGGCCTTGTGCTTTTTTCATTAAATCCCGACGCATATTTCTGTGTTTCATCGTCAATGTGAAGGTCCAAGGGATAGAGTAAAGCTGCAGTAGAGCAATGGAATCTAGTACTGATCTCCAAGGAAACGCTTAGAGCAAATCACAAACAATGAGAAAATTTACTCTTCTTGTACTTAAGTCGGCATTGTGCCTCTGTATTAAATCCCAACGCAATTTCTGAGTTTCATCTTCAATGTGAAGGTTCAAGGGATAGAGTAAAGCTGCAGTAGAGCATCGGAATCTAATACTGATCCCCCAGGAGACACTCAAAGCAAACCACAAAAAAATATAAGATTGACTCCTTTTGTACTTAAGTCAGCTTTGTGCCTTTTGTATTAGATCCCGACGCAATTTCTGTGTTTCATCGTCAATGTGAAGTTCCAAGGGATAGAGTAAAGCTGCAGTCGTGCATCGGAATATAATACTGATCTCCCATGAAACGCTCAATACAAACCCAAAAAAAAAAAAAAAAATTACTCTTCATGTACATAAGTCGGCATTGTGCCTTTTGTTTTAAGTCCCGACGCAATTTCTGTGTTTCATCGTGAATCTGAAGGTCCAAGGGATGGAGTAAAGCTGCAGTAGTGCATCGAGAATTAATACTGATCTCCTAGGAAACGCTCAAAGCAAATCAGAAACAATGAGAAGATTTACCCTTCTTGTACCTAAGTCGGCACTGTGTGTTTTGTATTAAATTCCGACGCAGTTTCTGTGTTTCTTCGTCAATGTGAAGGTCCGAGGGATAGAGTAAACCTGCAGTAGTGCATCGGAATCTAATACTGATCTCCCAGGAAACGTCAAAGCAAACCACAAACATTGAGTAGATATACCCTTCTTGTACTTAAGTCGGCATTGTGCTTCTTGTCTTAAATCCCGACGAAGTTACTGTGTTTCATCTTCAATCGGAAGGTCCAAGGGATAGAGTAAAGCTGCAGTAGTGCATCGGAATCTAATACTGATCTCCCAGGAAACGCTCGAAGCAAACCACAAACAATGAGAAGATTAACTCATCTTCAACTTTTGTTGGCATTGTGACTTTTGTATTAATTCCCGACGCAATCTCTGTGTTTAATCGTCAATGTAAAGGTCCTAGGGATAGAGTAAAGCTGCAGTAGTGCATCGGAATCTAATACTGATCTCCCAGATAACGCTCAAATCTAACCACGAACAATGAGAACATTTACTATTCTTGTACCTAAGTCTCCATTAACCCTTTTGTTCTAAATTCCGACGCAATTTCTGTGTTTCATCGTCAATCTGAACGTCCAAGGGATTATGTAAAGCCGCAGTAGTGCATCGGAATCCAATACTGATCACCCAGGTAACGCACAAAGCAAACCACAAACAATGAGTAGATTTACTCTTCTTGTACTTAAGTTGGCATTGTGCATTTTGTATTAAGTCCCGACCCAATTTCTGTGTTTCATCGTCTGTGTGAAGGTCCAAGGGATAGAGTAAAGCTGCAGTAGTGCACCGGAATCTAATACTGATCACCCATGAAACGCTCAAAGCAAACCACAAACAATGAGAGGATTATTCTTCTTGTACTTAAGTCAGCATTGTGTCTTTTGTATTAAATTCCGACGCAATTTCTGTGTTTCATCGTCAATGTGAAGGTCCAAGGGAAGGAGTAAAGCTACAGTAGTGCATCGGAATCTAATACTGATTTCCCAGTAAATGCACAAATAAACCACAAACAGTGAGAAGATATACTCTTCTTGGAGTTAAGTCGGCATTGTGCCTTTTGTCTTAAATCTCGCCACAATTTTTCACTGTTGCATCGTCAATCTGAAGGACCAATTGATAGAGTAAAGCTGTAGTAGTGCATCGGAATCTAATACTGATCTCCCAGGAAACGCTCAAATATACCACGAACAATGAGAAGATTTGCTATACTTGTACTCAAGTCGGCATTGTGGATTTTATATTAAATCGCGACACAATTTCTGTGTTTCGTCGTCAATGTGATTGTCCAAGTGATAGAGTAAATCAGGAGTCGTGCATCGGAATCTAATACTGATCTCCCAAGAAACGCTCAGAGCAAACCACAAACAATGAGAAGATTTACGCTTCTTGTACTTAAGTCGGCATTGTGCCTTTTGTATTAAATCCAAACGAAATTTCTGTGTTTCATCATCAATGTGAGGGTCCACGGGTTAGAGTAAAGCTGCAGTAGTGCATCGGATTCTAATACTGATGTCCCAGGAAACGCTAAAAGCAAACCACAAACAAGAGAAGATTTTCTCTTCTTGTATTTAACTCGGCATTGTGCCTTTTGGGTTAAATCCCGACCCAATTTCTGTATTTTATCATCAATGTGAAGGTCCAAGGGATAGAGTAAAGCTGCAGTAGTGCATCGGAATATAATACTGAACTCCCAGGAAACGCTCAAAGCAAACCAGAAACAATGAGAAAAATTAGTCTTCTTGTACTTACGTCGGCATTGTGCCTTTTGTATTAAATCCCGACACAATTTCTGTGTTTCATCGACAATGTCAAGGTCGAAGGGATAGAGTAATGCTGCAGTATGCATCGGAATGTAATACTGATCTCCCAGGAAACGCTCAAAGCAAACCAGAAATAATGAGAAGATTCACTCTTCTTGTACTTAAGTCGGCATTGTGCCTTTTGTATTAAATCCCGACACAATATCTGTGTTTCATCGTCAATGTGAAGGTTCACGGGATAGAGTAAAGCTGCAGTAGTGCATCGGAATCAAATGGTGATATCCCTGGAAACGCTCAAACCCAACCACAAACAATGAGACAATTTAATCTTCTAGTACTTAAGTTGGCTTTGTGCCTTTTTGGCTAAATCCCGTCGCAATTTCTGTGTTTCATCGTCAATGTGAAGGTCCAAGGGATAGAGTAAAGCTGCAGTAGCGCATCGGAATCGAATACTGTTCTCCCAGGAAACGCTCAAAGCAAACCACAAACAAAGAGAACATTTACTCTTCTTCTACTTAAGTCGGTATTGTGCATTTTGTATTACATCCCGAGGCAATTTCTGTGTTTCATGCTCAATGTGAAGGTCCAAGGGATAGAGTAATGCTGGAGTAGTGCATCGGAATCTAATGCTGATCTCCCAGGAAACGCTCAAAGCAAACCCCAGACAATGAGGAGGTTGACCCTATTTGTACTTCAGTCGGCCTTATGCCTTTTTCATTAAATCCCGACTCATATTTCTGTGTTTCATCGTCAATGTGAAGGTCCAAGGGATAGAGTAAAGCTGCAGTAGTGCAATGGAATCTAGTACTGATCTCCCAAGGATCGCTCAAAGCAAACCACAACCAATGAAGAGATATACTCTTCTTGTACTGAAGTCGGCATTATGCCTTTTGTATTATATCCCGACGCAATTTCCGTGTTTCGTCGTCAATGTGAAGGTCCAAGCGATAGAGCAAAGCTGCAGTAGTGCATCGTAATCTAATACTGAACTACCAGGAAACGCTCAAAGCAAACCACAAACAATGAGAAGATTTACTCTTTTTGTACTTTAGTCGGCATTGTGCCATTTGTTTTAAATCCCGTCGCTACTTCTGTGTATCATCGTCAATCTGAAGGTTCAAGGGATAGAGTAAAACTGCAGTAGTGCATCGGAATCCAATACTGATCTCCCAGGAATTGCTCAAAGCTAACCACAAACAATGAAAATATTTACTCTTCATGTACTTAAGCCGGCATAGTGCCTTTTGTATTAAATCCCGACGCAATGACTGTGTTTCATCGTCAATCTGAAGGTCCAAGTGATAGAGTAAAGCTGCAGTAGTGCATCGGAAACTAATACCGATCTCCCAGGAAACGCTCAAAGCAAACAACGAACAATGAGAAGATTTACTATTCTTGTACTTAAGTTGGCATTGTGCCTGTTATATAAAGTCCCGACGTAATTTCTGCGTTTCATCGTCAATGCGAAACTCCAAGGGATAGAGTAAGGCTGCAGTGGTGCATCGCAATCTAATACTGATCTCCCATGAAACGCTCAAGGCAAACCACAAACAATGTGAAGATTACTCTTCTTGTACTTAAGTCGGCATTGTGTCTTTTGTATTGAATACCGACGCAATTTCTGTGTTTCATCGTCAATGTGAAGTTCCAAGGGATAGAGTAAAGCTGCAGTCGTGCATCAGAATATAATACTGATCTTGTAGGAAACGCTCAATACAAACCACAAAAAAAAAAGATTTACTCTTCATGTACAGAAGTCGGCACTGTGCCTTTTGTTTTAAGTCCCGACGCAATTTCTGTGTTACATCGTGAATCTGAAGGTCCAAGGGATACAGTAAAGCTGCAGTAGTGCAACGGAATCTAATACTGATCTCCCAGGAAACGCTCAAAGCAAAGCACAAACTATAAGAAGATTTACTCTTCTTGTACTTAAGTCGGCATTGTGCATTTTGTATTATATCCCGATGCAATTTCTGTGTTTCATCGTCAATGTGAGGGTCCAAGGAATAGAGTCAACCTGCAGTAGTGCATCGGAATCAAGTACTGATGTCCCAGATAACGCTCAAACCAAACCACAGACAATGAGAAGATTTACTCATCTTGTACTTAAGTCGTCATTGTGCCTTTTGTATTAAATCCCGGCGCAATTTCTGAGTTTCATCGTCAATGAGAAGGTCAAGGGATAGAGTATGACTGCAGTAGTGCATCGGAATCTAATGCTGATCTCCCAGGAAACGCTCAAAGCAAACCACAAAAATGAGGAGATTGACACTATTTGTACTTCAGTCGGCCTTGTGCTTTTTTCATTAAATCCCGACGCATATTTCTGTGTTTCATCGTCAATGTGAAGGTCCAAGGGATAGAGTAAAGCTGCAGTAGAGCAATGGAATCTAGTACTGCTCTCCAAGGAAACGCTTAGAGCAAACCACAAACAATGAGAAAATTTACTCTTCTTGTACTGAAGTCGGCATTGTGCCTCTGTATTAAATCCCAACGCAATTTCTGAGTTTCATCTTCAATGTGAAGGTTCAAGGGATAGAGTAAAGCTGCAGTAGAGCATCGGAATTCTAATACTGATCCCCCAGGAGACACTCAAAACAAACCACAAAAAAATATAAGATTTACTCCTTTTGTACTTAAGTCAGCTTTGTGCCTTTTGTATTAGATCCCGACGCAATTTCTGTGTTTCATCGTCAATGTGAAGTTCCAAGGGATAGAGTAAAGCTGCAGTCGTGCATCGGAATATAATACTGATCTCCCATGAATCGCTCAATACAAACCACAAAAAAAAAAAATTACTCTTCATGTACATAAGTCGGCATTGTGCCTTTTGTTTTAAGTCCCGACGCAATTTCTGTGTTTCATCGTGAATCTGAAGGTCCAAGGGATGGAGTAAAGCTGCAGTAGTGCATCGGGAATTAATACTGATCTCCCAGGAAACGTCAAAGCAAACCACAAACATTGAGTAGATATACCCTTCTTGTACTTAAGTCGGCATTGTGCTTCTTGTCTTAAATCCCGACGAAGTTACTGTGTTTCATCTTCAATCGGAAGGTCCAAGGGATAGAGTAAAGCTGCAGTAGTGCATCGGAATCTAATACTGATCTCCCAGGAAACGCTCAAAGCAAACCACAAACCGAAAGTATATTTACTCTTCTTGTCCTTAAGTCGACATTGTGCCTTTTGTATTAAATCCCGACGGAATATCTGTCTTTCTTCGTCAATGTGAAGGTCCGAGGGATAGAGTAAACCTGCGGTAGTGCATCGGAATCTAATACTGATCTCCCAGGAAACGTAAAAGCAAACCACAAACAATGAGCAGATATATCCATCTTGTACTTAAGTCGGCATTGTGCTTCTTGTTTTCAATCCCGACGAAATTTCTGTGTTTCATCTTCAAGCGGAAGGTCCAAGGGATAGCGTAAAGCTGCAGTAGTGCATCAGAATCTATTACTGATCTCCCAGGAAACGCTCGAAGCAAACCACAAACAATGAGAAGATTAACTCATCTTCAACTTTTGTTGGCATTATGACTTTTGTATTAATTCCCGACGCAACCTCTGTGTTTAATCGTCAATGTAAAGATCCTAGGGATAGAGTAAAGCTGCAGTAGTGCATCGGAATTCTAATACTGATCTCCCAGATAACGCTCAAATCTAACCACGAACAATGAGGACATTTACTATTCTTGTACCTAAGTCTCCATTAACCCTTTTGTTCTAAATTCCGACGCAATTTCTGTGTTTCATCGTCAATCTGAACGTCCAAGGGATTATGTAAAGCTGCAGTAGTGCATCGGAATCCAATACTGATCTCCCAGGTAACGCACAAAGCAAACCACAAACAATGAGTAGATTTACTCTTCTTGTACTTAAGTCGGCATTGTGCCTTTTGTATTAAATCCCGACACAATATCTGTGTTTCATCGTCAATGTGAAGGTTCACGGGATAGAGTAAAGCTGCAGTAGTGCATCGGAATCAAAAGGTGATATCCCTGGAAACGCTCAAACCAAACCACAAACAATGAGACAATTTACTCTTCTAGTACTTAAGTTGGCTTTGTGCCTTTTTGGCTAAATCCCGTCGCAATTTCTGTGTTTCATCGTCAATGTGAAGGTCCAAGGGATAGAGTAAAGCTGCAGTAGCGCATCGGAATCGAATACTGTTCTCCCAGGAAACGCTCAAAGCAAACCACAAACAAAGAGAACATTTACTCTTCTTCTACTTAAGTCGGTATTGTGCATTTTGTATTACATCCCGAGGCAATTTCTGTGTTTCATGCTCAATGTGAATGTCCAAGGGATAGAGTAATGCTGGAGTAGTGCATCGGAATCTAATGCTGATCTCCCAGGAAACGCTCAAAGCAAACCCCAGACAATGAGGAGATTGACCCTATTTGTACTTCAGTCGGCCTTATGCCTTTTTCATTAAATCCCGACTCATATTTCTGTGTTTCATCGTCAATGTGAAGGTCCAAGGGATAGAGTAAAGCTGCAGTAGTGCAATGGAATCTAGTACTGATCTCCAAGGAGACGCTCAGAGCAAACCACAAACAATGAGAAAATTTACTCTTCTTGTACTTAAGTCGGCATTGAGCCTTTGTATTAAATCCCAAAGCAATTTCTGAGTTTCATCTTCAATGAGAAGGTTCAAGGGATAGAGTAAAGCTGCAGTGGAGCATCGGAATCTAATACTGATCCCCCAGGAGACGCTCAAAGCAAACCACAAAAATATATAAGATTGACTCCTTTTGTACTTAAGTCGGCATTGTGCCTTTTGTATTAAATCCCGACGGAATTTCTGTCTTTCATCGTCAATGTGAATGTCCAAGGGATAGCGTAAGCTGCAGTAGTGCATCGGAATCTAGTACTGATCTCCCAAGGATCGCTCAAAGCAAACCACAACCAATGAAGAGATATACTCTTCTTGTACTGAAGTCGGCATTGTGCCTTTTGTATTATATCCCGACGCAATTTCCGTGTTTCGTCGTCAATGTGAAGGTCCAAGCGATAGAGCAAAGCTGCAGTAGTGCATCGTAATCTAATACTGATCTACCAGGAAACGCTCAAAGCAAACCACAAACAATGAGAAGATTTACTCTTTTTGTACTTTAGTCGGCATTGTGCCATTTGTTTTAAATCCCGTCGCTACTTCTGTGTATCATCGTCAATCTGAAGGTTCATGGGATAGAGTAAAACTGCAGTAGTGCATCGGAATCCAATACTGATCTCCCAGGAATTGCTCAAAGCTAACCACAAACAATGAAAATATTTGCTCTTCATGTACTTAAGCTGGCATAGTGCCCTTTGTATTAAATCCCGACGCAATGACTGTGTCTCATCGTCAATCTGAAGGTCCAAGTGATAGAGTAAAGCTGCAGTAGTGCATCGGAAACTAATACCGATCTCCCAGGAAACGCTCAAAGCAAACCACAAACAATGAGAAGATTTACTCTTTTTTTACTTAAGTCGGCATTGTGCCTTTTGTATTAAATCCCGACGCAATGACTGTGTTTCTTCGTCAATGTGAAGGTCCAAGTGATAGAGTAAAGCTGCAGTAGTGCATCGGAATCTAATACCGATCTCCCAGGAAACGCTCAAGGCAAACCACAAACAATGTGAAGATTACTCTTCTTGTACTTAAGTCGGCATTGTGTCTTTTGTATTGAATACCGACGCAATTTCTGTGTTTCATCGTCAATGTGAAGTTCCAAGGGATAGAGTAAAGCTGCAGTCGTGCATCAGAATATAATACTGATCTCCTAGGAAACGCTCAATACAAACCACAAAAAAAAAAGATTTACTCTTCATGTACATAAGTCGGCACTGCGCCTTTTGTTTTAAGTCCCGACGCAATTTCTGTGTTACATCGTGAATCTGAAGGTCCAAGGGATACAGTAAAGCTGCAGTAGTGCAACGGAATCTAATACTGATCTCCCAGGAAACGCTCAAAGCAAAGCATAAACTATAAGAAGATTTACTCTTCTTGTACTTAAGTCGGCATTGTGTCTTTTTTATTAAATTCCGACGCAATTTCTGTGTTTCTTCATCAATGTGAAGGTCCGAGGGATAGAGTAAACCTGCAGTAGGGCATCGGAATCTAATACTGATCTCCCAGGAAACGTCAAAGCAAACCACAAACAATGAGTAGATATACCCTTCTTGTACTTATGTCGGCATTGTGATTCTTGTTTTAAATCTCGACGAAATTTCTGTGTTTCATCTTCAATCGGAAGGTCCAAGGGATAGAGTAAAGCTGCAGTAGTGCATCGGAATCTAATACTGATCTCCTAGGAAACGCTCGAAGCAAACCACAAACAATGAGAAGATTTACTCTTCTTGTACTTAAGTCGGCATCTTGCATTTTATATTAAATCCCGACGCTATTTCTGTGTTTCATCATCAATGTGGGGGTCCAAGGGATAGAGTAAAGCTGCAGTAGAGCAATGGAATCTAGTACTGATCTCCAAGGAAACGCTTAGAGCAAACCACAAACAATGAGAAAATTTACTCTTCTTGTACTTAAGTCGGCATTGTGCCTCTGTATTAAATCCCAACGCAATTTCTGAGTTTCATCTTCAATTTGAAGGTTCAAGGGATAGAGTAAAGCTGCAGTAGAGCATCGGAATCTAATACTGATCCCCCAGGAGACACTCAAAGCAAACCACAAAAAAATATAAGATTGACTCCTTTTGTACTTAAGTCAGCTTTGTGCCTTTTGTATTAGATCCCGACGCAATTTCTGTGTTTCATCGTCAATGTGAAGTTCCAAGGGATAGAGTAAAGCTGCAGTCGTGCATCGGAATATAATACTGATCTCCCATGAAACGCTCAATACAAACCACAAAAAAAAAAAAAGTTACTCTTCATGTACATAAGTCGGCATTGTGCCTTTTGTTTTAAGTCCCGACGCAATTTCTGTGTTTCATCGTGAATCTGAAGGTCCAAGGGATGGAGTAAAGCTGCAGTAGTGCATCGGGAATTAATACTGATCTCCTAGGAAACGCTCAAAGCAAATCAGAAACAATGAGAAGATTTACCCTTCTTGTACCTAAGTCGACACTGTGTGTTTTGTATTAAATTCCGACGCAGTTTCTGTGTTTCTTCGTCAATGTGAAGGTCCGAGGGATAGAGTAAACCTGCAGTAGTGCATCGGAATCTAATACTGATCTCCCAGGAAACGTCAAAGCAAACCACAAGCATTGAGTAGATATACCCTTCTTGTACTTAAGTCGGCATTGTGCTTCTTGTCTTAAATCCCGACGAAGTTACTGTGTTTCATCTTCAATCGTAAGGTCCAAGGGATAGAGTAAAGCTGCAGTAGTGCATCGGAATCTAATACTGATCTCCCAGGAAACGCTCGAAGCAAACCACAAACAATGAGAAGATTAACTCATCTTCAACTTTTGTTGGCATTGTGTCTTTTGTATTAATTCCCGACGCAATCTCTGTGTTTAATCGTCAATGTAAAGGTCCTAGGGATAGAGTAAAGCTGCAGTAGTGCATCGGAATCTAATACTGATCTCCCAGATAACGCTCAAATCTAACCACGAACAATGAGAACATTTACTATTCTTGTACCTAAGTCTCCATTAACCCTTTTGTTCTAAATTCCGACGCAATTTCTGTGTTTCATCGTCAATCTGAACGTCCAAGGGATTATGTAAACCCGCAGTAGTGCATCGGAATCCAATATTGATCTCCCAGGTAACGCACAAAGCAAACCACAAACAATGAGTAGATTTACTCTTCTTGTACTTAAGTTGGCATTGTGCATTTTGTATTAAGTCCCGACCCAATTTCTGTGTTTCATCGTCTGTGTGAAGGTCCAAGGGATAGAGTAAAGCTGCAGTAGTGCACCGCAATCTAATACTGATCACCCATGAAACGCTCAAAGCAAACCACAAACAATGAGAGGATTATTCTTCTTGTACTTAAGTCAGCATTGTGTCTTTTGTATTAAATTCCGACGCAATTTCTGTGTTTCATCGTCAATGTGAAGGTCCAAGGGATAGAGTAAAGCTACAGCAGTGCATCGGAATCTAATACTGATTTCCCAGTAAACGCACAAATAAACCACAAACAGTGAGAAGATATACTCTTCTTGGAGTTAAGTCGGAATTGTGCCTTTAGTCTTAAATCTCGCCACAATTTTTCACTGTTGCATCGTCAATCTGAAGGACCAATTGATAGAGTAAAGCTGCAGTAGTGCATCGGAATCTAATACTGATCTCCCAGAAAACGCTCAAACCAAACCACAATCAATGAGAAGGTGTACTCTCCTTGTACTTGAGTCGGCATTGTGCCTTTTGTATTAAATCCCGACGCAATTTCTGTGTTTCGTCGTCATTGCGAAGGTCCATGGGATAGAGTAAAGCAGCAGTAGTGCATCGGATTCTAACACTGAACTCCCAGGAAACGCTCAAAGCAAACAAAAAACAATGATAAGATTTACTCTTCTTGTACTTACGTCGGCATTGTGCCTTTTGTTTTTAATTCCCGACGCAATTTCTGTGTTTCATCGTCAATGTCAAGGACCAAGGTATAGAGTAAAGCTGCAGTAGTGCATCGGAATCTAATACTGATCTCCCAGGAAACGCTCAAAGCAAACCACGAAAGAGAGAAGATTTACTCTTCTTGTACTTAAGTCGGCATTGTGCCTTTTACATTAAATCACGACGCAATTTCTGTGTTTCATGCTCAATGTGAAGGTCCAAGGTATAGAGTAATGCTGCAGGAGTGCATCGGAATCTAATACTGATCTCCCAGGAAACGCCCAGAGCAAACCATAAACGATGAGAAGATTTATTCTTCTTGTAGTTAAGTCGGCATTGAGCCTTTTGTATTAAATACCGACGCAATTTTAGAGATTCATCGCCAATGTGAAGGTTCAAGGGATAGAGTATAGCTGCAGTAGTGCATCGGAATCTAATGCTGATCTCCCAGGAAACGCTCAAAGCAAACCACGGACAATGAGGTGATTAACTCATCTTGTACTTAACTCGGCATGGCGCCTTTTCTATTGAATCCCAACGCAATTTCTGTGTTTCATCGTAAATGTGAAGGTCCAACGTATAGAGTAAAGCTGCAGTAGTGCATCGGAATCTAGAACTGATCTCCCAGGAAACGCTCAAACCAAACCACAAAGAATGAGAAGATTTACTCTTCGTGTGATTAAGTCGAAATTGAGCTTTTGCATTAAATCCCGACGTAATGTCTGTGGTTCATCATCAATGTGAAGGTCCAAGGGATATAGTAATGCTGCAGAAGTGTATCGGGAACTAAAACTGATCTCCCAGGAAACGCTTAAAAGAAACCACAAACAATGAGAAGAATTACTCTTCTTGTACTTAAGTCGGCATTGTGCCTTTTGTATTAAATCCCGACGCAATTTCTGAGTTTCATCGTCAATGTGAAGGTTCAATGGATACAATAAAGCTGCAGTAGTGCATCGGAATCTAATACTGATCTTCCAGGAAACACACAAAGCAAACCTCAAAAAAAGAGAAGATTGACACTTTTTGTACTTAAGTCGGCATTGTGCCTTTTGTATTACATCCCGACGCAC
The DNA here is from genome assembly GCF_021461385.2 of Schistocerca piceifrons. Lineage (NCBI taxonomy): Eukaryota > Metazoa > Arthropoda > Insecta > Orthoptera > Acrididae > Schistocerca > Schistocerca piceifrons. The sequence goes on from NC_060149.1 coordinate 962,753,479, forward strand.
TTTCAGCGTTTCATCGTCGATGTGAAGGTCCTATGGATAGAGTAAAGCTGCAGTAGTGCATCGGAATCTAATACTGATCCCAGGAATCGTTCAAAGGAAAGCACAAACAGTGTGAAGATTTACTCTTCTTGTACTTAATTCGGCACTGTGTCTTTTGTATTTAATTCCGACGCAATTTCTGTGTTTCTTCGTCAAAGTGAAGGACCAAGGGACAGAGTAAAGCTGCAATAGTGCATCGGAATCGAATACTGATCTCCCATGAAATGCTCAAAGCAAACCACAAACAATGAGAAGATTTAACCTGATTGTGCTTAAGTCGGCATTGTGCTTTTTGTATTACATCCCGACGCAATTTCTGTGTTTCATCGTCAATGTGAAGGTCCAAGGGATAGAGGAAAGCTGCAGTAGTACAATGGAACCTAGTAATGATCTCCCAGGAAACGCACAGAGCAAACCACAAACAATGTCAAGATTTACTCTTCTTGTACTTACGTCGGCATTGTGGTTTTGTTTTAAATCCCGACGCAATTTCTGAGTTTCATCGTCAATGTGCAGGTTCAAGGGATACAAAAAAGCTGCAGTAGTGAATCGGAATCTAATGCTGATCTTCCAGAAAACGGACAAAACAAACCACACAAAATGAGAAGATTAACTCTCCTTCAAATTAAGTTGGCATTGTGCCTTTTGTATTAATACCCGACACACTCTCTGTGTTTCATCGTCAATGTGAAGGTCCTAGGGATAGAGTAATGCTGCAGTAGTGCATCGGAATATAATACTGATCTCCCAGAAAACGCTCAAAGCAAACCAGAATCAATGAGAAGATTTGCTCTTCTTGTACTTAAGTCGGCATTGTGCCTTTTATATTAAATCCCGACACAATTTCTGTGTATCATCGTCAGTTTTAAGGTTCAAGGGATAGAGTAAAGCTGCAGTAGTGCATCGGAATCTAATGGTGATTTCCCAGGAAACGCTATAAGCAAACCACAAACAATGAGAAGATTTACTATTCTTCTAATTATGCCAGCATTGTGCCTTTTTTATTAAATCCCGACGCAATTTCTGTGTTTCATCGTCAATGTGAAGGTCCAAGGGATAGAGTAAAGCTGCAATAGTGCATCGGAATCTAATACTGATCTCCCAGGAAACGCTCAAACCAAACCACAAACAATGAGAAGATTTACTCTTCTTGTATATATGGCGGGATTATGCCTTTTGTTTTAAATCCCAACGCAATTTCTGTGTTTTGCCATCAATCTAGAAGTCCTAGGGATAGAGTAAAGCTGCAGTAGTGCATCGGAATCTAAAACTGATCTCCCAGGAAACGCTCAAAGCAAACCACGAAAGAGAGAAGATTTACTCTTCTTGTACTTAAGTCGGCATTGTGCCTTTTACATTAAATCCCGACGCAATTTCTGTGTTTCATCGTCAATGTGAAGGTCCAAGGGACAGAGTGAAGATTCAGTAGTGCATAGGAATCTAATACTGATCTACCAGGTAACGCTCAAAGCAAACCACAAACAAAAAGAATATTTACTCTTCTTGTACTTAAGTCAATATTGTGCTTTTTGTTTTAAATCCCGGCGCAATATCTGTGTTTCATCGTCAATATGAAGGTCCAAGGGATAGAGTAAAGCTGCAGTAGTGCATAGAAATCTAGTACTGATCTCCCAGGAAACGCTCAAAGCAAACCTTGGACAATGAGGTGATTTACTCATCTTGTACTTAACACGGCATGGTGCCTTTTGTATTAAATCCCAACGCAATTTCTGTGTTACATCGTAAATGTGAAGGTCCAACGTATAGAGTAAAACTGCAGTAGTGCATCGGAATCTAGAACTGATCTCCCAGGAAACGCTCAAACCAAACCACAAACAATGAGAAGATTTACCCTTCATGTAATTAAGTCGGCATTGTGCCTTTTGTATTAAATCCCGACGCAATTTCTGTGTTTCATCGTCAATGTGAAGGTCCAAGGGATAGAGTAAAGCTGCAATAGTTCATCGGAATCTAATACTGATCTCCCAGGAAACGCTCAAAGCAAACAACAAACAATGAAAAGATTTACTCTTCGTGTACTTACGTCGGCATTGTGCCTTTTGTTTTAAATCCCGACGCAATTTATGTGTTTCATCGTCAATATGAAGGACCAAGGTATAGAGTAAAGCTGCAGTAGTGCATCGGAATCTAATACTGATCTCCCAGGAAACGCTCAGATCAAACCACAAACAATGAGAAGATTTACTCTTCTTGTACTTAAGTCGGCATTGTGCCTGTTGTATTATATCCCGACGCAATTTCTGTGTTTCATCGTCAATGTGGAGGTCCAATGGATAGAGTAAAGCTGCAGTAGTGCATCGGAATCTAATACTGATCTCCCAGGAAACGCTCAAACCAAACCACAAACAATGAGAAGATTTACTCTTCTTGTACTTAAGGCGGCATTGTGCCTTTTGTTTTAAATCCCAACGCAATTTCTGTGTTTCATCGTAAATGTGAAGGTCCAACGTATAGAGTAAAGCTGCAGTAGTGCATCGGAATCCAGAACTGATTTCCCAGGAAACGATCAAACCAAACCACAAACAATGAAAAGATTTACTCTTCTTGTAATGAAGTTGGAATTGAGAGTTTTGTATTAAATCCCGACGCAATGTCTGTGTTTCATCGTTAATGTGATGGCCCAAGGGATATAGTAATGCTGAAGAAGTGCATCGGAAACCAATACTGATCTCCCAGGATACGCTTAAAAGAAACCACAAACAATGAGAAGAATTACTCTTCTTGTCGGCATTGTGCCTTTTGTATTAAATCCCGACGCAATTTCTGAGTTTCATCGTCAATTTGAAGGTTCAAGGGATACAATAAAGCTGCAGTAGTGAATCGGAATCTAATGCTGATCTTCCAGGATACGCACAAAGCAAACCACAAAAAATGAGAAGATTGACTCTTTTTATACTTAAGTCGGCATAGTGCTTTTTGTAATAAATCCCGAGGCAATTTCTGTAATTCATCGTCACTGTGGAGGTCCAAGGGATAGAATAAAGCTGCAGTAGTGCATCGGAAACTAATAGTGATCTCCCAGGAAACGCTCAAAACAAACCACGAACAATGAAAAGATTTACTCATTTTGTACTTAAGTCGGCATTGTGCATTTTGTATTAAATCCCGACGCAATTTCTGTCTTTCATCGTCAATGTGAATGTCCAAGGGATAGTGTAAGCTGCAGTAGTGCATCGGAATCTAGTACTGATCTCCCAAGGATCGCTCAAAGCAAACCACAACCAATGAAGAGATATACTCTTCTTGTACTGAAGTCGGCATTGTGCCTTTTGTATTATATCCCGACGCAATTTCCGTGTTTCGTCGTCAATGTGAAGGTCCAAGCGATAGAGCAAAGCTGCAGTAGTGCATCGTAATCTAATACTGATATACCAGGAAACGCTCAAAGCAAACCACAAACAATGAGAAGATTTACTTTTTTTGTACTTTAGTCGGCATTGTGCCATTTGTTTTAAATCCCGTCGCTACTTCTGTGTATCATCGTCAATCTGAAGGTTCAAGGGATAGAGTAAAACTGCAGTAGTGCATCGGAATCCAATACTGATCTCCCAGGAATTGCTCAAAGCTAACCACAAACAATGAAAATATTTGCTCTTCATGTACTTAAGCCGGCATAGTGCCTTTTGTATTAAATCCCGACGCAATGACTGTGTTTCATCGTCAATCTGAAGGTCCAAGTGATAGAGTAAAGCTGCAGTAGTGCATCGGAAACTAATACCGATCTCCCAGGAAACGCACAAAGCAAACCACAAACAATGAGAAGATTTACTCTTTTTTTACTTAAGTCGGCATTGTGCCTTTTGTATTAAATCCCGACGCAATGACTGTGTTTCTTCGTCAATGTGAAGGTCCAAGTGATAGAGTAAAGCTGCAGTAGTGCATCGGAATCTAATACCGATCTCCCAGGAAACGCTCAAGGCAAACCACAAACAATGTGAAGATTACTCTTCTTGTACTTAAGTCGAAATTGTGTCTTTTGTATTGAATACCGACGCAATTTCTGTGTTTCATCGTCAATGTGAAGGTCCAAGGGATAGAGTAAAGCTGCAGTCGTGCATCAGAATATAATACTGATCTCCTAGGAAACGCTCAATACAAACCACATAAAAAAAAAGATTTACTCTTCATGTACATAAGTCGGCACTGTGCCTTTTGTTTTAAGTCCCGACGCAATTTCTGTGTTACATCGTGAATCTGAAGGTCCAAGGGATACAGTAAAGCTACAGTAGTGCAACGGATTCTAATACTGATCTCCCAGGAAACGCTCAAAGCAAAGCACAAACTATAAGAAGATTTACTCTTCTTGTACTTAAGTCGGCATTGTGTCTTTTGTATTAAATTCCGACGCAATTTCTGTGTTTCTTCATCAATGTGAAGGTCCGAGGGATAGAGTAAACCTGCAGTAGGGCATCGGAGTCTAATACTGATCTCCCAGGAAACGTCAAAGCAAACCACAAACAATGAGTAGATATACCCTTCTTGTACTTATGTCGGCATTGTGCTTCTTGTTTTAAATCTCGACGAAATTTCTGTGTTTCATCTTCAATCGGAAGGTCCAAGGGATAGAGTAAAGCTGCAGTAGTGCATCGGAATCTAATACTGATCTCCCAGGAAACGCTCGAAGCAAACCACAAACAATGAGAAGATTTACTCTTCTTGTACTTAAGTCGGCATCTTGCCTTTTATATTAAATCCCGACGCTATTTCTGTGTTTCATCATCAATGTGGGGGTCCAAGGGATAGAGTAAAGCTGCAGTAGTGCATCGGATTCTAACACTGATCTCCCAGGAATCGCTCAAAGAAAACAACAAACAATGAGAAGATTTACTCTTCTTGTACTTACGTCGGCATTGTGCATTTTGTATTAAATCCCGACGCAATTTCTGTGGTTCAACGTCAATGCGAAGGTCCAAGGGATAGAGTAAAGCTGCAGTAGTGCATCGGAATCTAGTACTGATCTCCCTGGAAACGCTGAAAGCAAACCACAAACAATGAGAAGAGTTACTCTTCTTGTACTTAAGTCGGCATTTGGCATTTTGGGTTTAATCCCGACACAATTTCTGTGTTTCATCGACAATGTGAAGCTCCAAGGGATAGAATAATGCTGCAGTATGCATCGGAATCTAATACTGATCTCTCAGGAAACGCCCAAACCAAACCACAAACAATGAGAAAAGTTACTCTTCTTGTACTTTAGTCGGCATTTTGCCTTTTGGGTTACATCCCGACGCAATTTCTGCGTTTCATCGTCAATGTGAAGGTCCAAGCGATAGAGAATAGCTACAGAAGTGCATCGGAATCTAATACTGATCTCCCAGGAAACGCTCAAAAGAAACCACAAACAATGGGAAGATTTACTCATCTTGTACTTAAGTTGGCATTGTGCATTTTGTATTAAATCCCGATGCAATTTCTGTGTTTCATCGTCAATGTGAGGGTCCAAGGAATAGAGTCAACCTGCAGTAGTGCATCGGTATCAAGTACTGATGTCCCAGATAACGCTCAAACCAAACCACAGACAATGAAAAGATTTACTCATCTTGTACATAAGTCGTCATTGTGGCTTTTGTATTAAATCCCGACGCAATTTCTGAGTTTCATCGTCAATGAGAAGGTCAAGGGATAGAGTATGACTGCAGTAGTGCATCGGAATCTAATGCTGATCTCCCAGGAAACGCTCAAAGCAAACCACAAAAATTAGGAGATTGACACTATTTGTACTTCAGTCGGCCTTGTGCTTTTTTCATTAAATCCCGACGCATATTTCTGTGTTTCATCGTCAATGTGAAGGTCCAAGGGATAGAGTAAAGCTGCAGTAGAGCAATGGAATCTAGTACTGATCTCCAAGGAAACGCTTAGAGCAAACCACAAACAATGAGAAAATTTACTCTTCTTGTACTTAAGTCGGCATTGTGCCTCTGTATTAAATCCCAACGCAATTTCTGAGTTTCATCTTCAATGTGAAGGTTCAAGGGATAGAGTAATGCTGCAGTAGAGCATCGGAATCTAATACTGATCCCCCAGGAAACACTCAAAGCAAACCACAAAAAAATATAAGATTGACTCCTTTTGTACTTAAGTCAGCTTTGTGCCTTTTGTATTAGATCCCGACGCAATTTCTGTGTTTCATCGTCAATGTGAAGTTCCAAGGGATAGAGTAAAGCTGCAGTCGTGCATCGGAATATAATACTGAACTCCCATGAAACGCTCAATACAAACCACAAAAAAAAAAAGTTACTCTTCATGTACATAAGTCGGCATTGTGCCTTTTGTTTTAAGTCCCGACGCAATTTCTGTGTTTCATCGTGAATCTGAAGGTCCAAGGGATGGAGTAAAGCTGCAGTAGTGCATCGGGAATTAATACTGATCTCCTAGGAAACGCTCAAAGCAAATCAGAAACAATGAGAAGATTTACCCTTCTTGTACCTAAGTCGACACTGTGTGTTTTGTATTAAATTCCGACGCAGTTTCTGTGTTTCTTCGTCAATGTGAAGGTCCAAGGGATAGAGTAAACCTGCAGTAGTGCATCGGAATCTAATACTGATCTCCCAGGAACCGTCAAAGCAAACCACAAACATTGAGTAGATATACCCTTCTTGTACTTAAGTCGGCATTGTGCTTCTTGTCTTAAATCCCGACGAAGTTACTGTGTTTCATCTTCAATCGGAAGGTCCAAGGGATAGAGAAAAACTGCAGTAGTGCATCGGAATCTAATACTGATCTCCCAGGAAACGCTCGAAGCAAACCACAAACAATGAGAAGATTAACTCATCTTTTGTTGGCATTGTGACTTTTGTATTAATTCCCGACGCAATCTCTGTGTTTAATCGTCAATGTAAAGGTCCTAGGGATAGAGTAAAGCTGCAGTAGTGCATCGGAATCTAATACTGATCTCCCAGATAACGCTCAAATCTAACCACGAACAATGAGAGGATTATTCTTCTTGTACTTAAGTCAGCATTGTGTCTTTTGTATTAAATTCCGACGCAATTTCTGTGTTTCATCGTCAATGTGAAGGTCCAAGGGATAGAGTAAAGCTACAGTAGTGCATCGGAATCTAATACTGATTTCCCAGTAAACGCACAAATAAACCACAAACAGTGAGAAGATATACTCTTCTTGGAGTTAAGTCGGAATTGTGCCTTTTGTCTTAAATCTCGCCACAATTTTTCACTGTTGCATCGTCAATCTGAAGGACCAATTGATAGAGTAAAGCTGTAGTAGTGCATCGGAATTTAATACTGATCTCCCAGGAAACGCTCAAATATACCACGAACAATGAGAAGATTTGCTATACTTGTACTCAAGTCGGCATTGTGCATTTTATATTAAATCGCGACACAATTTCTGTGTTTCGTCGTCAATGTGATTGTCCAAGTGATAGAGTAAATCAGCAGTCGTGCATCGGAATCTAATACTGATCTCCCAAGAAACGCTCAGAGCAAACCACAAACAATGTGAAGATTTACGCTTCTTGTACTTAAGTCGGCATTGTGCCTTTTGTATTAAATCCCAACGAAATTTCTGTGTTTCATCATCAATGTGAGGGTCCACGGGATAGAGTAAAGCTGCAGTAGTGCAGTAGTGCATCTGATGTCCCAGGAAACGCTAAAAGCAAACCACAAACAAGAGAAGATTTTCTCTTCTTGTACTTAACTCAGCATTGTGCCTTTTGGGTTAAATCCCGACCCAATTTCTGTATTTTATCATCAATGTGAAGGTCCAAGGGATAGAGTAAAGCTGCAGTAGTGCATCGGAATATAATACTGAACTCCCAGGAAACGCTCAAGGAAACCAGAAACAATGAGAAAAATTAGTCTTCTCGTACTTATGTCGGCATTGTGCCTTTTGTATTAAATCCCGACACAATTTCTGTGTTTCATCGACAATGTCAAGGTCGAAGGGATAGGGTAATGCTGCAGTATGCATCGGAATGTAATACTGATCTCCCAGGAAACGCTCAAAGCAAACCAGAAATAATGAGATGATTCACTCTTCTTGTACTTAAGTCGGCATTGTGCCTTTTGTATTAAATCCCGACACAATATCTGTGTTTCATCATCAATGTGAAGGTTCACGGGATAGAGTAAAGCTGCAGTAGTGCATCGGAATCAAATGGTGATATCCCTGGAAACGCTCAAACCAAACCACAAACAATGAGACAATTTACTCTTCTAGTACTTAAGTTGGCTTTGTGCCTTTTTGGCTAAATCCCGTCGCAATTTCTGTGTTTCATCTTCAATGTGAAGGTCCAAGGGATGGAGTAAAGCTGCAGTAGCGCATCGGAATCGAATACTGTTCTCCCAGGAAACGCTCAAAGCAAACCACAAACAAAGAGAACATTTACTCTTCTTCTACTTAAGTCGGTATTGTGCATTTTGTATTACATCCCGACGCAATTTCTGTGTTTCATGCTCAATGTGAAGGTCCAAGGGATAGAGTAATGCTGGAGTAGTGCATCGGAATCTAATGCTGATCTCCCAGGAAACGCTCAAAGCAAACCCCAGAGAATGAGGAGATTGACCCTATTTGTACTTCAGTCGGCCTAATGCCTTTTTCATTAAATCCCGACTCATATTTCTGTGTTTCATCGTCAATGTGAAGGTCCAAGGGATAGAGTAAAGCTGCAGTAGTGCAATGGAATCTAGTACTGATCTCCAAGGAGACGCTCGGAGCAAACCACAAACAATGAGAAAATTTACTCTTCTTGTACTTAAGTCGGCATTGAGCCTTTGTATTAAATCCCAAAGCAATTTCTGAGTTTCATCTTCAATGAGAAGGTTCAAGGGATAGAGTAAAGCTGCAGTGGAGCATCGGAATCTAATACTGATCCCCCAGGAGACGCTCAAAGCAAACCACAAAAATATATAGAATTGACTCCTTTTGTACTTAAGTCGGCATTGTGCCTTTTGTATTAAATCCTGACGCAATTTCTGTGTTTCATCGTCAATGTGAATGTCCAAGGGATAGCGTAAGCTGCAGTAGTGCATCGGAATCTAGTACTGATCTCCCAAGGATCGCTCAAAGCAAACCACAACCAATGAAGAGATATACTCTTCTTGTACTGAAGTCGGCATTTTGCCTTTTGTATTATATCCCGACGCAATTTCCGTGTTTCGTCGTCAATGTGAAGGTCCCAGCGATAGAGCAAAGCTGCAGTAGTGCATCGTAATCTAATACTGATCTACCAGGAAACGCTCAAAGCAAACCACAAACAATGAGAAGATTTACTCTTTTTGTACTTTAGTCGGCATTGTGCCATTTGTTTTAAATCCCGACGCTACTTCTGTGTATCATCGTCAATCTGAAGGTCCAAGGGATAGAGTAAAACTGCAGTAGTGCATCGGAATCCAATACTGATCTCCCAGGAATTGCTCAAAGCTAACCACAAACAATGAAAATACTTACTCTTCATGTACTTAAGCCGGCATAGTGCCTTTTGTATTAAATCCCGACGCAATGACTGTGTTTCATCGTCAATCTGAAGGTCCAAGTGATAGAGTAAAGCTGCAGTAGTGCATCGGAAACTAATACCGATCTCCCAGGAAACGCTCAAAGCAAACCACAAACAATGAGAAGATTTACTCTTTTTTTACTTAAGTCGGCATTGTGCCTTTTGTGTTAAATCCCGACGCAATTTCTGCGTTTCATCGACCATGTGAAGGTTCAAGGGATAGAGAATAGCTGCAGTAGTGCATCGGAATCTACTACTGAACTCCTAGGAAACGCTCAAAGCAAACCACAAACAGTGATATGATTTACTCTTCTTTTACTTAAGTCGGCATTGTGTCTGTTGTATTAAATTCCGACGGTATTTCTGTCTTTCTTCGTCAATGTGAAGGTCCAAGTGATAGAGTAAAGCTGCAGTAGTGCATCGGAATCTAATACTGATCTCCCAGAAAACGCTCAAAGCAAACCACGAACAATGAGAAGATTTACTATTCTTGTACTTAAGTTGGCATTGTGCCTGTTATATAAAGTCCCGACGTAATTTCTGCGTTTCATCGTCAATGCGAAACTCCAAGGGATAGAGTAAGGCTGCAGTGGTGCATCGCAATCTAATACTGATCTCCCATGAAACGCTCAAGGCAAACCACAAACAATGTGAAGATTACTCTTCTTGTACTTAAGTCGGCATTGTGTCTTTTGTATTGAATACCGACGCAATTTCTGTGTTTCATCGTCAATGTGAAGTTCCAAGGGATAGAGTAAAGCTGCAGTCGTGCATCAGAATATAATACTGATCTCCTAGGAAACGCTCAATACAAACCACAAAAAAAAAAAAAAGATTTACTCTTCATGTACATAAGTCGGCACTGTGCCTTTTGTTTTAAGTCCCGACGCAATTTCTGTGTTACATCGTGAATCTGAAGGTCCAAGGGATACAGTAAAGCTGCAGTAGTGCAACGGAATCTAATACTGATCTCCCAGGAAACGCTCAAAGCAAAGCACAAACTGTGAGAAGATTTACTCTTCTTGTACTTAAGTCGGCATTGTGTCTTTTGTATTAAATTCCGACGCAATTTCTGTGTTTCTTCATCAATGTGAAGGTCCGAGGGATAGAGTAAACCTGCAGTAGGGCATCGGAATCTAATACTGATCTCCCAGGAAACGTCAAAGCAAACCACAAACAATGAGTAGATATATCCTTCTTGTACTTATGTCGGCATTGTGCTTCTTGTTTTAAATCCCGACGAAATTTCTGTGTTTCATCTTCAATCGGAAGGTTTAAGGGATAGAGTAAAGCTGCAGTAGTGCATCGGAATCTAATACTGATCTCCCAGGAAACGCTCAAAGCAAAGCACAAACTGTGAGAAGATTTACTCTTCTTGTACTTAAGTCGGCATTGTGTCTTTTGTATTAAATTCCGACGCAATTTCTGTGTTTCTTCATCAATGTGAAGGTCCGAGGGATAGAGTAAACCTGCAGTAGGGCATCGGAATCTAATACTGATCTCCCAGGAAACGTCAAAGCAAACCACAAACAATGAGTAGATATATCCTTCTTGTACTTATGTCGGCATTGTGCTTCTTGTTTTAAATCCCGACGAAATTTCTGTGTTTCATCTTCAATCGGAAGGTTTAAGGGATAGAGTAAAGCTGCAGTAGTGCATCGGAATCTAATACTGATCTCCCAGGAAACGCTCGAAGCAAACCACAAACAATGAGAAGATTAACTCTTCTTCAACTTTTGTTGGCATTGTGACTTTTGTATTAATTCCCGACGCAATCTCTGTGTTTCATCCTCAATGTAAAGGTCCTAGGGATAGAGTAAAGCTGCAGTAGTGCATCGGAATCTAATACTAATCTCCCAGATGACGCTCAAATCTAACCACGAACAATGAGAAGATTTACTATTCTTGTACCTAAGTCTCCATTAAGCCTTTTGTTCTAAATTCCGACGCAATTTCTGTGTTTCATTGTCAATCTGAACGTCCAAGGGATTATGTAAAGCCGCAGTAGTGCATCGGAATCCAATATTGATCTCCCACGTAACGCACAAAGCAAACCACAAACAATGAGTAGATTTACTCTTCTTGTACTTAAGTCAGCATTGTGTCTTTTGTATTAAATTCCGACGCAATTTCTGCATTTCATCGTCAATGTGAAGGTCCAAGGGATAGACTAAAGCTGCGGTAGTGCATCGGACTCTAATACTGATTTCCCAGGAAACGCACAAATAAACCTCAACAGTGAGAAGAAATACTATTCTTGGACTTAAGTCGGCTTTGTGCCTTTTGTCTTAAATCTCGCCACAATTTTTCAGTGTTTCATCGTCAATCTGAAGGTCCAATTGGTAGAGTAAAGCTGTAGTACTGCATCGGAATCTAATACTGACCTCCCAGGAAACGCTCAAACATACCACGAACAATGAGAAGATTTGCTATTCTTGTACTTCAGTCGGCATTGTGCATTTTATATTAAATCGTGACACAATTTCTGTGTTTCGTCGTCAATGTGATGGTCCAAGTGATAGAGTAAATCAGCAGTCGTGCATCGGAATCTAATACTGATCTCCCAGGAAACGCTCAAAGCAAACCAGAAATAATGAGAAGATTTACTCTTCTTCAACTTAAGTCGGCATTGTGCCTTTTGTATTAAATCCCGACACAATATCTGTGTTTCATCGTCAATGTGAAGGTTCAAGGGATAGAGTAAAGCTGCAGTAGTGCATCGGAATCAAATGGTGGTATCCCTGGAACGCTCAAACCAAACCACAAACAATGAGACGATTTACTCTTCTAGTACTTAAGTCGGCATTGGGCCTTTTTGGCTAAATTCCGTCGCAATTTCTGTGTTTCATCGTCAATGTGAAGGTCTAAGGGATAGAGTAGAGCTGCAGTAGTGCATCGGAATCTAATGCTGATCTCCCAGGAAACGCTCAAAACAAACCCCAGACAATGAGGAGATTGACCCTATTTGTACTTCAGTCGGCCTTATGCCTTTTTCATTAAATCCCGACTCATATTTCTGTGTTTCATCGTCAATGTGAAGGTCCAAGGGATAGAGTAATGTTGGAGAAGTGCAATGCAATCTAGTACTGATCTCCCAGGTAACGCTCAGAGCAAACCACAAAAAATGAGAAGATTTACTCTTCTTGTACTTAAGTCGGCATCTTGCCTTTTATATTAAATCCCGACGCTATTTCTGTGTTTCATCATCAATGTGGGGGTCCAAGGGATAGAGTAAAGCTGCAGTAGTGCATCGGATTCTAACACTGATCTCCCAGGAAACGCTCAAAGCAAACAACAAACAATGAGAAGATTTACTCTTCTTGTACTTTCGTCGGCATTGTGCATTTTGTATTAAATCCCGACGCAATTTCTGTGGTTCAACGTCAATGCGAATGTCCAAGGGATAGAGTAAAGCTGCAGTAGTGGATCGGAATCTAGTACTGATCTCCCTGGAATCGCTGAAAGCAACCACAAACAATGAGAAGAGTTACTCTTCTTGTACTTAAGTCGGCATTTTGCATTTTGGGTTTAATCCCGACACAATTTCTGTGTTTCATCGACAATGTGAAGCTCCAAGGGATAGAATAATGCTGCAGTATGCATCGGAATCTAATACTGATCTCTCAGGAAACGCACAAAGCAAACCACAAACAATGAGAAGAGTTACTCTTCTTGTACTTTAGTCGGCATTTTGCCTTTTGGGTTACATCCCGACGCAATTTCTGCGTTTCATCGTCAATGTGAAGGTCCAAGGGATAGAGTAAAGCACCAGTAGTGCATCGGAATCGGATACTGTTCTCCCAGGAAACGCTCAAAGCAAACCACAAACAAAGAGAACATTTACTCTTCTTGTACTTAAGCCGGTATTGTGCCTTTTGTATTACATCCCGACGCAATTTCTGTGTTTCATGCTCAAAGTGAAGGTCCAAGGGATAGAGTAATGCTGTAGTAGTGCATCGCAATCTAATACTCATCCCCCAGGAAACGCCCAAAGCAAACCATAAACAATGAGAAGATTTACTCTTCTTGTACTTAAGTCGGCATTGTACCTTTTGTATTAAATCCACACGCAATTTTAGAGTTTCATCGTCAATGTGAAGGTTCGAGGGATAGAGTATAGCTGCAGTAGTGCTTCGGAATCTGATGCTGATCTCCCAGGAAACGCTCAAAGCAAACCATAGACAATGAGGAGATTGACTCTATTTGTACTTCAGTCGGCCTTGTGCCTTTTTCATTAAATCCCGACTCATATTTCTGTGTTTCATCGTCAATGTGAAGGTCCAAGAGATAGAGTAATGTTGCAGAAGTGCAATGGAATCTAGTACTGAGCTCCCAGCAACGCTCAGAGCAAACCACAAAAAATGAGAAGATTTACTCTTCTTGTACTCAAGTCGGCATTTTGCCTTTTGTATTAAATCCCGACGCAATATTTGTGTTTCATCGTCAATGTGGGGATCCAAGGGATAGAGTAAAGCTGCAGTAGTGCATCGGATTCTAACACTGATCTCCCAGGAAACGCTCAAAGCAAACCACAAAGAAAAAGAATATTTTCTCTTCCTGTACTTAAGTCGGCTTTGTGCCTTTTGTATTAAATCCTGACGCAATTTCTGAATTTCATCGTCAATGTGAAGGTTCAAGGGATAGAGAAAATCTGCTGTAGTGCATCGGAATCTAACGCTGATCTCCCAGGAAACGCTCAAAGCTAACCACAAACAATAAGAAGATTTACTCTTCTAGTACTTAAGTCGGCGTTGTGCCTTTTATATGAAATCCTGACGGAATATCTGAGTTTCATCGTCAATGTGAAGGTCCAAGGGATAGAGTATGCAGTAGTGCATTGGAATCTAATACTGATCTCCCAGGAAACGCACAAAGCAAACCACGAACAATGAGAAGATTTACTCTTCTTGTACTTAAGTCGGCATTGTGCCTTTCATATAAAATACCGACGCAATTTCTGTGTTTCATCGTCAATGTGAAGGTCAATGGGATAGAGTAAAGCTGCAATACTTCATCAGAATCTAATACTGATCTCTCAGGAAACGTTCAAAGCAAACAACTAACAGTGAGAAGATTTACTCTTCTTGTACTTATGTCGCCGTTGTGCGTTTCGTTTGAAATCCCGACGCAATTTCTGTGTTACATTGTCAATCTGAAGGTCCAAGGGATAGACTAAAGCTGCAGTAGTGCATCGCAATCAAATACTGATAACCCAGGAAACGCGCAAAGCAAACCAAGAACAATGAGAAGATTTACTCTTGTTGTACTTATGTCGGCATTGTGCCTTTTATATAAAATACCGACGCAATTTCTGTGTTTCATCGTCAATGCGAAAATCATAGGTATAGAGTAATGCTGCAGTAGTGCATCGGAAAGTAATACTGATCTGACAGGAAACGCTTAAAGCAAACCACAAACAATGAGAATAATTACTCTTCTTGTACTTAAGTCGGCATTGAGCCTTTTGTATTAAATCCCGACGCAATTTCTGTGATTCATCGTCAATGCGAAAATCAGAGGTATAGAGTAATGCTGCAGTAGTGCATCGGAAACTAATACTGATCTCACAGGAAACGCTTAAAGCAAACCACAAACAATGAGAAGAATTACTCTTCTTGTACTTAAGTCGGCATTGAGCCTTTTTTATTAAATCCCGACGCAATTTCTGAGTTTCATCGTCAATGTGAAGGTCCAAGGGATGGAGTAAAGCCGCAGTAGTGCATCGGAATCTAATACTTATCTCCCACGAAGCGCTCAAAACAAACCACAAACAATCAGGAGATATTACTCTACTTGTCCTTTAGTCTGCTTTGTGCCTTTTATATTAAATCCCGACGCAATCTCTATGTTTCATCGTCAATGTGAAGGTCCAAGGTATAGAGTAAAGCTGCAGTCGTGCATCGGAATCTAATACTGATCTCCCAGGAAACGCTCAAATAAACCACGAACAATGAGAAGATTTACTATTCTTGTTCTTATGTCGGCATTGTGCCTTTTACATTAAATCGCGACGCAATTTCTGTGTTTGATCTTCATGTGAAGGTCCTAGGGATACAGTAAAGCTGCAGTAGTGCATCGGAATCTAATACTGATTTCCCAGGAAAGGCTCAAAGCAAACAACAAACAAAATGAATATTTACTCTTCTTGTACATCTGTCGGCATTGTGCCTTTTGTATTAAATCCCGACGCAATTTCTGAGTTTCATCGTCAATGTGAAGTTTCACGGGGTAGAGTAAAGCTGCAGTAGTGCATCTGAATCTTGAACTGATCACCCAGGAAACGCTCAAAGCAAACCACAAACAAAGAGAGGATTTACGCTTCTTGTACTTTAGTCAGATTTGAGCCTTTTGTATTAAATCCCGACGCAATTTCTGTGTTACATCGTCAATGCGAAGGTCACAGGTATAGAGTAATGCCGCAGTAGTGCTTCGGAAACTAATACTGATCTCCCAAGAAACGCTCAAAGCAAACCAGAAACAATGAGAAGAGTTACTCTTCTTGTACTTAAGTCAGCATTTTGCCTTCTGGGTTAAATCTCGACGCAATTTCTGTGTTTCATCGTCAATGTGAAGGTCCAAGGGATAGAAAAAAGCTGCAGTAGTGCATCGGAATCTAATACTGATCTCCCAGGAAACGCTCAAAGCAAACCAGAAATAATGAGAAGATTTACTCTTCTTCTACTTAAGTCGGCATTGTGCCTCTTGTATTAACTCCCGACACAATATCTGTGTTTCATCGTCAATGTGAAGGTTCAAGGGAAAGAGTAAAGCTGCAGTAGTGCATCGGAATCATATGGTGATATCCCTGGAAACGCTCAAACCAAACCACAAACAATGAGACGAAATACTCTTCTAGTACTTAAGTCGGCATTGTGCCTTCTTGGCTAAATCCCGTCGCAATTTCTGTGTTTCATCGTCAATGTGAAGGTCCAAGGGATAGAGTAAAGCTGCAGTAGCGCATCGGAATCGAATACTGTTCTCCCAGGAAACGCTCAAAGCAAACCACAAACAAAGAGAACATTTACTCTTCTTGTACTTAAGTCGGTATTGTGCCTTTTGTATTACATCCCGACGCACTTTCTGTGTTTCATGCTCAATGTGAAGGTCCGAGGTATAGAGCAATGCTGCAGTAGTGAATCGGATTCTAATACTGATCTCCCAGGAAACGCCCAGAGTAAACCATAAACAATGAGAAGATTTACTCTTCTTGTAGTTAAGTCGGCATTGAGCCTTTTGTATTAAATACCGACACAATTTTAGAGATTCATCGTCAATGTGAAGGTTCAAGGGATAGATTAAAGCTGCAGTAGTGCATCGGAATCTATTGCTGATCTCCCAGGAAACGCTCAAAACAAACCACAAAAAATGAGAAGATTGACTCTTCTTGTACTTACGTCGGCATTGTGCCTTTTGTATTAAATCCCGACGCAATTTCTGTGGTTCAACGTCAATGCGAAGGTCCAAGGGATTGAGTAAAGCTGCAGTAGTGCATCGGAATCTAGTACTGATCTCCCAGGAAACGCTCAAAGCAAACCACAAACAATGGGAAGAGTTACTCTTCTTGTACTTAAGTCGGCATTTTTCCTTTTGGGTTACATCCCGACGCAACTTCTGCGTTTCATCGTCAATGTGAAGTTCCAAGGGATAGAGGAAAGCTGCAGTAGTGCATTGGAATCTAATACCGATCTCCCAGGAAACGCTCAAAGCAAACGAGAAACAATGAGAAGATTTACTCTTCTTGTACTTAAGTCGGCATTGAGCCTTTTTGGCTAATTCCCGACACAATTTCTGTGTTTCATCGTCAATGTGAAGGTCCAAGGGATAGAGTAAAGCACCAGTAGTGCATCGGAATCTAATACTGATCTCCCAGGAAACGCTCAAAGCAAACCACAAACAATGAGAGGATTTATGCTTCTTGTACTTTAGTCAGATTTGAGCCTTTTGTATTAAATCCCGACGCAATTTCTGTGTTTCATCGTCAATACGAAGGTCACAGGTATAGAGTAATGCTGCAGTAGTGCATCGGAAACTAATACTGATCTCACAGGAAACGCTTAAAGCAAACCACAAACAATGAGAAGAATTACTCTTCTTGTACTTAAGTCGGCATTGAGCCTTTTTTATTAAATCCCGACGCAATTTCTGAGTTTCATCGTCAATGTGAAGGTCCAAGGGATGGAGTAAAGCCGCAGTAGTGCATCGGAATCTAATACTTATCTCCCACGAAGCGCTCAAAACAAACCACAAACAATCAGGAGATATTACTCTACTTGTCCTTTAGTCTGCTTTGTGCCTTTTATATTAAATCCCGACGCAATCTCTGTGTTTCATCGTCAATGTGAAGGTCCAAGGTATAGAGTAAAGCTGCAGTCGTGCATCGGAATCTAATACTGATCTCCCAGGAAACGCTCAAATAAACCACGAACAATGAGAAGATTTACTATTCTTGTTCTTATGTCGGCATTGTGCCTTTTACATTAAATCGCGACGCAATTTCTGTGTTTGATCTTCATGTGAAGGTCCTAGGGATACAGTAAAGCTGCAGTAGTGCATCGGAATCTAATACTGATTTCCCAGGAAAGGCTCAAAGCAAACAACAAATAAAATGAATATTTACTCTTCTTTTACATCTGTCGGCATTGTGCCTTTTGTATTAAATCCCGACGCAATTTCTGAGTTTCATCGTCAATGTGAAGTTTCACGGGGTGGAGTAAAGCTGCAGTAGTGCATCTGAATCTTGAACTGATCACCCAGGAAACGCTCAAAGCAAACCACAAACAAAGAGAGGATTTACGCTTCTTGTACTTTAGTCAGATTTGAGCCTTTTGTATTAAATCCCGACGCAATTTCTGTGTTTCATCGTCAATGCGAAGGTCACAGGTATAGAGTAATGCCGCAGTAGTGCTTCGGAAACTAATACTGATCTCCCAAGAAACGCTCAAAGCAAACCAGAAACAATGAGAAGAGTTACTCTTCTTGTACTTAAGTTGGCATTTTGCCTTCTGGGTTACATCTCGACGCAATTACTGTGTTTCATCGTCAATGTGAAGGTCCAAGGGATAGAAAAAAGCTGCAGTAGTGCATCGGAATCTAATACTGATCTCCCAGGAAACGCTCAAAGCAAACCAGAAATAATGAGAAGATTTACTCTTCTTCTACTTAAGTCGGCATTGTGCCTCTTGTATTAAATCCCGACACAATATCTGTGTTTCATCGTCAATGTGAAGGTTCAAGGGAAAGAGTAAAGCTGCAGTAGTGCATCGGAATCAAATGGTGATATCCCTGGAAACGCTAAAACCATACCACAAACAATGAGACGAAATACTCTTCTAGTACTTAAGTCGGCATTGTGCCTTCTTGTCTAAATCCCGTCGCAATTTCTGTGTTTCATCGTCAATGTGAAGGTCCAAGGGATAGAGTAAAGCTGCAGTAGCGCATCGGAATCGAATACTGTTCTCCCAGGAAACGCTCAAAGCAAACCACAAACAAAGAGAACATTTACTCTTCTTGTACTTAAGTCGGTATTGTGCCTTTTGTATTACATCCCGACGCACTTTCTGTGTTTCATGCTCAATGTGAAGGTCCAAGGTATAGAGCAATGCTGCAGTAGTGAATCGGATTCTGATACTGATCTCCCAGGAAACGCCCAGAGTAAACCATAAACAATGAGAAGATTTACTCTTCTTGTAGTTAAGTCGGCATTGAGCCTTTTGTATTAAATACCGACACAATTTTAGAGATTCATCGTCAATGTGAAGGTTCAAGGGATAGATTAAAGCTGCAGTAGTGCATCGGAATCTATTGCTGATCTCCCAGGAAACGCTCAAAACAAACCCCAGACAATGAGGAGATTGACCCTATTTGTACTTCAGTCGGCCTTGTGCCTTTTTCACTAAATCCCGACTCATATTTCTGTGTTTCATCGTCAATGTGAAGGTCCAAGGGATAGAGTAATGTTGCAGAAGTGCAATGGAATCTAGTACTGATCTCCCAGGAAACGCTCAGAGCAAACCACAAAAAATTAGAAGATTGACTCTTCTTGTACTTACGTCGGCATTGTGCCTTTTGTATTAAATCCCGACGCAATTTCTGTGGTTCAACGTCAATGCGAAGGTCCAAGGGATAGAGTAAAGCTGCAGTAGTGCATCGGAATCTAGTACTGATCTCCCAGGAAACGCTCAAAGCAAACCACTAACAATGGGAAGAGTTACTCTTCTTGTACTTAAGTCGGCATTTTTCCTTTTGGGTTACATCCCCACGCAACTTCTGCGTTTCATCGTCAATGTGAAGTTCCAAGGGATAGAGGAAAGCTGCAGTAGTGCATTGGAATCTAATACCGATCTCCCAGGAAACGCTCAAAGCAAACGAGAAACAATGAGAAGATTTACTCTTCTTGTACTTAAGTCGGCATTGAGCCTTTTTGGCTAAATCCCGACACAATTTCTGTGTTTCATCGTCAATGTGAAGGTCCAAGGGATAGAGTAAAGCACCAGTAGTGCATCGGAATCTAATACTGATCTCCCAGGAAACGCTCAAAGCAAACCACAAACAATGAGAGGATTTATGCTTCTTGTACTTTAGTCAGATTTGAGCCTTTTCTATTAAATCCCGACGCAATTTCTGTGTATCATCGTCAATACGAAGGTCACAGGTATAGAGTAATGCTGCAGTAGTGCATCGGAAACTAATACTGATCTCACAGGAAACGCTTAAAGCAAATCACAAACAATGAGAGGAATTACTCTTCTTGTACTTAAGTCGGCATTGAGCCTTTTTTATTAAATCCCGACGCAATTTCTGAGTTTCATCGTCAATGTGAAGTTTCACGGGATAGAGTAAAGCTGCAGTAGTGCATCTGAATCTTGAACTGATCACCCAGGAAACGCTCAAAGCAAACCACAAACAATGAGAGGATTTACGCTTCTTGTACTATAGTCAGATTTGAGCCTTTTGTATTAAATCCCGACGCAATTTCTGTGTTTGATCGTCAATGCGAAGGTCACAGGTATAGAGTAATGCCGCAGTAGTGCATCGGGAACTAATACTGATCTCCCAAGAAACGCTCAGAGCAAACCACAAACAATGAGAAGATTTACGCTTCCTGTACTTAAGTCGGCATTGTGCGTTTTGGGTTAAATCCCGACCCAATTTCTGCGTTTCATCGTCAATGTGAAGGTCCAAGGGATAGAGGAAAGCTTCAGTAGTGCATCGGAATCTAATACTGATCTCCCAGGAAACGCTCAAAGCAAACCAGAAATAATGAGAAGATTTACTCTCCTTCTACTTAAGTCGGCATTGTGCCTTTTGTATTAAATCCCGACACAATATCTATGTTTCATCGTCAATGTGAAGGTTCAAGGGAAAGAGTAAAGCTGCAGTAGTGCATCGGAATCAAATGGTGATATCCCTGGAAACGCTCAAACCAAACCACAAACAATGAGACGATTTACTCTTCTAGTACTTAAGTCGGCATTGTGCCTTTTTAGCTAAATCCCGTCGCAATTTCTGTGTTTCATCGTCAATGTGAAGGTCCAAGGGATAGAGTAAAGCTGCAGTAGCGCGTCGGAATCGAATACTGTTCTCCCAGGAAACGCTCAAAGCAAACCACAAACAAAGAGAACATTTACTCTTCTTGTACTTAAGTCGGTATTGTGCCTTTTGTATTACATCCTGACGCACTTTCTGTGTTTCATGCTCAATGTGAAGGTCCAAGGTATAGAGCAATGCTGCAGTAGTGAATCGGATTCTAATACTGATCTCCCAGGAAACGCCCAGAGTAAACCATAAACAATGAGAAGATTTACTCTTCTTGTAGTTAAGTCGGCATTGAGCCTTTTGTATTAAATAACGACGCAATTTTAGAGATTCATCGTCAATGTGAAGGTTCAAGGGATAGATTATAGCTGCAGTAGTGCATCGGAATCTAATGCTGATCTCCCAGGAAACGCTCAAAACAAACCCCAGACAATGAGGAGATTGACCCTATTTGTACTTCAGTCGGCCTTGTGCCGTTTTCACTAAATCCCGACTCATATTTCTGTGTTTCATCGTCAATGTGAAGGTCCAAGGGATAGAGTAATGTTGCAGAAGTGCAATGGAATCTAGTACTGATCTCCCAGGAAACGCTCAGAGCAAACCACAAAATATGAGAAGATTTACTCTTCTTGTACTTAAGTCGGCATCTTGCCTTTTGTATTAAATCCCGACGCAATTTCTGTGTTTCATCGGCAATGTGGGGGTCCAAGAGATAGAGTAAAGCTGCAGTAGTGCATCGGAATCGAATACTGTTCTCCCAGGAAACGCTCAAAGCAAACCACAAACAAAGAGAACATTTACTCTTCTTGTACTTAAGTCGGTATTGTGCCTTTTGTATTACATACCGACGCAATTACTGTGTTTCATGCTCAATGTGAAGGTCCAAGGGATAGAGTAATGCTGCAGTAGTGCATCGGAATATAATACTTATCTCCCAGGAAACGCCCAAAGCAAACCATAAACAATGAGAAGGTTTACTCTTCTTGTACTTAAGTCGGCATTGTGCGTTTCGTTTGAAATCCCGACGCAATTTCTGTGTTACATCGTCAATCTGAAGGTCCAATGGATAGAGTAAAGCTGCAGTAGTGTATCGGAATCTAATACTGATATCCCAGGAAACGCGCAAAGCAAACCAGGACAAAAGAGAAGACTTACTCTTCTTGTACTTAAGTCGGCATTGTGCCTTTTACATAAAATACCGACGCAATTTCTGTGTTTCATCGTCAATGTAAAGGTCCATGGGATAGAGTAAAGGAGCAGTAGTGCATCGGAGTCTAATACTGATCTCCCAGGAATCGCTCAAAGCAAACCAAGAACAATGAGAAGATTTACTCTTCTTGTACTTAAGTCGGCATTGTACCTTTTGTATTAAATCCCGACGCAATTTCTGTTTTTCATCGTCAATGTGAGGGTCCAAGGGATAGAGTATAGCTGCAGTAGTGCATCGGAGTCTAGTACTGATGTCCCAGGAAACGCTCAAATCAAACCAACAACAATGTGAAGATTGACTCTTTTTGTACTTCAGTCGTCCTAGTGCCTTTTGTATTAATTCCTGACGCATATATCTGTGTTTCATCGTCAATGTGAAGGTCCAAGGGATAGAGTAAAGATGCAGTAGTGCAATGGACTCTAGTACTGATCTGCCAGGAAACGCTCAGAGCAAACCACAAAACAATGAGAAGATTTATTCTTCTAGTACTTAAGTCGGCATTGTGTTTTTGTAATAAATCCCGACGGTATCTCTGTGTTTCATCGTCAATGTGAATGTTCTAGGGATAGAGTAAAGCTGCAGTAGTGCATCGGAATCTAATGCTGTTCTCCCAGGAAACGCTCAAAGCAAACCATGAACAATGAGAAGATTTACTCTTCTTGTACTTAAGACGGCATTGAGTCTTTTGTATTACATCAAGAAGCAATTTCTCTGTTTCAACGTCAATGTGAGGGTCCAGGGGATAGAGTAAAGGTGCAGTAGTGTTTCACAACCTAATACTGATCTCCCAGGAAACGCTCAAAGCAAACAACAAACAATGAGAAGATTTGCTCTTTTTGTACTTAAGGCGGCATTGTGCCTTTTGTATTAAATCCCGACGCAATTTCTGCGTTTCATCGTCATTGTGAAAGTCCAAGGGATAGAGTATAGCTGCAGTAGTCCATCGGAATCTAATGCTCATCTCACATGTAACGCTCAATGCAAACCACAAACAATGAGATGATTACTCTTCTTGTACTTAAGTCGGCATTGTACCTTTTGTAATAAATCCCGACGCAATTTCTGTGTTTCTTCGTCAATGTGAAGGTCCAAGGGATAGAGTAAAGCTGCAGAAGTGCATCGGAATCTAATACTGATCTCCCAGGAAACGCTCAAAGCAAACCACAAACAATGAGAAGATTTAACCTCATTGTACTTAAATCGGCATTGTGCCATTAGTATTAAATCCCGACGCAATTTCTGAGTTTCATCGTCAATGTGAGGCCCCAATGGATAGAGTAAGGCTGCAGTAGTGCATCGGAATCTAATACTGATCTCCCAGGGAACGCTCAAACAAACCACGAACAATGAGAAGATTTACAATTCTTGTACTTAAGTCGCCATTACTGATCTCCCAAGAAACGCTCAAAGCTAACCACAAGCAATGAGAAGATTTAACCTTATTTTACTTAAGTGGGCATTGTGCCTTTTGTAATAAATCCCGACGTAGTTTCTGTGTTTCATCGTCAATGTGAGGGTCCAAGGGATAGAGTAAAGCTGCAATAGTGTATCGCAATCTAATACTGATATCCCAGGAAACGCTCAAAGCAAACCACAAACAATGAGAGGATTACTCTTCTTGTACTTATGTCGGCATTGTGCCTTTTGTATTAAATCCCAACGCCATACATATATTTCATCGTCAGTGTGAAGGTCCAAGGGATAGAGTAAAGCTGCAGTAGTGAATCAGAATCAAATGCTGATCTCCCAGGAAACGCTCAAAGCAAACCATGAAAAATAAGAAGATTTACTCTTTTTGTACTTAAATCGGCGTTGTGCCTTTTGTTTAATATCCCGAAGCAATTTCTGTGTTTCATCGTCAATCTGAAGGTCCAAAGGATAGAGTAAAACTTCTGCAGTGCATCGGAATCTAATACTGATTTCCCAGGAAACGCTCAAAGCAAACCACAAACAATGAGAACATTTACTCTTCTTGAACTTAAGTCGCAATGTGCCTTTTGTATTAAATCCCGACGCAATCACTGTGTTTCATCATCAATGTGAAGGTCCAAGGGACAGAGTAAAGCTGCAGTGGTGCATCCGAGTCTAATACTGATCCCCCACGAATCGCTCAAAGCAAACCACAAACAAAAAGAATATTTACTCTTCTTGTACTTAAGTCGGCATTGCACCTTTTGTTTTAAATCCCGACTCAATTTCTTGTTTCATCGTCAATCTGAAGTTCCAAGGGAAAATGTAAAGCTGCAGTAGTGCATGGGAAACTAATACTGGTCTCCCAGGTAACGCACAAAGCAAACCACAAACAATGAGAAGATTTACTCTTCTTGTACTTATGTCGGCATTGCGCCTTTTGTTCCAAATTCCGACGTAATCTCTGTGTATCGTCGTCAATCTGAAGGTACAAGGTATAGAGTAAAGCATCAGTAGTGCATCGGAATCTAATACTGATCTCCCAGGAAACTCTCAAACAAACCACAAACAATGATCAGATTTACTATCCTTGTAATTAAGTTGGTATTGTGCCTTTTTATTAAATCGCGACGCAATTTCTGTGTCTCATCGTCAATGTGAAGGTCCAAGGGAATGAGTAAAGCTGCAGTAGTGTATCGGAATCTAATACTGATTTCCCAGGAAACGCTGAAAGCAAACCACAAACTAAATGAATATTTACTCTTCTTGTACTTAAGTCGGCAATGTGCCTTTTGTATTAAATGCCGACGCAATTTCTGAGTTTCATCGTCAATGTGAAAGTTCAAGGGATAGAGTAAAGCTGCAGTAGTGCATCGGAATCTAATGCTGATATCCCAGAAAACGCTCAAAGCAAAGCATGAACAATGAGGAGATTTACCCTTCTTGTACTTAAGACGGCATTGTGCCTTTTGTATTAAATCCCGACGCAATTTCTGTGTTTCATCGTCAATGTAAAGATCCAAGGGATAGAGTAAAGCTGCAGAAGTGCATCGGAATTAAATACTGATCTCCCAGGAAACGCTCAAATCTAACCACAAAAAATTAGAGGATTTCCTCTTCTTGTACTTAAGTCGGCATTGTGCCTTTTATATTAAATCCCGACGCAATTTCTGTGTTTCATCGTCAATGTGAAGGTCCAAGGGAGATAGTAAAGCTGCAGTAGTGCGTCCGAATCTAATACTTATCTCCCAGGAAACGCGCAAAGCAAACCTCAAACAATGAGAGGACATACTCTTCTTGTACTTAAGTCGGCCTTGTGCCTATTATATTTAATCCCGACGTAATTTCTGTGTTTCATCGTCAATGTGATGGTCCAAGGGATAGAATAAAGCTGCAGTAGTGCATCCGATTCTAAAATTGATGTCCCAGGAAACGCTCAAAACGAACCACAAACAAAAAGCATATTTACTCCTCCTGCAATTAGGTCGACATTGTGCTTTTTGTATTAAATCCCGACGCAATTTCTGTGTTTCATCGTCGATGCGAAGGTCCAAGGGATTGAGTAATTCTGCAGTCGTGCATCGGAAAGTAATACTGATCTCTCAGGAAACGCTTAAAGCAAACCACAAACTATGAGAAGAATTACTCTTCTTGTACTTAAGTCGGAATTGTGCCTTTTGTAATAAATCCCGATGCAATTTCTGAGTATCATCGTCAATGTGAAGGTTCAAGGGATAGAGTAAAGCTGAGGTAGTGCATCGGAATGTAATACTGATCTCCCAGGAAACGCTCAAGCAACCCACCAACAATGAGAAGATTGACTCTTTTTGTACTTATGTCGGCATTGTGCCTTTTGTATTAAATCCCGACGCAATTTCTGAGTGTCATCGTCAATGTGAAATTCCAAGTGATAGAGTAAAGCCACAGTAGTGCCTCAAAATCTAGTACTGATCTCCCAGGAAACGCCCAAAGCAAACCACAAACAATGAGAACATTTACTCTTCTTGAACTTAAGTCGCATTGTGCCTTTTGTATTTAATCCCGACGCATCACTGTGTTTCATCGTCCATGTGAAGGTCCAAAGGACAGAGTAAAGCTGCAGTGGTGCATCCGAATCTAATACTGATCCCCCAGGAATCGCTCAAAGCAAACCACAAACAAAAAGAATATTTACTCTTCTTGTACTTAAGTATGCATTGCGCCTTTTGTTTTAAATGCCAACGTAATCTCTGTGTTTCGTCGTCAATCTGCAGGTCCAAGGTATAGAGTAAAGCTTCAGTAGTGCATCGGAACCTAATACTGATCTCCCAGGAAACGCTCAAAGCAAACCACAAAGAATGAGAAAATTTACTCTTCTTGAACTTAATTCGCCATTGTGCTTTTTGTAACAAATCCCGACGGTATCGCTGTGTTTCATCGTCAATGTGGGGGTCCATGGGATAGAGTTATGCTGCAGTAGTGCATCGGATACTAATACTGATCTCCCAGGAAACGCTCAAAGAAACCACATCCAAAGATCAGATTTACTATTCTTGTAATTAAGTCGGCAATGTGCCTTTTACATTAAATCGCGACGCAATTTCTGTGTTTCATCGCCAATGTGGGGATCCAAGGGATAGAGTAAAGCTGCAGTAGTCCTTCGGAATCTAGTACTGATGTCCCAGGACACCTTCAAAGGAAACCACACACAATGAGAAGATTTACTCTTCTTGTACTTAAGTCGGCATTGTGCATTTTGCTTAGATCCCGACGCAATTTCTCTGTTTCATAGTGAAGGAAAAGGTCCAAGGGATAGAGTAAAGCTGCAGTAGTGCATCGGAATCTAATGCTCATGTCCCAGGAAACGCCCAAACCAAACCACAAACAATGAGAAGATTTAGTCTTCATGTACTTAAGTCGACATTGTCCCTTTTGCATTAATTCCCGACGCCATTTCTGTGTTTCTTCGACAATGTGAAGGTCCTAGGAATAGAGTAGAGCTGCAGTAGTGCTTCGGAATTTAGTACTGATCTCCCACGAAGCGCTGAAACTAAACCACAAACAACGAGAAGATTGACTCTTCTTGTACTTAGGTCGACACTGTGCATTTTGTATTAAATTCCGACGCAATTTCTCTGTTTCATCGTGAAGGAGAAGGTCCAAGGGATAGAGTGAAGCTGCAGAAGTGCATCGGAATCTAATACTGATAACCAGCAAGCGCCCAAACCACACCACAAACAATGAGAAGATTTACTCTTCCAGTACTTATGTCGGCATTGTGCCTTTAGTATTACATCCCGACGCCATTTCTGTGTTTCATCGTCAATGTGAAGGTCCAACGGATAGAATAAAACTGCAGTAGTGCATCGGAATCTAATACTGATCTCCCAGGAAACGCTCAAAGCAATCCACGAACAACGAAAAGATTTACTCTTTTAGTACTTAATTCGGCATTTTGCCTTTTATATTAAATCCCGACTCAATCTCTGTGTTTCATCGTCAGTGTGAAGGTTCCAAGGGATAGAGTAAAATTGCACTAGTGCATCCGAGTCTAATACTAAACTCCCAGGAAACGCTCAAAGTAAACCACAAACAACAAAATTCATCGTCATCGTAAAAGTCCAAAGGATAGAGGAAAGCTGCACTAGTGCATCCGAGTCTAATACTTATATCCCAGGAAACGCTCAAAGTAAACCACAAAGAAAATAGTATTTACTCTTCTTGTACTTAAGTCGACATTGTGCTTCTTGTATAAAATCCCGACGCAATTTCTGTGTTTCATCGTCAATGTGAAGGTATAAGGGATAGACTTACGCTCCAGTAGTGCATTCGAAACTAATACTGATCTCCCAGGAAACGCTCAAAGCAAACCACAAAGGATGAGAAAAATTACTCTTCTTGTACTTAAGTCGGCATTGTGCCTTTTGTATTAAATCCCGACGCAATTTCTGAGCTTCATCGTCAATTTGAAGGTACAAGGGATAGAGTAAGGCTGCAGTAGTGCATCGGAATCTAATACTGATCTCCCAGGAAACGCTTAAAGCAAACCAGAAACAATGAGAAAGTTTACTCTTCTTGAAATTAAGTCGGCATTGTGCCTTTTCCATTATATCCCGACGCAATCTCTGTGTTTCATCGTCATTGTGAAGGTGCAAGGTACAGAGTAAAGCTGCAGTAGTGGATCGGAATCTAATATTGATCTCCGAGGAAACGCTCAAAGCAATCCCCGAATATCGAGAAGATTTACTCTTCTAGTACTTAATTCGTCATTTTGCCTTTTATATTAAATCCCGACTCAATCTCAGTGTTTCATCGTTTTTGTAAAGATCCAAAGGATAGAAGAAAGCTGCACTATTGCATCCGAGTCTAATACTGATCTCCCAGGAAACGCTCAAAGTAAACCACAAACAAAATAGTATTTACTCTTCTTGTACTTAGGTCGACATTGTGCTTTTTGTATACAATCCCGACGCAATTTCTGTGATTCATCGTCAATGTGAAGGTCCAAGGTATAGAGTAAAGCTGCAGTAGTGAATCGGAATCTAGTGCTGATATCCCAGGAAACCCTCGAAGCATACCACGAACAAAGAGAAGATTTACTCTTCTTGTACTTAAGTCGGCCTTGTGCCTATTATATTTAATCCCGACGCAATTTCTGTGTTTCATCGTCAATGTGATGGTCCAAGGGATAGAATAAAGCTGCAGTAGTGCATCCGATTCTAATATTGATGTCCCAGGAAACGCTCAAAACGAACCACAAACAAAAAGCATATTTACTCCTCCTGCAATTAGGTCGACATTGTGCGTTTTGTATTAAATCCCGACGCAATTTCTGTGTTTCATCGTCGATGCGAAGGTCCAAGGGATTGAGTAATTCTGCAGTAGTGCATCGGAAAGTAATACTGATCTCTCAGGAAACGCTTAAAGCAAACCACAAACTATGAGAAGAATTACTCTTCTTGTACTTAAGTCGGAATTGTGCCTTTTGTAATAAATCGCGATGCAATTTCTGAGTATCATCGTCAATGTGAAGGTTCAAGGGATAGAGTAAAGCTGAGATAGTGCATCGGAATGTAATACTGATCTCCCAGGAAACGCTCAAGCATCCCACAAACAATGAGAAGATTGACTCTTTTTGTACTTAAGTCGGCATTGTGCCTTTAGTATTAAATCCCAACGCAATTTCTGGGTTTCATCGTCAATTTGAAGGTGCAAGCGATAGAGTAAAGCCACAGTAGTGCCTCAAAATCTAGTACTGATCTCCCAGGAAACGTCCAAAGCAAACCACAAACTATGAGAACATTTACTCTTCTTGAACTTAAGTCGCATTGTGCCTTTTGTATTTAATCCCGACGCATCACTGCGTTTCATCGTCAATGTGAAGGTCGAAAGGACAGAGTAAAGCTGCAGTGGTGCATCCGAATCTAATACTGATCCCCCAGGAATCGCTCAAAGCAAGCCACAAACAAAAAAAATATTTACTCTTCTTGTACTTAAGTAGGCATTGCGCCTTTTGTTTTAAATCCCGACTCAATTTCTGTGTTTTATCGTCAACCTGAAGTTCCAACGGAAAATGTAAAGCTGCAGTAGTACATCGGACACTAATACTGATCTCCCACGTAACGCACAAATCAAACCACAAAAAATGAGAAGATTTACTCTTCTTGAACTTAAGTCGGCATTGTGCCTTTTGTATTAAATCCCGACGCAATTTCTGTGTTACATCGTCAATGTGAAGGTCCAAGGGACAGAGTTAAGCTGCAGTGGTGCATCCGAGTCTAATATTGATCCCCCAGGAAACGCTCAAAGCAAACCACAAACAAAAAGAATACTTACTCTTCTTGTACTTAAGACGGCATTGCGCCTTTTGTTTTAAATGCCGACGTAATCTCTGTGTTTCGTCGTCAATCTGAAGGTCCAAGGTATAGAGTAAAGCTTCAGTAGTGCATCGGAACCTAATACTGATCTCCCAGGAAACGCTCAAAGCAAACCACAAAGAATGAGAAGATTTACTCTTCTTGAACTTAATTCGCCATTGTGCTTTTTGTAATAAATCCCGACGGTATCGCTGTGTTTCATCGTCAATGTGGGGGTCCATGGGATAGAGTAAAGCTGCAGTAGTCCTTCGGAATCTAGTACTGATGTCCCAGGACACCTTCAAACGAAACCACAAACAATGAGAAGATTTACTCTTCTTGTACTTAAGTCGGCATTGTGCATTTTGCTTAAATCCCGACGCAATTTCTCTGTTTCATAGTGAAGGAAAAGGTCCAAGGGATAGAGTAAAGCTGCAGTAGTGCATCGGAATCTAGTGCTCATGTCCCAGGAAACGCCAAAACCAAACCACAAACAATGAGAAGATTTAGTCTTCATGTACTTAAGTCGACATTGTGCCTTTTGCATTAATTCCCGACGCCATTTCTGTGTTTCTTCGACAATGTGAAGGTAATAGGAATAGAGTAAAGCTGCAGTAGTGCTTCGGAATCTAGTACTGATCTCCCACGAAGC